>NC_064868.1:85529538-86129538 GCF_024139225.1 Suncus etruscus
CTATCATATCATCAAATTTTAAAATTTATTTAATGTTTCAATTAATCAAAGTTCCAAAGTGGTATTATTTTAAATTTAGAACTTCAATTCTATATATACATGTTCCTGTTTTCTAAGAGAGATGATGGAGAGACAGTGTAGAGATTGATGTACTTATCTTGCATGCAGTTCAATCCCTGGAACACATAGCGTCCCCACTGAGTACTACCAGGAATGATCCCTCAGAATAGAGTCAGGAATAAACCCTGAGGACTGGTGGGTGTAGCTCTCAAATCTCCTTAAATTAAAGAAAATATTTTTCTACTATATGAACAGTAGCAATCATAAATGATAGAAGTAATTGTTTATCAATTTGTAATGTTTATATATGAATAACTAAATCTTTCCTTTATGCCCCACTGCTTGACCTACCCTATAATTAACTAGTTTATGTTAAAGCACATACATACATACGTACGTACATACATACATACATACATACATACATACATACATAAAAGAACATTGTAAATTAATGTGCTTGAATTCTTTGGAGGGGGTGAGGACCACATCAAGCATTTTTAAGGACTAATCCCAGTGCTGTTTGAAAGCTTACTTCTTGCCATGTTTGGGAGACCACCTGGTGCTAGAGATCTCACCAAGTCCACTTGCATTCAAAGCTTGTCTTCCAGTACATTTAGCTAATGACCTTGTGTTTTATAATTTGAGAAAATATATTTCTCTTCACTACAAAAGGGTTTTTTAAAGAAACATAAAATGTTAGAAAATAAATAAGATATATTTGTTATCTCAGATTGTTAATGTCACTCTAATAATGTATTATCTTAAAAACTTGGTATTAAAAAACTTGGTATTGCCTTGAAAACTGAAAGATATTTCACTGAAACAAAATAGTGAACAGATAAAATCAGAAATTCCCTAGTATAGTCCTTTAATATTATAAACATAACCAAATGTCTGTCCTGGGAATCAAGTGGAAATGTTAAATAATAAAACAAAGGATATCTCTTGAGCTCTCTAATATAATGTAAAAATATAGTTATAAAACATAACAGTATTTTAATTGATTCCCCACTTTCTTCTTTTTATTCAAAATGCACCATCCATGGAAATACTCTGGATACAATTATGATTCCTCTGCTAATTATTTGCTTGAGCCAAAAAAAGGCACAGATGTTTATGTAAATGTCATTAGCAGTTTTGGAACCATTGTAAAAGGAAATTGGAGTGAGGCATTGTAAAAGGAGAGTACTTAATTATTTTTGCACTGTTTTGTAATTAAGATGTGGAACCATTAATTTCACAATGGAAAATTATAGAGCAAACCTTTTTAAAAGCAATCTTGGATAGTTCTTGTACTGTGATTGAGGTTACACATTACAGCAAACATCTTGTCACTTAATCTCTACCAAGGTCCAAGACTTATGACCTAGAAGAATTTATAAAAAGTGGAAGTGATAATAATCATAATAACAAAGAGTTACCTCTCCTGAAAGACTGTTTATAGGCCAGGCAGAGGCTAAGTGCTTTCATGACTATGAACCCATTTCATGCTCATCAAAATAGTTGGCAACATTTGCTTTTCAAATTTGTTGTGAGCATCAATTGAGTCAGCATGCACCAAAATATTTTGTCAAATCAAGGTATAAGTGATATGTAGGCAAATATTCCATCTCATTTCCAAGGACACACATTTCTTCACAAAAAATTAGTTTCTGATTGAATATTACTGTTGAGTATGGTAGAATAGATGTAAATACTTTAAATCAATCAGCTTATTAACTAAAATTGAACTCTAACGTCAACTGTCACTTTATTTTACATAATCTCTCTTTGAATATGTTCAACTGCCAGGTTGTTTTCAGGGAAACTCTGAAAAAGGAACAAAATCCCTATGGATCTTTTTTTTAAGATGTGATGTGAGATGCTTTGAGATGTTTCTTTTGAGTTTAGATGTGAAATCACTTTTGGAATTATGTTTTAAAAATTGCTGATTGAGGTAGGAGACTGCTACTATTTACAAAGTTTGACTCAGAGATTATTAATATAGGCATGTCCTGATAACTTGCAAAAAATTGTCCTAAATTTTACCAACATATATAATTTGCATTTTCCTTTATTAACAAGATCTTCAAGTAATTTCTAACTACTCTTAAATTTAATAAACTGTATAGACAGTGGAATAGTATGCAGTTGTCAGAATATTGAAGTCATGAAATTTTCTTATACATGAATATATATGGAAAGTATTATGAGCCAAAGGAAGAGGTATAGACATAGAATAATATCACTCATTTATGGATATGAGAAAAATAAGATAAATGATAATAATACCCAGAGAAAGTAGAAAGGAGGACCAAGAGAATCAATCCATGGTAGGAAGCTTGCCACAAATAGTGGAGCATTGCAGTTACGGTAGAGAAGGGACCACTATGACAATAGTTGGAACTGATCACTCTGGACAATAACTAGATGTTGAACAGAAATAAGGTGATATACATTGTACTTCTTCATTAACCATTGTGTTTAAGAGGATAATAGGGAGACAGAGAGACAAATAGAGATAGGAGTAAGGATGGAGTTTGTGAGGGAAATGGGAACATTGGTGGTGGGAAATATTCATGGGTAAAATTTTGATGTACACTGTATGACTGAAAGTCAATTATGGCCAACCTTGTAATCACGATGTTTAAATAAAAGGGAAAAAGCTGGTGTAGAATAGATCATCTAAAATTATAGTTGACCATTGAACAACATGGGGGCTAAGAACACTGATTCCATGCAGTCAAAAATCAGCAGATAGCTTTGGAATTTTCTTTCATTTTATTTTTTTTATTTTTTCTTTAAGCTGAGTAAGTTTTTATTGTGTGCCACATTATTTTTTTTATTTAAACACCTTGATTACATACATGATTGTGTTTGGGTTTCAGTCATGTAGAGAACACCACCCATCACCAGTACAACATTCCCATCACCAATGTCCCAAGTCTCCCTCCTCCCCACCCGACCCCCGCCTGTACTCTAAACAGGCTCTCAATTTCCCTCATACATTCTCATTATTAGGACAGTTCAAAATGTAGTTATTTCTCTAACTAAACTCATCACTCTTTGTGGTGAGCTTCCTGAGGTGAGCTGGAACTTCCAGCTCTTTTCTCTTTTGTGTCTGAAAATTATTATTGCAAGAATGTCTTTCATTTTTCTTAAAACCCATAGATGAGTGAGACCATTCTGCGTTTTTTTTTCTCTCTCTCTCTGACTTATTTCACTCAGCATAATAGATTCCATGTACATCCCTGTATACAGTCAGTCAAGTAAAACATAATTGGTTTTACTTTTCATTAAGTAGAAGTGGATCACCTTAAAGTTCTTCATAATAAAAGAAACTAACAAAATTTAAAATTTTGATTTATTCATAAAACACTCAGAAACTAGATATAGAACATTTACTTATTTATATTTATGAGAAATTCTATAAAACTTTTTAAAGTATTTTATTTGTTTTGATGCATTACATTTTATAGATATTCTGTGAATTACAATATTATTAATAATAATTTTAATGAACATAATTGCTGTAACACACCCATTAGTGGGCCTACCTCATTTATCCAAGGACTTTAACATGATTCCTTTTTAACTGCCTATATCCTCATCAACTCAATTGTGTGGATCAGCTTTACAAATTGTTGGGACCTGAATTCAGAACACAGAGGGATAACATTTTGTAAAAACCACATGGCAGGTTTCTTCTTAGGTTCTGAGCAGGAGAAACACCATTTTGTAAGGACCGCATGGTGTGAGCCACACGCTGGTTCTTCACAAGCCTATTTCCATAGACCCCGCCACAATCTAAACTGGCCATACCAGGTAGTCTATCTGGGAAGGACAAGGAAGCAGTAGGAAGATTTCCCTAGACAAGAGCCAAACATTTTAAGGATAAACAGAAAGCTGGAAACTTCTTACGTCCCTTCTCTATATAATCTTCGTCATGACCTGGGGGGGGGGGGGCTCATATCCTTCGGGGGATGGCCCTGGCTAGCCAGGATGGGGAATCTTGTTGAAAGACGGATTAAAGTATTAACTTTATTCCAGTTGTGTGGTCTCGTCCTTCTACTCTGGAACTCTACACAAAGTAAATCTATATTAATGGTGAACTATTCATCATTAGTTTTTAAAGCAAATTCATTACTAATAGATGAAATTCAAGTCATGAAAAAACTGTCTACCTCCATTTTACAGGCAAAAATTGAAAGGACTAATAAAACCTGGTATTGTCCTGGACGTCAATACATAGTATCTCTTACATTGCTCAAAGAAGTGTAACTTAATGAAATTGTTTTGAAATGTGGGTTAGGATTAACTCCCGCAGCTGAAAATGTTCATACCTAATGACCTACTCATTTTACTCCTAAGAAGTTTCATGAAAAACACACACACACACACACACACACGTACATATTAAACATTAAAGCAAGTGACATGGATATGACTAGTCACAAGCAGCACTATGCCAATAACAAAGTCCTAGAAAGATAATAAATACCCATCATTGGGAGAAAAAGTAAAAAAAAATATGGTAAATACATATACTATGTAGTCTGAGGTATTGAAATGTAGTAAATCAGAAAAGTTCACACAATTAAGGATAAAAAACAATGTTAAAAATTGATTCCCTGGGCTGGAATGGTGGTGCAAGTGGTAAGGCATATGCCTTGAATGCGCTAGCCTACGATGGACCACGGTTCAATCCCTCAGATTTCCATATGGTTCCCCAAGCCAGGAGTATTTCTGAGCTCACAGCCAGGAGTAACCCCTGAGTATCAATGGGTGTGCCCTCCTTTGGAAAAAAAATTGACTCCCAAAGCTGACCACATGCAGAAGGTAAAAGGATGCTAATCACATGCAGAAGGTAAAAGGATGCTAAGTAAGATTTAGAATGATGGCTCTAACTTTCTATAGGAGTTGAAAAACTAAAAATTGGAGGGTACTATCTTATTATATGCATCTTGCTATCAATATCTAGCATATTTATTCATTTATAGGCATGCCAGTGTTTCTGACATTATTAAAAACAAGTAATTAATAAATAGAAGCAGGATAGGCATGGGGTTATACTGGAATAATATTCTGCATGAAGAATTTTACTAAGTAAACTCTTTAATATTAATACAATTAAAAAGTTAATTTATATTTAGAACAAAATCCATATTATTAACTTTTAATGATTTCTAACTAAAATTTCAGTGTGTTGATGACTTTAATGAGTTAGCTCTTTAAATAATTTGTTGCAGCCCATGAATTCTATGCAACCAATCAGTAATAAGGATTCAATAAAACAGTCCTAAAAATAAAACAGTATCTAAAAAAAAAAACAAGAAAAATACTTTTGGGAACCCGAAATTGCTACAAAGTACAGACTTTCATGACAATTTAACAATACCTATACTTAGAAAGATACACTGCTTTTTTATTTAACCAACTTTATTACATACATGATTGTATTTGGGTTTCAGTCATGTAAAGAACACCACCCATCACCAGTGCAACATTCCCATCACCAATGTCCAAAATCTCCCTCCTCCCCACCCAACCCCCGCCTATACTCTAGACAGGCTTTCTATTTCCCTTGTATCCTAATAATGAGAATACACTGCTTTTTAACTTAGAACATATATGTTAGATTGTGAATACTTAAATTAGTTCTTCTAACGAGCTTAGATTTAACTGTCTCCAAAGTTTTCAACCTTTAAACCAGCAAATCTTTGATATATATTTGTGAACCATGTGACTATGTGAATTACCAACCAAGAACTCATAGCAAATTATCAGTAGCAAATTATCATAAATCATAAATTATCATAAATTATCAAATTGTCATAGCAAATCATCAGTCAGGAATGTTAAAATTCTAGAAAAAGTAGTGTATACTTCAGGTTTAAAAATAAGAGTGGATAATAATAAATTATCAAATATTCAATTATAGTCTCTATAAGTGTGTGACATAATTTATCACTTCAAATGATACTTTAAATATATATTTATTAAATATGTGATATTATTGAATATTTATTAAATGTTTGATAATTTTACAATGAAATTCAACACGCATTTTTGAAAGTGGTAATGATTTATCAGAGAATAAAATCCCACACTATTTGGTAGGAAGAAATTACAGAAGTAGATTGATTTGTAAGCATTAAAAGTTAAAATATTTAGGAAGCTCAAGCAGAAGATATTTGTCAAAATGAGGGTAATTTTTGAAATTAAAAATATAAATAAATGCTAAATTAATATTTGTAATAAGTAGATATCTAGAGCTATGCAATTTCACATTTTTTCCCTGGACATGAGGTCAAATGAACAGCATATAAGCATATATATGGTGACAGAACTTCAGAAGGGATATTTTTAAAAAAGTGAAAAATTAAAGGTGTAGTTTGTTGTGTTAGAAATATTGAGAGTAGATGTGCATCTCTGAAGAATATATCAATAAACTTGTGGCAGATTTCTAGAAAATTATGACAAAATAACTATTGAATAAAATGAATTAAACATCCTACTAAAATAATCACCTATCTTACCTGAGTTAACTCTGAAAAATAGTTACATTACTCTATAAATAAATTACTATGGTCCAACTAAAAGTGTATATATATTGGCATATTCCATGAGAAAATTGATATTGGTGTTGGTAGTAGTGCAAGCAGTAATGGTGATATTTCTGGGATGTGTGCATTTTGTATCTGTAGATGTAGCATATAGAAAGAACAGAGAGGAGAGACTTACCTTCCTATCCACGAAGTATCAAAAGAAAATAATGATAAATTTAGAGTAGAAAACATAATGATAGATATGTGTGTTAAAATATAGATGCAAATTACAAAGAAATACTACCTAAAGCAATATATAATAAAATAAATTCTACAATGTTATTATTTACTATATAAACACAGTAAGCAAGATAGCATAGTTGTTCAAGGAAGTTATAAACAAGGTAATGGAAAATATAAAATACACCCAAAATATGCCACAGAGATAGACTGGAGATAAGCACACAATTGAGTGCATTGGTTTGTTCCTGACAACATATATGATTACCTTAGCATTTTAGGACTTATCCATGAATATAAAGCCAGGCATAAGCCCTGAGTTTAGCCTGTTCTGACTCTACACCACCAATTGTACCCAACAGATTTCCTAGCTGAGATGTGAAAGAAATTTATTAAGAAAGATTAATCTATACAAAAAATTGTTAGAAACTCTACATTTACCAAAAATAAAGTTTAACCAAATTATCATTAATTTTTCAAAGTACAGCCAAACTGTATTACATAATTATATATAAAATTCAAAACTATTAATTTTTGTTATAGTAATTTTGTTATAAAAATTAAGAAAAACTCGGAAGCAGAGTATGTTCAGTAATAGGCATGTTATTAGACTCACAATTAAAAGCAAAAAATAAAAGGTTTGTTATAATCTTTGATTAGGTTGATTCCTTGTTACTTGATATGTTGCACAGTATTTAAAATTAAGTAGTTTTGTTAAAGTTTTTCTCTTTCATTTCACTGTTTGCATATAGGAATAAAAGAGATTTTGGTGTATTGATTTTGTAGCCTGCTACCTTGCCATGAAAACTGTAAGTCACTATAAAGAAATAGGAGAAGGCCTCAGGAAATAGAAAAATATAACTTGTTAACGGACTAAGTGAATCAACACTATCAACTTGACCATCCTCCCTAAATTATTGCATGTAGCCAATATAATCACCTTCAAAATATTAATACTATTTTTCAATATTAGAATGGTGAACAATAAAGTTTGTTTGAAATTATACAGCACTCAAATATCCAAAGCCATTCTGAGAAATAATACATTGTGATGTACTGTGTTTCCTACTTTGAAGCTACCCCCTAAATTTTTAGTAGTCAGAGAGTATGGTACTGGAATAAGGACAGAAGATGAGACCAATTGGTTAGAACAGGCATCTCAAACTCGTAGCCCATGGGCCTTCAAATATTGCAGTATTCGCGATTATTTGCTTACTGAATAATCGCAATAAAAATCGCATTATTAAGAAAAATTGCATTAAACATTCACATACCCCGAGTAGTTCTGTTCGGGGTATGCAAATGTTTAATGCGATTTCTTGCGATTTTTTTTCTTGCTAATGCGATTTTTTATTGCGAATAATCAGTAAGTGAATAATAGTGAATACTTTGTGCCTAGCGCAGATGTCATTTCCACTGCTCCTTCCCACTGTCCCTTGCATTATCGGAGGCCTAAGGGAGAGAAGGGAGAGAAGTTTATTACAGAATTAGATTTTGTCATACCTTCATCATAACTTCATCAAAGCCTGCAGTAAAGAGAAAGATTGATGAAGAGCACAGACAATTTCGGGGAAAGTGGGAGATGTAGTATTTCTTTGTTGAGCACAGGGGCATCCCCACATGTCTTATTTGCTCAAAGAAAGTTGCAGTGCACAAGAAATACAACTTGAAATGCCATTATTCAACTAAACATGCTGAGGAATGTGCAAAATATCAAGGAAATGAGAGAGCCAAGTGGGTTGCCAGTCTTAAAGCATGTCTAATGAGGCAACAAGATTTCTTCAAGAAAGCAACCAAAGAGAATGTTGCATCAGTTGAAGCTAGTTACATGGTTAATGAGATGATTGCTAAGGTAGGGAAACCATTCACAGAAGGAGAGTTTGTTAAAAAATGCATGTTACAGGCTGCAAGTATTATCTGTCCGGAAAAGAAAGGTCAGTTTAGCAAAATCAGCCTTTCTTCCAATACTGTGGCAGAGCACATTTCTGACATGTCAAGTGGCATTTATCACCAACCGCATGAGAAAGCCAAATGTTTTGATGCATACTCAGTTGCTCTTGACGAGGGCCCAGATATAACAAACACTGCACAGCTCACAATTTATGTCCATGGTGTTGATTGCAATTTTGAATTGACAGAGGAGCTGCTCACAATAATTCCAATGCATGGCCAGACCACCACTAATTAGCTATTTTGGCATCTGTGTGATGCCATTGAGAATGCAGGTTTGCCATGGAAGAGGTTTGTTGGATTAATAACCATTGGAGCTCCATCGATGACAGGGAGAAAAAATGGACTGGTGGAACTTGTTCAAAACACTTGAAGAAGGTATAGAGAAGGCCATTGCTCTTCACTGCATTATCCATCAGCAGACTCTTCGTAGTAAATGCCTACTGTTTGACAAAGTGATGTATGTTGTTGTGAAATGCATCAACCAAATCAGATCCAGGAGCTTAAAGCACAGGAGGTTCCATGCTTTTTTTTTTAGAGGAAATGGAGTCAGAATATGGAGATTTGCTCTATTTCACCTAGGTACATTGGCTCAGCATGGGAAATGTCCTGAAAAGATTTTTTGAGTTGAGAGAAGAAGTGAAAGCCTTCATGGAGAAGGATGGGAATGCTGTTTCTGAGTTGAGTGATCACAAATGGCTCATGGACTTAGCTTTTCTTCTTGACATCACACATAAGCTGAATGTACTAAACAAGATGTTACAAGGCCCGTGGTAGCTTATCAGTGCTGCCTATGACAACGTGAGAGCATTCTCCACAAAACTTGTGCTATAGAAACCCCAGCTCTCTCAGACAAACCTTTGCCATTTCCCAACATACAAGGAACTTGTGGATGCAGGCATACCATTCAGTGGTGAGAAATATTTTGATGCTATTTTTAAGCTAGAGAAGGAATTTGATCACAGATTTGCAGACTTCAAAAAGCACAGAGCCACTTTCCAAATTTTTGTGGACCCCTTTTCTTTGATGTGCAAAATGCCCCTCCTGTGCTTCAAAGGAGCTCATTGACCTGCAATGCAACTCAGATTTCAAAGCCAAGTACAGGGAGATTAATGGAAAAGCAGACGTGCATGGTCAATTTTTGAGAGAATTGTCCCCAGCTTCCCAGAGCTTTCCTGAATGTTCATGCACACCGTGTGCCTTTTTGGGAGCATTTATTTGTGTGAAAAATTATTCTCCACATTAAACTTCAATAAGTCAAAGTACAGGTCTAGACTCAATGATGATCATCTTCAAGCCATACTGAGGGTTTCAACTGCTTCCTCTCTAAAGCCAAATATGGTTCAGATTTGTGAGAAGAAGTGCTGTCAAGATTCTGGCAGCAAGGAATAGGCAAAATATGCCATGTTCAGAAGAACTGTTCATGATCTTCACTCAATGTTCTATTCATGTTCAGATGAAATAGTTCAAACTGTTAATAATGACATTTGAGAACTTATTTTTTGGTGAAATCCCTTATGCGGCCCTGCCTCACCCCGATTTTGCCTCCTGCAGCCCCCAGGTAAATTGAGTTTGAGACCCCTGGGTTAGAATCAAAATATCAATGGTAAACCTTCAGATATATGGATAGCTAATTTACAACAAGGGGTCTGTGAAGTAAAGATAGGTTCTTCAAAAAATTATAATAGAAAAAACTAGAAATCCAATTGTAAAAAACTCAGATCTTACACATAATTCTGTTTGAAGTGGATCTCGCAATTCAACCCAATATGATTACTAACACTGTAAATTCATAATAAAATTACAATAGATATATTACCATATACCTATTGCTATGGCTAATATATAAAAAGTAATTTTGGTAATAATGCTGGCAAAGATGTAGAGAAACTGAATATCTCATATGTTGCTAGTGGGCATATAAGGCCCTTGTGAAAAACAGAATTAGTTTCTTACATCATTAAATGTACACTTGCTACACAAACACAAGTTTTCTTACAGTTTTCTTTAAAAACTTAAAATATGTTTGCACAAAAACTGGGAGATCAAAGTTTATACTAATACTACTGTAATAGCCTTTGACTGGAAACAGCCACTTTTTGATGGGTAAATAAATTATGTGGTATATACATACTTTATAAAGGAAGAAAATGCTAATACAAAAAACAGAATTTGATGACTATGAAGAGAATTTTTCTTTGTGGATAAATTAATCTCCAAGTGTTATATACTGCATGATTTTCTGTCATAATGATTCTTGAAATCAAAGACTTATATGGGTAAAAAGATAGACTAAATATTTCCATGTCCTCATAATTTATAGTTTTAATTTTTAATAATTTTTGAGAGCTATATTATTTACATGTCTTTCACAGTTATATTTAAAGTACATAGTGACAGTGAATTAGGTCAATTCCCAACCACCAGGGTTGACTTCCCTTTGCCCTTGTTCCTAGCATGCATCCCATACTTTTCCTATTTGCCCCGTGGACTGCTAGTGTAGCTGGTGCCCTTTGTATATTACTCGTTGTAAATCATGATTCTGTTGTCGTTGCCTTTGGGTTTGATATTTAGGCCTGATCATTATTTATTTCCACTCAATGTTCATGTGACCATTTGCTCCTCTACCACTTTTCTTTTTTTCCTTCCCTTAACCTCATTATATGAGGAAAAAATAGATTAAGTTCTACAGATCTGTTGAAAAAAAGGAAAAAGAAAAAAGAAAAAAAGGCTGGGAAGAATGGATTTAAGATTTATCAATATCAGAGTGGGGCCCAACTATGAAAAATTGTGAGTGCTGCCTGTTTGTGTCTGTCTACTGTCCTGTTGCATGAACCTCTTGGGAGTGGCCGAAAAGAGGCTCCAGAAAACTCAATCTCCCAGAGGCCAATTCTAGGGTGGGAACGCCAAGGAACTGCTCCATAAAGTAAAAACTGGCTATAAGCAGTACTTTGCAGAAGCCAGGTCCCCTGTTTGTGATGTCAGACTGGGAAAATCCACGAAACTATGCCTGCCCAGTGACGCCCGACTGTGAAAAATTGTGAGTGCTGCCTGTGTGTGTCTGTCTACTGTTCTGTTGCGTGAACCTCTTGGGAGTGAGCAGACAAAAGGCTCCAGAAGAGCACTTAGCTCCACTTCGCTACACAGCCATGCACTCTTTCTAAGAAAAGAACACCATTTCAACAAGAAGTAAAATGAATATAGGTGTAAGGAAGGGATTTTTGTATTGTATTTTTGTGTTCTTAGGGTATATTCCTAGGAGTGGTATAGCTGGATCGTATGGGAGCTCGATTTCCAGTTTTTGGAGGAATCTCCATATTGCTTTCCATAAAGGTTGAACTAGACGGCATTCCCACCAGCAGTGGATAAGGGTTCCTTTCTCTCCACATCCCCGCCAGCACTGTTTGTTCTCATTCTTTGTGATGTGTGCCATTCTCTGTGGTGTGAGGTGGTATCTCATTGTTGTTTTGATTTGCATCTCTCTGATGATTAGTGATGTGGAGCATTTCTTCATGTGTCTTTTGGCCATTTGTATTTCTTCTTTGTCAAAGTGTCTGTTCATTTCTTCTCCCCATTTTTTGATGGGATTAGATGTTTTTTTCTTGTAAATTTCTGTCAGTGCCTTGTATTTTTTGGAGATTAGCCTTTGTCTGATGGGTATTGGGTGAATAGATTCTCCCACTCACTGGGTGGCTCTTGTATCCTGGGCACTATTTCCTTTGAGGTGCAGAAGCTTCTCAACTTAATATATTCCCATCTGTTAATCTCTGTTTTCACTTGCTTGGAGAGTGCAGTTTCCTCCTTGAAGATGCCTGAAGTCTCAATGTCCTGGAGAGTTTTGCCTATGTGTTGTTCTATATATCTTATGGTTTGGGGTCGGATATCGAGGTCTTTAATCCATTTGGATTTTACCTTCGTACATGATGTTAGCTCCTCCAAAAACTGGAAATCGAGCTCCCATATGATCCAGCTATACCACTCCTAGGAATATACCCTAAGAACACAAAAATACAATACAAAAATCCCTTCCTTACACCTATATTCATTGCAGCACTATTTACCATAGCAAGACTCTGGAAACAACCAAGATGCCCA
This sequence comes from Suncus etruscus, assembly GCF_024139225.1. Taxonomy (NCBI): domain Eukaryota; kingdom Metazoa; phylum Chordata; class Mammalia; order Eulipotyphla; family Soricidae; genus Suncus; species Suncus etruscus. The sequence goes on from NC_064868.1 coordinate 85,542,414, forward strand.
TCAACAGACGAATGGCTAAAGAAACTGTGGTACATATACACAATGGAATATTATGCAGCTGTCAGGAGGGATGAAGTCATGAAATTTTCCTATACATGGATGTACACAGAATCTATTATGCTGAGTGAAATAAGTCAGAGAGAGAGAGAAAAACGCAGAATGGTCTCACTCATCTATGCTTTTTAAGAAAAATGAAAGACATTCTTGCAATAATAATTTTCAGACACAAAAGAGAAAAGAGCTGGAAGTTCCAGCTCACCTCAGGAAGCTCACCACAAAGAGTGATGAGTTTAGTTAGAGAAATAACTACATTTTGAACTGTCCTAATATTGAGAATGTATGAGGGAAATGTAGAGCCTGTTTAGGGTACAGGCGGGGGTTGGGTGGGGAGGAGGGAGATTTGGGACTTGGGTGATGGGAATGTTGCACTGGTGATGGGTGGTGTTCCTTATATGACTGAAACCCAAACACAATCATGTATGTAATCAAGGTGTTTAAATAAAAAAAATCACACTAAGAACTGTGCTGGAACACTGAAGCCCAGCATTTCTCTCCAGACTGTCTTCTCTGCTGCGTTCTTGGGCCTAAGATTTGATCCTGTGTGAGGCTTCATCCATGAAGGACTCCCCTCCCTTGGAAGCAAGTTGACCCATCCAGAAAGGGCAGAGTCAGAGGAGTGTGTCTGCCTGCATATTTTAGCCAATGAATACCACCACAACACGTAGAAAAACCCACAATACAAGTGTGACAATGGGAAAACAACGCAGGCCAGCATCAGACATAGAGAATGAAGATGACAATTCTGATGACCAGATAATGACCAACCAACTAATCAACCTCTCAGATAAGGTATTTAGACTAGCATTATGGAAGATGCTCAATAAACTCAAAGAAACCATGGATCAAGTTGAACAGAACACTAACAAGAACCAAGAAAATATAAAGACAGAAATCACAAAACTCCAAACTGAAATAAAATGTCAGCTAAGAGGCCTGAAAAAGTCAGTAAATGAAGTGAATGAAAAAATGGATAAGCTCTGGGACAGGGTATCAAAAAGTGAGAATAGACTTGGTGCTGTGGAAGATGAGATAAATAACAATTCTATACAGCAGGAGAGATTGGAAAAAAACTTAAAGGAAATGAACAGACAATGAAAAGATTAGTCAAAGAATGGGAACAGATGAAAATAGAAGTCTATGATGAGCTCAATAGAAATATCTTAAAAATCATTGGAGTCCAGAGACCCAGGAAGAAAGTTTCCAGGAAGAATCAACGGTCAAGAACATCATTAAAGAGAAACTTCCAGAGCTAAAGAATATATGTGATCAAATCCTGCATGCTCGAGGGTACCAAACAAAAGAGACCCCAGAAAAAATACCCCAAGACACATCCTAGTCACAATGACGAATCCCACAGATAGAGACAGAATTCTGAAAACAGCAAGATCAAAAGGGGAAATTACGTTCAAGCAAGCATCCTTGAGATTTACAGCAGACCTGTCACCAGAAACACTCAAGGCCAGAAAGCAGTGGTGGAATATTGTGACAAGACTGAATGAAATGATTGCTTCACCTAGAATACAGTACCCGCAAAACTCACTTTCCGGTTTGAAGGAAGATTACATGGTTTCACAGACAAAAAACAGCTCATAAACTTTACAGACTCAAAGCCAGTCTTAAGAGAAAAACTGAAAGATCTAATTTAAGACAAGGCTAACCAAAAGACACACCAAATTCCGATATAAAGATGGCATTAAATCCCAGGACAATTCTTTCGCTCAAAGTCAATGGACTAAATACACCAGTTAAGAGACACAGAGTGGCTAAATGGATCAAAAAACTGAATCCAACCTCTGCTGCCTACAAGAATCACACCTGAATAGTCAGATCAAACATAGACTCAAAATAAAAGGTTGCAGAAAATTATCCAAGCAAACAACACCCACAAAAAAGCTGGAGTGGCCATACTAATATCAGATAATGCAAAGTTTATACTCAGGAAGGTTGTAAGGGACAGAGATGGACATTTTATATTAACCAAGGGGTATGTAGAGCAGGAAGAAATAACTCTCCTAAACATATCTGCACCGAATGAGGGGCCAGGAACATATTTAATACAACTGTTGACAAATCTAAAAATAATATCAATAAAAACACAATAATTGTGGGAGATTTCAACACGGATTTGTAATCACTGGATAGGTCAACCAGACTGAAATCAAAAAAGAATATACTAGACCTGAGGAGAGAAATGGAAGAAAGAGGCCTAGTGTATATATATAGGACACTCCATCCCCAGAAACCTGGATACACATTCTTCTCCAATGTACATGGGACATTCTCCAGGATAGACTACATGCTGGCACATAAATCATACCTCCATAAGATCAAGAGGATAGAAATTTTGCAGACTACCTTCGCTGACCACAAGGCTCTGAAATTATTTGTGAACTCCAAAGGGACTCAGAAGAAACACTTTAACACCTGGAAGTTAAACAGCCTCATGCTCAATAACCAGTGGGTCCGAGATGAAATCAAGGAGGAAATAAAAAGGTTCCTGGAAACAAATGACAATAAAGACACAAACTCTCAGAACTTATGGGACACAGCAAAAGCAGTACTGAGAGGAAAATTTATAGCTTTGCAAGCACACATCAGGAAGGAAGAAGGAGCTTACCTGAGTAGCTTAATGACACAGCTAATAGAACTAGAAAGTGCTCAACAAAAGGACCCAAAAATAGGAAGATAGAAGGAAATAAAAAAGCTGAGAGCAGAAATCAACGAAGTGGAAACCCAAAAAGCAATCCGAAAGATCTATGAAAGCAGAAATTGGTTCTTTGAAAAATTAAACAAGATTGATAGACCACTGGCAAACCTAAGAAAGAGAGAGAGAGAAACTTGATAACTCGTATTAGGAATGAAAAAGGAGAGATCACTACTGATATGACAGAGATACAAGGGTAATCAGAAACTACTTTGAGAAACTCTACAACACTAAAAATGAGAACCTGGAAGAAATAGATAAATTCTTGAACTCTTATAATGTTCCACGGTTGAAGGAAGAGGATGTAGCATATCTAAACACCCTCATCACCATTGATGAAATTAAAACGGTAATCAAATGTCTGCCCAAAAACAAAAGCCCAGGCCCAGATGGATTCACTAATGAATTCTTTCAAACTTTCCAAGAGGAACTACTACCAATCCTGGCAAGACTCTTTCATGAAATTGAACAAACAGAAACACTTCCAAATAGCTTTTATGAAGCCAACATCACCTTGATACCTAAACCAGACAGAGATGCTACAATAAAAGAAAATTACAGACCAATATCGCTGATGAATGCAGATGCAAAGATCCTCAAGAAAATCCTGGCAAATAGGATTCAATGCCTCATTAAGAAGATCATCCACTATGATCAAGTAGGTTTCATCCCAGGAATTCAAGGATGGTTTAACATCTGTAAATCTATCAACAAAATACACAGCATCAACAACAAGTAAACAAAAACCACATGATTATATCAATAGATGCAGAGAAAGCATTTGAAAAGTTCCAACACCCATTCTTGATCAAAACTCTCAGAAAGATGGGAATGGAAGGAACCTTTCTCAATATAGTTAAGGCCATCTACCACAAGCTAGTGGCAAATATTATCCTCAATGGAGAAAAATTTAAAGCCTTCCCTCTAAATTCTGGCACAAGACAAGGCTGTCTTCTCTCACCACTCCTATTCAACATAGCACTGGAAGTACTTTCTATAGCAATTAGGCAAGAAAAAGATATCAAGGGAATTCAGATAGGAAAGAAAGAATTCAAGCTCTCACTGTTTGCAGATGACATGATACTCTGAATAGAAAACCCTAAAGACTCTACCAAAAATCTTCTCGAAACAATAGACTCATATAGAAAGGTGGCAGGCTACAAAATTAACACACAAAAATCAATGGCCTTTCTACACACCAATAGTAAAATGGAAGAAATGAACATTAAGAAAACAACCCCATTCACAATAGTGCCACACAAACTGAAATATCTTGAAGTCAACTTGACTAAAAATGTGAAGGACCTATACAAAGAAAACAATAAAACTCTGCTCCAAGAAATAAGAGAGGACATGCGGATATGGAAACACATACCCTGCTCATGGTTTGGCAGGATTAATATAATCAAAATGGCAATACTCCCCAAGGCATTGTACAGATTTAATGCGATCCCTCTAAATATACCTATGACATTCTTCGAAGAAGTGGATCAGGCACTTTTGAAATTCGTTTGGAACAATAAACACCCTAGAATAGCTAAAGCAATCATTGGGAAAAAGAATATGGGAGGAATTATTTTACCCAATTTTAAACTTTACTTACAAAGCAGTAGTTATCAAAACAGCATGGTATTGGAATAAGGACAGGCCCTCAAATCAGTGGAATTGGCTTGAATACTCAGAAAATGTCCCCCAGACATACAATCACCTAATTTTTGATAAAGGAGCAGGAAATCCTAAATGGAGCAGGGAAAGCCTCTTCAACAAGTGGTGTTGGCACAATTGGATAGCCACTTGCAAAAAATTGAACTTAGACCCCCAGCTAACATCATGTACGAAGGTAAAATCCAAATGGATTAAAGATCTCGATATCAGACCCCAAACCATAATAACAACACATAGGCAAAACACTCCAGGGCATTGAGACTACAGGCATATTCAAGAGGAAACTGTAGTCTGCCAGCAAGTGAAAGCAGAGATTAACAGATGGGAATAAGCTGAGAAGCTTCTGCACCTCAAAGGAAATAGTGCCCAGGATACAAGAGCCACCCACGGAGTGGGAGAAACTATTCACCCAATACCCATCAGATAAGAGACTAATCTCAAAATATACAAGGCACTGAGTAAACTTAAAAAAAAAACATCTAATCCCATCAAAAAATGGGTAGAAGAAATGAACAGACACTTTGACAAAGAAGAAATGGCCAAAAGACACATGATAAAATGCTTCACATCACTAATCATCAGGGAGATGCAAATCAAAACAACAATGAGTTACCACCTCACACCCCATATCATTCCAATGTCCCCCCACCAAGAGCAGTGTTGCCCTCATTGTCTACCTACTAGAGGGCCAGAGATCCCCCCCATTTTACCCACCCATTCTTCCCATTCACATATTCCTCCCACAAACACTCAAGCACACATTTTTGTTAAGATGCTCATTTTGCTTTATTTAACATCATCGTTAGGCATTTCTATATGTGTCTTGATGTTATTGGATGGTTTGAGATATTATCTTGGATGTCACAAATTGCCCGGTGGTCTCAGATGTTCATGATGTCAAATATTAATATGTGGTGTCAGAGAGAAAGCCTGGGGCTTTTCCTATCTCTACAGACACCACTGAAGACCCAGATGAAGATTGAAGATTTAGGGCCCATGCTCTGCATTTTCTTGATTTGCAGTATGTTACCGTATATGGCTCAGATCTCATGCCATATTTGTGGCACTTCCACTTGCACTTATTGTGCTTATTATTAGTCTTGTGGGAACAGACAAATATTGTTGGCCTTGATGATAATTCTGTGGACACAGCAGGCTTTTCTTGACGAGTGGCCTTTCTTGCTTTGCTTTGCTGTGTGGTTGTTCTCTTCTCTTTCTGCAAGGATTACAGAGAGAGTCAGTAGGGAGAGGAAGAGTCTGGGAGTATCTAAGAGAGGGGATTCTTTTATAGGAGTATGTGTGGAAGTTATTGGTGTCAGGCCAGAGTAGAGAAAAAGATTTAGGGAGAACCTATGGGGATGAGGACATATGGAAAGGCAAATCTTACCTTATTTATTGTTTTAGTTTTATCACCAGTTACCTTCTTCGTCTTCTTCTCTTTAGTTCTTAATCTGGTGTCTTTCATGCCTACAGAATTGCCTGTATCTAACTAGGTTTGTCTGTAGGCCTTCCACTCCTTGCTTAAGCCTCCAGTGGTCTACCTCAGGCTTCAAACAATCCTACATATAAACCCTGATAGAGTATTGTTTGGTCATAAAAGAGATCCTCTGGCCAATGGGTACCTTTGATTTGTTCTGACATCACAAAGCATACTCTGTGTATCAAGGTGGCAGATATCTGGGGAGGACAAATGGTGTAGTTGGGAAAAGGGAGTCTCTTCATAATCCTCTAAAGATGTATCCCAGGGAGACTTGCTACTCTTTCTTATTTCCTCTTAAATCCTGGTAACGCTTGTGATTTGAAGACTGATTGCTCTAAGACAGTTACCACAGCTACAGCCACTTATCGTTCCTTCTATTATTTCCTCCATCCTTTAGCTGCTAAATTTTAGCAGATCCAGTTTGAAGTGTCTTTTTTTTTATGTTTTTTTTTTGTACTTAAATCTGACTTTATTTTTTTTTTATTTAAACACCTTGATTACATACATGATTGTGTTTGGGTTTCAGTCATAAAAGGAACACCACCCATCACCAGTGCAACATTCCCATCACCCAAGTCCCAAATCCCCCTCCTCCCCACCCAACCCCCACCTGTACCCTAAACAGGCTCTACATTTCCCTCATACATTCTCAATATTAGGACAGTTCAAAATGTAGTTATTTCTCTAACTAAACTCATCACTCTTTGTGGTGAGCTTCCTGAGGTGAGCTGGAACTTCCAGCTATTTTCTCTTTTGTGTCTGAAAATTATTATTACAAGGGTGTCTTTCATTTTTCTTAAAACCCATAGATGAGTGAGACCATTCTGCGTTTTTCTCTCTCTCTCTGACTTATTTCACTCAGCATAATAGATTCCATGTACATCCATGTATAGGAAAATTTCATGACTTCATCTCTCCTGACAGCTGCATAATATTCCATTGTGTATATGTACCACAGTTTTTTTAGCCATTCGTCGGTTGAAGGGCATCTTGGTTGTTTCCAGAGTCTTGCTATGGTAAATAGAGCTGCAATGAATATAGGTGTAAGGAAGGGGTTTTTGTATTGTATTTTTGTGTTCCTAGGGTATATTCCTAGGAGTGGTATAGCTGGATCATATGGGAGCTCGATTTCCAGTTTTTGGAGGAATCTCCATATCGCTTTCCATAAAGGTTGAACTAGACAGCATTCCCACCAGCAGTGGATAAGAGTTCCTTTCTCTCCACATCCCCGCCAACACTGTTTATTCTCATTCTTTGTGATGTGTGCCATTCTCTGGGGTGTGAGGTGGTATCTCATCATTGTTTTGATTTGCATCTCCCTGATGATTAGTGATGTGGAACATTTTTTCATGTGTCTTTTGGCCATGCGTATTTCTTCTTTGTCAAAGTGTCTGTTCATTTCTTCTCCCCATTTTTTGATGGGGTTAGATGTTTTTTTCTTGTAAAGTTCTGTCAGTGCCTTGTATATTTTGGAGATTAGCCCCTTATCTGATGGGTATTGGGTGAATAGTTTCTCCCACTCAGTGGGTGGCTCTTGTATCCTGGGCACTATTTCCTTTGAGGTGCAGAAGCTTCTCAGCTTAATATATTCCCATCTGTTAATCTCTGCTTTCACTTGCTTGGAGAGTGCAGTTTCCTCCTTGAAGATGCCTGTAATGTCCTGTAGTGTTTTGCCTATGTGCTGTTCTATATATCTTATGGTTTTGGGGCTGATATCGAGGTCTTTAATCCATTTGGATTTTACCTTTGTACATGATGTTAGCTGGGGGTCTAAGTTTAATTTTTTTCAAGTGGCTATCCAATTGTGCCAACACCACTTGTTGAAGAGGCTTTCCCTGCTCCATTTAGGATTTCCTGCTCCTTTATCAAAAATTAGATGGTTGTATCTCTGGGGAACATTTTCTGAGTATTCAAGCCTATTCCACTGATCTGAGGACCTATCCTTATTCCAATACCATGCTGTTTTGATAACTGTTGCTTTGTAGTACAGTTTAAAGTTGGGAAAAGTAATTCCTCCCATATTCTTTTTCCCAATGATTGCTTTAGCTATTCGAGGGTGTTTATTGTTCCAAATGAATTTCAAAAGTGTCTGATCCACTTCTTTGAAGAATGTCATGGGTATCTTTAGAGGGATGGCATTAAATCTGTATAATGCCTTGGGGAGTATTGACATTTTGATGATGTTAATCCTGCCAATCCATGAGCAGGGTATGTGTTTCCATTTCCGTGTGTCCTCTCTTATTTCTTGGAGCAGAGTTTTATAGTTTTCTTTGTATAGGTCCTTCACATATTTAGTCAAGTTGATTCCAAGATATTTGAGTTTGTGTGGTACTATTGTGAATGGGGTTGTTTTCTTAATGTCCATTTCATCCTTATTACTATTGGTATATAGAAAGGCCATTGATTTTTGTGTGTTAATTTTGTAGCCTGCCACCTTGCTATATGAGTCTATTGTTTCTAGAAGCTTTTTGATAGAGTCTTTAGGGTTTTCTAAGTAGAGTATCATGTCATCTGCAAACAGTGAGAGCTTGACTTCTTCCTTTCCTATCTGGATTCCCTTGATATCCTTTTCTTGCCTAATCGCTATAGCAAGTACTTCCAGTGCTATGTTGAATAGGAGTGGTGAGAGAGGACAGCCTTGTCTTGTGCCAGAATTTAGAGGGAAGGCTTTCAGTTTTTCTCCATTGAGGATAATATTTGCCACTGGCTTGTGGTAGATGGCCTTCACTATATTGAGAAAGGTTCCCTCCAGTACCATCTTGCTGAGAGTTTTGATCAAGAATGGTTGTTGGACCTTATCAAATGCTTTCTCTGCATCTATTGATATGATCATGTGGTTTTTATCTTTCTTGTTATTGATGTTGTGTATTATGTTGATAGATTTACGGATGTTAAACCAGCCTTGCATTCCTGGGATGAAACCTACTTGATCGTAGTGGATGATCTTCTTAACGAGGCATTGAATCCTATTTGCCAGGATTTTGTTGAGGATCTTTGCATCTGCATTCATCAGTGATATTGGTCTGTAATTTTCTTTTTTGGTAGCGTCTCTGTCTGGTTTAGGTATCAAGGTGATGTTGGCTTCATAAAAGCTATTTGGAAGTGTTTCTGTTTGTTCAATTTCATGAAAGAGTCTTGCCAAGATTGGCAGTAGTTCCTCTTGGAAAGTTTGATAGAATTCATTAGTGAATCCATCTGGACATGGGCTTTTGTTTTTCGGCAGACATTTGATTACTGTTTTAATTTCATCAATGGTGATGGGGGTGTTTAGATATGCTACATCCTCTTCCTTCAACCGTGGAAGATTATAAGAGTCCAAGAATTTATCCATTTCTTCCAGGTTCTTATTTTTAGTGGCGTAGAGTTTTTCAAATTAGTTTCTGATTACCCTTTGAATCTCTGTCATATCAGTAGTGATCTCTCCTTTTTCATTCCTGATACGAGTTATCAAGTTTCTCTCTCTCTCTTTCTTTGTTAGGTTTGCCAGTGGTCTATCAATCTTGTTTATTTTTTCAAAGAACCAACTTCTGCTTTCGTTGATCGTTCGGATTGTTTTTTGAGTTTCCACTTCGTTGATTTCTGCTCTCAGCTTTGTTATTTCCTTCTGTCTTCCTATTCTTGGGTCCTTTTCTTGAGCATTTTCTAGTTCTATTAGCTGTGTCATTAAGCTACTCAGGTAAGCTCCTTCTTCCTTCCTGATGTGTGCTTGCAAAGCTATAAATTTTCCTCTCAGTACTGCTTTTGCTGTGTCCCATAAGTTCTGAGAGTTTGTGTCTTTATTGTCATTTGTTTCCAGGAACCTTTTTATTTCCTCCTTGATTTCATCTCGGACCCACTGGTTATTGAGCATGAGGCTGTTTAACTTCCAGGTGTTAAAGTGTTTCTTCTGAGTCCCTTTGGAGTTCACAAATAATTTCAGAGCCTTGTGGTCAGCGAAGGTAGTCTGCAAAATTTCTATCCTCTTGATCTTATGGAGGTATGTTTTATGTGCCAGCATGTAGTCTATCCTGGAGAATGTCCCATGTACATTGGAGAAGAATGTGTATCCAGGTTTCTGGGGATGGAGTGTCCTATATATATCCACTAGGCCTCTTTCTTCCATTTCTCTCCTCAGGTCTAGTATATTTTTGTTGGGTTTCAGTATGGTTGACCTGTCCAGTGTTGACAAAGCCGTGTTAAGGTCCCCCACAATTATTGTGTTGTTGTTGATATTATTTTTCAGATTTGTCAACAGTTGTATTAAATATGTTCCTGGCCCCTCATTCGGTGCATATATGTTTAGGAGAGTGAATTCTTCCTGCTCTACGTACCCCCTGATTAATATGAAATGTCCGTCTTTGTCCCTTACAACCTTCCTGAGTATAAAGTTTGCATTATCTGATATTAGTATGGCCACTCCAGCTTTTTTATGGGTGTTGTTTGCTTGGATAACTTTTCTCCAGCCTTTTATTTTGAGTCTATGTTTGTTCTGACTATTCAGGTGCGTTTCTTGTAGGCAGCAGAAGGTTGGATTGAGTTTTTTGATCCATTTAGCCACTCTGTGTCTCTTAACTGGTGCATTTAGTCCATTGACGTTGAGAGAAAGAATTGTCCTGGGATTTAACGCCATCTTTATTTCAAAATTTGGTGTGTCTTTTGGGTAGTCTTGTCTTAGATTAGGTCTTTCAGTTTTTCTCTTAAGACTGGTTTTGTGTCTTTGAAGTTTCTGAGCTGTTTTTTGTCTGTGAAACCATGTATTCTTCCATCAAACCGGAAAGTGAGTTTTGCTGGGTATAGTATTCTGGGTGAAGCATTCATTTCATTCAGTCTTGTCACAATATCCCACCACTGCTTTCTGGCATTGAGCGTTTCTGGTGACAGGTCTGCTGTAAATCTCAGGAAAGCTTGCTTGAACGTGATTTCCCCTTTTGATCTTGCTGTTTTCAGAATTCTGTCTCTATCTGTGGGATTTGTCATTGTGACTAGGATGTGTCTTGGGGTGGTTTTTCTGGGGTCTCTTTTGGTTGGTACTCTTCGAGCATGCAGGATTTGATCACATATATTCTTTAGCTCTGGAAGTTTCTCTTTAATGATGTTCTTGACCATTGATTCTTCCTGGAAATTTTCTTCCTGGGTCTCTGGGACTCCAATGATTCTTAAGTTGTTTCTGTTGATCTTATCATAGACTTCTATTTTCGTCTGTTCCCATTCTTTGACTAATTTTTCCATTGTCTGCTCATTTGCTTTAAGTTTTTTGTCCAATCTCTCCTGCTGTATGGAATTGTTATGTATCTCATCTTCCACAGCACCAATTCTATTCTCAGCTTCTGATACCCTGTCCCAGAGCTTATCCATTTTGTCATTCACTTCGTTTACTGACTTTTTCAGTCCTGTTAGTTGACATGTTATTTCAGTTTGGAGTTTTGTCATTTCTGCCTTCATATTTTCTTGGTTCTTATCAGTGTTCTGTTCAACTCGATCCATGGTTTCTTGGAGTCTGTTGAGCACCTTCCATATTGCTAGTCTAAAGTCCTTATCTGAGAGGTTGATTAGTTGTTCAGTCATTATCTGGTCCTCAGAATTGTCATCTTCATTCTCTATGTCTGATGCTGGCCTGCGTTGTTTCCCCATTGTCACACTTGTATTGTGGGTTTTTCTACGTGATGTGGTGGTATTCATTGTCTGTATGATGTAGGCAGCACACTCCTCTGGCTCCTCCCTTTCTGGATGGGCTGACTTGCCTCTAAGGGAGGGGAGTCCTCCGTGGATGAAGCCTCACACTGGGTCAAATCTTAGGCCCGAGCATGCAACAGAGAAGACAGTCCAGAGAGAAATGTTTGCTTCTGTGATATAGCGCCGTTCTTAGTGTGATTTTTCCTTCTTGTTGCAATGGAGCTCTTTCCTTAGAAAGAGTGCACGGCCGCTCCGCTTCGCTACGCGGCCGTGCTCCTCTGAGCCTCTTTTTGCCCCACTCGCAAGAGTTTCACGCAAGAGGACAGTAGACAGACATAGACAGGTCACACTCACAGTCTTTCACAGCTGAGCCCCACTGGGCCGGTGTACTTTCGCGGATTTTCCCCACCTGGTGTCACACACAGGGAGCCAGCTTTTGCAAAGGTTAGCCGGTTTTTATGCTCTGAAGTCCCTCCCTGAAAATGGCGTCTGGGCGAGCGAGGTTTCTGGAGGCTCTTTTTGCCCCACTCGCAAGAGTTTCACGCAAGAGGACAGTAGACAGACATAGACAGGTCACACTCACAGTCTTTCACAGCTGAGCCCCACTGGGCCGGTGTACTTTCGCGGATTTTCCCCACCTGGTGTCACACACAGGGAGCCAGCTTTTGCAAAGGTTAGCCGGTTTTTATGCTCTGAAGTCCCTCCCTGAAAATGGCGTCTGGGCGAGCGAGGTTTCTGGAGGCTCTTTTTGCCCCACTCGCAAGAGTTTCACGCAAGAGGACAGTAGACAGACATAGACAGGTCACACTCACAGTCTTTCACAGCTGAGCCCCACTGGGCCGGTGTACTTTCGCGGATTTTCCCCACCTGGTGTCACACACAGGGAGCCAGCTTTTGCAAAGGTTAGCCGGTTTTTATGCTCTGAAGTCCCTCCCTGAAAATGGCGTCTGGGCGAGCGAGGTTTCTGGAGGCTCTTTTTGCCCCACTCGCAAGAGTTTCACGCAAGAGGACAGTAGACAGACATAGACAGGTCACACTCACAGTCTTTCACAGCTGAGCCCCACTGGGCCGGTGTACTTTCGCGGATTTTCCCCACCTGGTGTCACACACAGGGAGCCAGCTTTTGCAAAGGTTAGCCGGTTTTTATGCTCTGAAGTCCCTCCCTGAAAATGGCGTCTGGGCGAGCGAGGTTTCTGGAGGCTCTTTTTGCCCCACTCGCAAGAGTTTCACGCAAGAGGACAGTAGACAGACATAGACAGGTCACACTCACAGTCTTTCACAGCTGAGCCCCACTGGGCCGGTGTACTTTCGCGGATTTTCCCCACCTGGTGTCACACACAGGGAGCCAGCTTTTGCAAAGGTTAGCCGGTTTTTATGCTCTGAAGTCCCTCCCTGAAAATGGCGTCTGGGCGAGCGAGGTTTCTGGAGGCTCTTTTTGCCCCACTCGCAAGAGTTTCACGCAAGAGGACAGTAGACAGACATAGACAGGTCACACTCACAGTCTTTCACAGCTGAGCCCCACTGGGCCGGTGTACTTTCGCGGATTTTCCCCGCCTGGATGTACATGGAATCTATTATGCTGAATGAAATAAGTCAGAGAGAGAGAGAGAAATGCAGAATGGTCTCACTCATCTATGGGTTTTAAGAAAAATGAAAGACATTCTTGCAATAATAATTTTCAGACACAAAGGAGAAAAGAGCTGGAAGTTCCAGCTCACCTCAGGAAGCTCACCACAAAGAGTGATGAGTTTAGTTAGAGAAATAACTACATTTTCAACTGTCCTAATAATGAGAATGTATGAGGGAAATGGAAAGCCTGTCTAGATTACAGTCGGGGGTTGGGTGGGGAGGAGGGAGATTTGGGACATAGGTGATGGGAATGTTGCACTGGTGATGGGTGGTTTTGTTTACATGACTGAAACCCAAACACAATCATGTATGTAATGAAGGTATTTAAATAAAATATATAAAAATAATAATAATAATAGTTATCAATATCAATTTAAAAGAAGTAAAAGAGAGAGGAAAGAAAATGAAGAATTGGAGGAGGCGAGGAGATGAAGAAGAAGAAGAAGAAGAAGAAGAAGAAGAAGAAGAAGAAGAAGAAGAAGAAGAAGAAGAAGAAGAAGAAGAAGAAGAAGAAGAAGAAGAAGAAGAAATGAAAGAATATACAACGGTCACAAAAAACAACTACTGAACAACACACAAAAGAAAAGAATAAAAGGAGGGCTGGTGTGGCAAGATATTGTGCTGCCTTTTTTTTACATATGCATGGTAAGTATTGGGAAAAATTGAAAGGGAATTGCCTTGGCCTAAGAGATACATGGTTTACCCTTGAAGCATACTATCATGGGAACAACTACAGGCTCCAGGTATGCTCATTGTTGAACCCCAAAGTCTTTATATGATGCCAAGAAACATTCTGCTCAGTTGTGGCTGACAAAATCAGTTTTCTGTAATTAGAGACCTTGTTATTTTCACAGGTCATACGATGAAGTCTAGGATAAAGTCTTTTTTATGGTTCTAGAAGTTCTGCTCCATCAAAGTTGTTGTAGTTAGTTTTCTGTAGTTATTGATCATGTTTTTTGCATAGATTTTCTGACGAAGCGTAGGATATAGCATTTCCTATGGTTCCAGAAGTTCTGTTCAGTCATAGTTTCCAAATTCAGACACCTGGAATTAGATATCTTGGTTTTTGTCCATATATTAGGCTAAATCTTAGGCCTGGGTCTTTCTTATTGGACCCAGGAAATGTTCTGCCCAGTTTTGGTTGTCTTCTGTGATTAGAGATCTTGATTTCTGCGCATATCAAGGACTTAGTGACTTCTGTTTTCATCTTAACGATAGGTGATGAGGTAGGGCAACCTGCTCTTCTTGGAGTCACAAAGAGAGGTGATGAAGGAAGAGTCCTGTGATTACAGAAGATCAGGAAAAAGTATCTCTTTGCAATGGGGGGGGGAAGCTAACCTGTGTCTTATGGTGGTGGCCACACAGTACTACATGTCATGCATGATATGAGACTGGGGCATGTAGCTTAGTGTAATGAGCATGTCTTGCAGGAATGAAGTTGTAAGTTTAGTTCCTGAAGCACAAAATGCTGAACAAAATTACAGTGGAATATTTTTTATGATTCCTGGTATTACAACAAATTTTGCACCGAAACCAAAAGTATGTGAGATGCGAGGCCAAGTATGTAGGTACCCCCACTCAGCGATTTGCCCCTACATCCAAGTCTCTGCAACACCAAATATAAAAGAAAGGGAAAAGCAAGAAACAATAACAAATTCTAATGATTCTATAGAAAGCAACATACAGAATTTTACAACATGTCAAAGCATAAATACACATTGAAAGTGAATTTAAAAATCAACATATATGAATCTGAACATTAGTGTTTCTAATATGGCAACACTTCCGTTTCTTTCTAACATTTTTTCTCAATTTTTCCCTTTTTTTGGTAATGTTGGTTACATGAATTCAAAGGTTATATGCTTTAGGCATACAATGTTATTACACCATACCCACATCTACTGCGCCAATATTCCTCCCCTTGTCTACCCGTGGGTTATTCACTTCTCCACTGGGTCCACTCACTTATGTGCCATGGCTTCACTATCCTTCATACATTGCTGGCTGTGTGGGCTGCTTCTATATCTGTTGTTATAAATAAGACTGTGTTGGTGCAATATTAAATGATCTCTTCAATTAAATATACTTAAAATAACACATTTTTCCTAGTTAAAAACTACGTTCATAGCTATCAAGATACAAATTCGATTACCTTCTAATTAGTTCACTTTAATTCCTGTTGTTAAATTGCTGCTGTTGGTATTAAGAGACGTCTAGTGAATTGGGTTTTCAAAAGGCATCATGGGGCACCCCTACAGTATTCTGGCAGAAAAGTTCCTCTAAACATAGAAGTTTAAAGCCAAATTCCAGAACTGAAGTCAAATATAAAAAGGGAGAAGAAAATTAAGCAGAGAGACTTGCTTAACAAAAGTTGTTCGATTTGTTCTGATTTGCTTTGCAAACTTACTTGGGGAGGCCACCTGAATATAGTGATAGTGGTATTTCATGGGAATTGGTTTTAAATGAAAATAGAATGAAATATGACATTGCTTTTTATTAACCTATGCAATTAGTTGAAAAACTCAATAAAATAATTATAGAATAATAAAATGCACAGACACAAGAAACCTCAAAAACTCACTATCATAGAGAACAATTAGTATTGAAAGTATTTTATAAACAGCTACTCAGAGCTTAGTACCATCATTAATAAAACTTTTACATACATTAAAATAAAATATGTCATTAATAGGCAAGCCAAGTGAATACTGATAATGGAGATGACAATAGGGTTTTTCCAAAACAATAGTCACAGAATGTTAAAAAATGGCACTTCTATATGCATTTAAAAAATTGAAGTAAATTTTATAATATTTACTAAGGGAGCTAAAAAGATGCTATTCTGAAGGCAATGTAAGTTTTTTGCATGCATCCAAGGTAGTTGGGTCCTTGCACTGCTTATGGTCACTCAAACACCTTTTCATAGTGATCCCTGGGCACAGAGCCAGTATTAATCTCGGAGTACCTCCAGTGTGACCTACTTGCCACTCTCCAGATAGACAGCTTGAAAATATAATCTCATGTAAAAAGATTCATAATTAAAATATTATCTTAATTTTAAATGCATTCATAATACTAAGGTGATGAAAACAATGAATCATTACCTCTTTTAGCTAATATCTTAAGAAATAAGGTCAGAGTTCTGTTGTAACACATTATATATCTAGATATGTAAGAACCATCATTAAACAATAGCTTAGTTATTTGAAATATGAATTTAGGAAAATAAAAGATATACTTGTCCAAATTCAGTTCAGTGTAAGTTTTTTGATCCATTTAGCCACTCTGTGTCTCTTAACTGGTGCATTTAGTCCATTGACGTTGAGAGAAAGAATTGTCCTGGGATTTAATGCCATCTTTATATCGAAATTTGGTGTGTCTTTTGGTTAGTCTTGTCTTAAATTTGGTCTTTCAGTTTTTCTCTTAAGACTGGTTTTGAGTCTGTAATGTTTCTGAGCTGTTTTGTTTGTGAAACCATGTATTCTTCCGTCAAACCGGAAAGTGAGTTTTGCTGGGTACAATATTCTTGGTGAAGCATTCATTTCATTGAGTTTTGTCACAATATCCCACCACTGCTTTCTGGCATTGACTGTTTCTGGTGACAGGTCTGCTGTAAATCTCAAGGATGCTTGCTTGAACGTAATTTCCCCTTTTGATCTTGCTGTTTTCAGAATTCTGTCTCTATCTGTAGGATTTGTCATTGTGACTAGGATGTGTCTTGGGGTGGTTTTTCTGGGGTCTCTTTTGGTTGGTACTCTTCGAGCATGCAGGATTTGATCACATATATTCTTTAGCTCTGGAAGTTTCTCTTTAATGATGTTCTTGACCGTTGATTCTTCCTGGAATTTTCTTCCTGGGTCTCTGGGACTCCATTGATTCTTAAGTTGTTTCTGTTGAGCTCATCATAGACTTCTATTTTCATCTGTTCCCATTCTTTGACTAATCTTTCCATTGTCTGTTCATTTCCTTTAAGTTTTTTTCCAATCTCTCCTGCTGTATGGAATTGTTATGTATCGCATCTTCAACAGCACCAATTCTATTCTCAGCTTCTGATACCCTGTCCCAGAGCTTATCCATCTTGTCATTCACTTCATTTACTGACTTTTTCAGGCCTGTTAGTGACATGTTATTTCAGTTTGGAATTTTGTGATTTCTGTCTTCATATTTTCTTAGTTCTTATTAGTGTTCTGTTCAACTCTATCCATGGTTTCTTTGAGTTCATTGAGGATCTTCCATATTGCTAGTCTAAAGTCCTTATCTGAGAGGTTGATTAGTTGGTTGGTCGTTATCTGGTCATCAGAATTGTCATCTTTATTCTCTGTGTCTGATGCTGGCCTGCGTTGTTTCCCCATTGTCACACTTGTATTGTGGGTTTTTCTACGTGTTGTGATGATATTCATTGGTTATATGATGCAGGAAGCACACTCCTCTGGCTCTGCCCTTTCTTGATGGGCCGACTTGCCTCTAAGGGAGGGGAGTCCTCCGTGGATGAAGCCTCACACAGGATCAAATCTTAGGCCCGAGCACGCAGCAGAGAAGAGAGTCTGGAGAGAAATGCTTGCTTCTGTGATCCAGCACAGTTCTTAGTGTGATTTTTTCTTCTTGTTGCAATGGTGTTCTTTTCTTAGAAAGAGCTCATGGCCTCGAAGCGAAGAGGAGCCAAAGTGCTCTGCTGGAGCCTCTTTTCGGCCCACTCCCAAGAGTTTCACACAAGAGGACAGTAGACAGGCACACACAGGCAGCACTCACAGTTTTTTATTGTCGGGCCCCACTGGGCAGGCGTAGTTTCTGATGGGTGCCTTTTTAATTCTGATTGTTAAGATTTTAAGTCTTGTGCTTTTAAAGATGTTGGCACTGATTTGGATATTTGAATATTTAGCTCTACTAAACCTTAACACTAACTGTGTATCTGAACCCCCTTGCCTCTTACCCTTATTTTGTCTCATCAATCTATTGTTCTACCATTCTACTTCTTTCATTCTTCGCACTATACTTTGGGACCAAGCTTAATTCAGTTAGTCCTCTTTAAACCATTTAATTAACTCTAGAAATTCTAGATACCACATGAGTGATGTTATCCTATTTATCATTTTATTAACTTCTAGCTAACTTCATTTAACATATCTTTTAGTTCCATGTTGCAGCTAATTTTGTGACTTCATTTTTTTACAGCTGTGTACTATTACATTGTATATATATGCCACTACTTCATGATCTACTAGTCAGCTGATGGACATATAGTTTAATTCCAAATGTTAGCTATTGAACTGAGTGTTTTATTCAATAATATTGTTCATATGCCCATGCTTGTTGATTGAAAGAATCAACATTGTTTAAATAACCATCCTACCATATATATCTTCTATAAAGATTCAATGCAATACCAGACAAAATTAGTCAAGGACTTAGAATTGTCAATATAAAGTTTCTATAGAATAATTAAAAAACTGTTATAGCAAAGACCATACTGAAAAATAAAAAAAGGAAGCACCTCATTTACTAACTTGAATCTGTACTACAAAACCATAGTGAGCATGCTTTTCTACTGGACTAAAGACTTTATGATCAATGGATGAGAAGAGAATACAAAATGTTATACCATCATATATATGATCATCTCTTTTTGATAATGGAGTTAAGAGAATAAAATGGGATAAAGAGAGCATCTTCATCAAATGGTGTTGGAAGAATTGGATAGCCATGTGTAAGAAATTAAAGCTGGGTCCATACCTCATAACTTTCAGAAAAGTCAAATCAATATAAATCAAAGACCTTGAATCTGGACCTGAATCTATAAACACTCATTGAGGAAAAACAGAGCAGAACACTACAAGACCTAGTTATCAAAGGATTCTTCAATGATCTGATGTCATTGCCAAAGTCTTTAGAAACAAAACTAAAGTAGAAATTTTAATATGGCCTAAGAAACATGGGCTAAAATTAAAAGACAGCTGAGTGGGAGAAAATATTTACATTCAAAACATTGAATTTTTTTAAGTAATATTGGACAAAACTATAAAAATCTATTGCTGACAACCTGGGTACTAATTCCATTTGGTCTACTATTTCTGTAGTGTCCCCACTCAGAAATAACAATGATATGCTAAAATTATCATAAAGAAAGTTACCTTCTGCCCATTTATTTACAATGACCAAAAATACACTAATGTATATTGAATTAAAACTGACCAAAGCAGTGGGAAGAAATGAATATAGTGTTCATTTAAACATGCTATTTTTCATTGCATTGTTTTACTTCATTGATCTGGCATCATTTACAGTGAAATAAAATTAATAAAGTAGATAATAAATGAGTTAGCGTTAGTAAAGCAAAGTGTCCCAAAATTTGTATATGGTGGATACATTTCAATATCAGGACACTTAGGATTTAGTTTGAAGGCAGGACTCAACTTCTCACCTCCAGAATTGCTGCTTTTCCAATCCATTGCTATTTGAAGTCTCCAAAGAAGATGGTCTTGCTGAACATCACATTTTTTATATGGACACAGATTGCATATAGTTTGAAACAGAGGCATACTCGATAGTGTGTTGCTCATCCTCTCTGTGCACTTATGGGGCTTATGACCAACCACATTGTACCCATATTCTCAGTTTGCTTCCAATGTTACCTCATTGAAAACTCATGATGTTCCAGTACCTCACCAAACAATCTTCAAGTCTTAGAGTTGTTGTTCATCATATGCAGACACCCTTCCAGACCTTCAATTTAGGGGAGGATATATTTAATTGCTTTCTCCTTGACTATCTGCAGTCCCACAGAGAGTTGGCTTTATGTGCTAAGAACCTACTTTCTTTATTTTTCCCTCCATTGATTTGACATTAGCATAAGAATTTCAATTCAAGTGAGAAGAAAACCCATTGCACTTGCCAAAAGAACCCCAAAATTTTGGCAAGATAGCTCAGAAGACATAGCCTGTGAGTAGGTCAGCCTGATTATAATCCTGTAGAGTAAGACTCTTCAAGGAGAGTCACAAATAACATAACCTCAAGAAATTGCTACACTGCTGAAAGATCACTGCTCCCAACTTCCCAAAGTATAGAATAAATTAAAATCTCCTCCTTGACAATACCAGCAGGTTGTAACTCAGAAATGCGAAGCGCAGGGTAGGTTTTTGCCTATTAGGACACGGTCTGCAAAATGAAAAAGTAATTGTCCCATACTGGACAAAAACCAGACTGCTTATGTACCCTGGTCATTCCAAATTAATTCCAACTGGAGGTTACACTAATAATAAAAAAGACAAAGAAAAGGGCTAGTGGGAGAAAAAAGGGCACTGGGAGGGTAAGAGAGAAACTGTTGACTTCGGTGGCAGATAATGTGCACTGGTGAAGACTGTTTTACATTGTATGACTGGAACTCAATTGTGAACAAGGTTATCAGAGGAAACAAACTATAGTATGAACAACCTTGTAATAATGGTGTTTAAAAAAAAAACCAAAATAATTAAATTTAAAGAAATAAAAAATATTCAAACTCTATGAAGGGTCCGAATTGACAAGAGAACCCCAATAATGCAAGTAGCATTCTTGATGATCTGCCCCTTTGACTCTTGGAATACTGATCCATATCTTAATGATGATAACCCAAACTGGTTGGGACACTCTGTGAGTCTCATCTTAATGTGTATGCTGACCCTCTGCCTCCTGTTAGATAACATCATTAAACTTCTATTTTCCTACAATCTTATGGATGTACAAAACCTGGAATCCTACTATCAAGGCAGTTTTTATCAGAGGCTGGGTAGGTCAGTGGTCACCACTAAGTTTACCAAAGTTACAAAAGAACCAAAGATATAATCATAGTTTAATTCAGCTCCAGATGTAAACTAATATTTGCATTTCATTTGTGTAGTTCTTGAACACTGTTGCATTATCCTTGTAAAATAAATGGTCTGTCATTCTCTAATCCACATAAAGGTGGCTGAAAAATCCCCACTGGAATTTTCTGTTCTAGTGCTTTAGAAGACCACCATTAGGCTATCATTTTATAGCCCTTAGTTTGAAGGTCAGCAACAAAGGGAATCATGTACAGTATCACAATGACCAGCATTGAAACAATCATTGACTGTTTAAATAAAATGGTGCCATTTGGGCCATTGTCGACTCTCAAGCATGCATCAATCACGTGCTATCTAGAAAAAGTTATGTGCATGCATAGTGCTGCCTTATATGGCAAATGTTTCTTGTGTTCAAAATGCTTTCCAGACCAATAAAATACTGACCAATTGCAAACAATTTTTCCACATAGAATATCTGCTAAAAAATTCAGATTAAGCCACAGAGCCAAGAACCTAGAAAATCAACCTATTTTTTATTTCTTCTTTTTTAAACAACTTTGTTACATACATGATTGTGTTTGGGTTTCAGTTATGTAAACAAAACCCATCATCAGTGCAACATTCCCATCACCAATGTCCCAAATCTCCCTCCTCCCCATCCAACCCCTGCCTATACTCTAGACAGGCTTTCTATTTCCCTCATACATTCTCATTATTAGGATAGTTCAAAATGTAGTTATTTCTCTAACTAAACTCATCCCTGTTTGTGGTGAGCTTCATGAGGTGAGCTATAACTTCCAGCTCTTTTCTCTTTTGTGTCTGAAAGTTATTATTGCAAGAATATCTTTCTTTTAGAAAATCAATCTTTATCCAAAATTCTTTACCACTGGAGAGTATTTCAACACATTCTAAGAGTCACATGTAAAATAGTTGTTATGTTCTCTTTCATGAGATCTTGAGGTGAAAAACAGCCAGGAAAAGCTGAAACTCATGTGATGTTGATTATTTTTGGAGGGTGGCCAAAACAGCAGTGCTCAGGGGTTAATACTGGTTCTGATCTCAGAAATCACTCCTGGCAGACTGAGAGGACCATATGTTATGCCAGAAATAGAAGCTGGGTTATCTGGGTTGGTCATGTGCAAGGCAAATGACCTACAACTGTGCCATTATTATGGCTTCTGATGTGTTGATTCTTGAACATAGCAAAAAACAAAATATTGTAATAAATTAGTTTTTGTCCATAAAGTCAAGATTATTCAACCCAAAAGTTCCTGCATGGACACCAATTACACATTATTTGAAATAATCAGTGACCAAACAAGTAGTATGTTGCCCATTTTAGCTGTGCATATGGAGACTATGCTATGAATACATTACCAGTTTGATTCTCACGTTCTATTAAACTGAAAATTCTTGATGACTAAGTACCTGTACACACTGTATTCAGGAACAAAGATATGTTGGTCAAGGTCTTTTCACATACTTCTATATACCTCATATAAAACATGGTATCTCTAACTGTGCTATCTACATAACAATGACCTAATAGCAGTATCAGAAAGAACAGGGTAAGTCAGCTTTACCAGTGAGTAAGTACTTTTAATATTATTCCCTCCATTATAAGATTTAACCTAAGCAGGAGAAAAACCAGCTTTGGTTTGGTGAACATCTATTACACTGGTGAGCAGATCCCAGAGAATTTCAACAAACTAGCTCCCAAGATTCTTGAAGTCAGTAGGGATTTGGTCCTGTAGAGTATGACACTTTGAAAAATCCCTCTCCAATAGAAATGCCAGTATTTACAAGTTGGATTAATTTATAAAATATATCAAAAGACTCTCTCTAACAACTCCAGTGGCTTATTACTCAAAAAAGAAAAGCTCAAGAAAGGTCTATGCTTGAGGCTGGGAAAATCTACGAAACTAGGCCTGCCCAGTGGGGCCCAACTGTGAGAAATTGTGAGTGCTGCCTGTGTGTGTCTATCTCCTGTCCTGTCACTTGAACCTCTTGGAAGTGGGATGAAAAGAGGCTCCAGAAAACTCGCTCTCCCAGAGGCTCATTCAAGGGCAGGCACACCAAGGAAATGCTTCACAACGTGAAAACTGGCTATAAGCAGTACTTTGCAGAAGTCAGGTCCCCTGTTTGTGACTTCAGGCTGGGAAAATCTACGAAACTACGCCTGCCCAGTGGGGCCTGACCGTCAGAAATTGTGAGTGCTGCCTGTGTGTGTCTGTCTCCTGTCCTGTCGCTTGAACCTCTTGGGAGTGGGACGAAAAGAGGCTCCAGCAGAGCATGGCCACTCTGCTTCGCTACGTGGCCATGCTCTCTTTCTAAGGAAATAACGACACTGAAACAAGAAGAAAAAATCACACTAAGAACTGTGCTGGAGGCTGAACTCTGCTGGAACTCAGAGGCCAGCACCCCTATCTGCCTGTCTTCTGTGCTGTGCTCCATATTCGGCCTGATTTCATCTTTTGTGTGACTCATCTGCAGACGGCTTTCCTTCCCTGGAGCCTTCCCTGGAGGTAAGTTTACAAGCTTAGAAAGGGGAAGCCACTGAACTCTGCTGGAACTCAGATGCCAGCAGCCCTATTGCCTGTCTTCTGTGCTGTGCTCCATTTTTGGCTTGATTTCATCCTGTGTGTGGCTTATCTGCAGACGGCTTGCCTTCCCTGGAGCTGAGCTTACATACTCAGAAAGGGGAAGCCGCTGAACTCTGCTGGAACTCAGATGCCAGCAACCCTATCTGTCTGTCTTCTATGCTGTGTTCCATTATTGGCCTGATTTCATCTTGTGTGTGGCTCATCTGCAGATGGCTTGCCTTCCCTGG
Organism: Suncus etruscus; assembly: GCF_024139225.1. Classification (NCBI taxonomy): domain Eukaryota; kingdom Metazoa; phylum Chordata; class Mammalia; order Eulipotyphla; family Soricidae; genus Suncus; species Suncus etruscus. The sequence continues at coordinate 85,566,233 of NC_064868.1, forward strand.
AGGTGAGTTTACAAGCCCAGAAAGGGGAAGCCTCTGAACTCTGCTGGAAATCAGATGCCAGCACCCCTATCTGCCTGTCTTCTGTGCTGTGCCCCATTATTGGCTTGATTTCATCCTGTGTGTGCCTCATCTGTGGACGGCTCGCCTACCCTGGAGCTGAGCTTACATGCCCAGAAAGGGGAAACCACTGAACTCTGCTGGAACTCAGATGCCAGCACCCGTATCTGCCTGTCATCTGTGTGGTGCTCCATTATTGGCCTGATGTCATCCTGTGTGTGGCTCGTCTGAGGAGGCTTGCCTTCCCCTGGAGCCTTCCCTGGAGGAGAGTTTACAAGCCCAGAAAGGGTGGAGCCAGAGGAGCACGGCTGCTCCACTTCGCTTCCCGGCTTGCACATCATTTAGCCAATGAATACAACCACAACACGTAGAAAAACCCACAATACAAGTGTGACAATGGGGAAACAACGCAGGCCAGCGCCAGACATAGAGAATGACAATGGCAACTCTGATGACTTGAACATGACCAACCAACTAGTCAGTCTCTCAGGAGTTTAAAGTCACAATATGGAAGATGTTAAAAGAACTCAAAGAAATTTTAGAATAGAACACTAATAATAATGAAGAGAATACAAAGATAGAAATCAAAAAACTCCAAACTGAAATTTCAGGTCAAATGACAGGTCTGAAAAATTCAGTAGATAATTTGAAGAAAAACATGGTTGAGCTTTCCCATGGGTAAACAGCAGCTGAGGATAGAATTACTACACTGGAAGATGAGATGAATAACAAATCCACACAGCAGAAGAAATTGGAAGAAAGCCTTAAAGCAAATGATCAAACGATGGAAAAATTTCTCAAAGAATGGGAACAGATGAAAACAGAAGTTTATGATAAGCTCAACAGAAACAACTTAAGAATCATTGGAGTCCCAGAGACCCAGGAAGAATGGCTAAATGGATCAAAAACTCAATCCAACCTTCTGTTGCCTACAAGAAACACACCTGAATAGTCAGAACAACCATAGACTCAAAATAAAAGGCTAGAGGAAAATCATTCAAGCAAACAACACCCATAAAAAAGCTGGAGTGGCCATACTAATATCAGATAATGCAAACTTCATACTAAGGAAAGTTGTAAGAGACAAAGATGGATATTTTGTATTAATGAAGTGTTACATAAAGCAGGAAGAAATCACTCTCCTAAACATATATGCACAGAATGAGAGGTCAGCAAATTATTTAATACAATTGTTGGCAAATCTGAAAAATAATGTCAATAACAACACAATAATTTTGGGAGACCTCAACACTGCATTGTTAACACTTGACAGGTCAACCAGACTGAAACCCAACAAGAATATACTAGACCTGAAAAAAAAAAAAGGAAAAAAGAGGCCTAGTAGATATATACAGGAAACTCCACCCCCAGAAGCCTGGATACACATTCTTCTCTAATGTACATGGGATATCCTCCAGGATAGACTACATGCTAGCACATGAAACATACCTCCATTATATCAAGAGGATAGAAATTTTGCAGGCTACCTTCACTGACCACAAGGTCCTGAAATTATATGTGAAGTACAAAGGGACACAAAAGAAAAACTTTCATACCTGAAAGTTAAAAAGCCTAATACTGATTAACCAGTGGGTCCGAGATGACATCAAAGAGAAAATCAAAACCTTCCTAAAAACAAATGTCAATGGAGACACAAACTATCAAAACATATGGGACACAGCAAAAGCAGTACTGAGAGGAAAATTTATAGCTTTGCAAGCACACATCAGGAAAAAAGAAGGGGCATACCTGAATAGCTTAATGACACAGCCCATAGAATTAGAAAGTACTCAACAAAAGGACCCAAAAATAGGGAGACAGAAGGAAATAACAAAGCTGTGAGGAGAAATCAACGAAGTGGAAACCGAAAAACAATACAAAAGATCAATGAAAGCAGAAGTAGGTTCTTTGAAAAAATAAACAAGATTGATAGACCACTGGCAAATCTAACAAAGAAAGAGAGATAAACTTGATAACTGGTATTAGGAATGAAAAAGGAGAGATCACTACTGATATGAAGAGATTCAAAGGGTATTCAGAAACTACTTTAAGAAACTCTATGAAACTAAAAATGAAAACTTGGAAGAAATGGATAAATTTTTGGACTCTTATAATCTTCCATGTTTAAATGAAGAGGATATAGCATATCTAAACACACCCATCACTATTGAGAAAATTAAGACAGTAATCAAATGTCTACCCAAAAACAAAAGTCCAGGCCCAGATAGATTTAATAATGAATTCTTTCAAAATTTCAAGATAAACTTCTACCAATACTGACAAGACTCTTTCAGGGAATCGAAAAAACAGGAACAATTCCAAATAACTTTTATGAAGCCAACATCACCTTGATACCTAAACCAGACAGAAATGCTACCAAAAGGGAAAATTACAAACCGATATCACTGATGAATACAGATGCAAAGATTCTCAACAAAATTCTGGCAAATAGGTTTCAATGCCTCATTAAGAAGATCATCTACTATGATCAAGTAGGTTTCATCCCAGGAATGCAAGGCTGGTTTAACATCCGTAAATCTATCAACATCATACACAACATCAACAACAAGAAAAATAGAAATCAAATGATCATATCAGTAGACGCAGAGAAAGCATTTGATAAGGTCCAACACCCATTCTTGATCAAAACTCTCAGCAAGATGGGAATGGAAGGAACCTTACTCAATATAGTTAAGGCCATCTACCACAAGACAGAGGCAAATATTGTCCTCAATGGAGAGAAACTGAAAGCCTTTCCTCTAAATTCTGACACAAGACAAGGCTGTCCCCTCTCACCACTCCTATTCAACTTAGCACTGGAAGTACTTGCTATAGTGATTAGGCAAGAAAAAGATATCAAGGGAATCCAGATAGGAAAGGAAGAAGTCAAGCTCTCGCTGTTTGCAGATGACATGATACTCTGCATAGAAAACCCTAAAGTCTCTACAAAAAAGCTTCTAGAAACAATAGACTCATATAGCAAGGTGGCAGGCTATAAAATTAACACACAAAAATCAATGGCCTTTCTATAAACCAATAGTAATAAGGAAGAAATGGACATTAAGAAAACAACTCCATTCACAATAGTGCCGCACAAACTCAAATATCTTGGAATCAACTTGACTAAATATGTGAAGGACTTATACAAAGAAAACTATTAAACTCTGCTCCAAGAAATAGGAGAGGATATGAGGAAATGGAAGCACATACCCTGCTCATGGATTGGCAGGATTAACATAATTAAAATGGTAATACTCCCCAAAGCATTGTACAGATTGAATGCGATCCTCCTAAATATACCCATGACATTCTTCAAAAAAGTGGATCAGGCATTTTTGAAATTCATATGGAACAATAAACACCCTAGAATAGCTAAAGCAATCATTGTGTATAAGAATATGGGAGGAATTACTTTCCCCAACTTTGAACTGTACTACAAAGCAATAGTTATCTAAACAGCATGGTATTGGAATAAGGACAGGCCCTCAGATCAGTGGAATAGGCTTGAATACTCAGAGAATGTCCCAAAACATACAATCACCTAATTTTTGATAAAGGAGCAGGAAATCCTAAATGGAGCAAGGAAAGCCTCTTCAACAAGTGGTGTTGGCACAACTGGCTAGCCACTTGCACAAAATTGAACTTAGCCCACCAGCTAACATCATGTACGAAGGTTAAATCCAAATGGATGAAAGACCTCGATGTCAGACCCAAAACCATAAGATACATAGAACAACACTTAGGTAATACACTCCAGGACATTGAGTCTGAAGGCATCTTCAAATAGGATACTGCATTCTTCAAGCAAGTGAAAGCAGAGATTAACAGATGGGAATATATTAAACTGAGAATCTTCTGCACCAATAAACAAATAGCTCCCAGGATACAAGAGCCTCCCACTGAGTGGGAGAAACTATTCACCTAATACCCATCAGATAAGGGTCTAATCTCCAAAATATACAAGGCACTGACAGAACTTTACAAGGAAAAAACATCTAATCCCATCAAAAAATGGGGAGAAGTAATGGACAGACACTCTGATAAAGATGAAATATGAATGGCCACAAGACAAATGAAAAATGCTCCATATCACTAATCATCAGGGAGATGCAAATCATAACAGCAATGAGGTACCACCTCACACCCAGAGACTGGCACACATCACAAAGAATGAGAACAAGCAGTGTTGGAGGGGATGCGGAGAGACAGGAACTCTTATCCACTGCTGGTGGGAATGCCGTCTAGTTCAACCTTTATGGAAAGCAATATGGAGATTCCTCCAAAAACTGGAAATCGAGCTCCCATACGATCCGGCTATACCACTCTTAGGAATATACCCTTGGAACACAAAAATACAATACAAAAATCCCTTCCTTACACCTATATTCATTGCAGCACTAGTTACCATAGCAAGACTCTGGAAACAGCCAAAATACCCTTCCACAGATGAATGGCTAAAGAAACTGTGGTACATATAACAATGGAATATTATGCAGCTGTCAGGCGAGATGAAGTCATGAAATTTTCCTATACATGGATGTACATGGAATCTATTGTGCAGAGTGAAATAAGTTAGAGTGAGAGAAAGACTCAGAATGGTCTCACTCATCTATGGGTTTTAAGAAAAGTGAAAGACATTCTTGTAATAGCAACTTTCAGACATGTAAGGAAAAGAGCTGGAAGTTCCAGCTCACCTCATGAAGCTCGCCACAAACAGGGATGTGTTTAGTTAGAGAAATATCTACGTTTTGAACTATCCTAATAATGAGAATGTACGAGGGAAATAGAAAGCCTGTCTAGAGTGCAGGCGGGGGTTGGGTGGGGAGGAGGGATATTTGGGACATTGGTGATGGGAATGTTGCACTGGTGATGGGTGGTGTTCTTTACATGACTGAAACCCAAGCACAATCATGTATGTAATAAAGTTGTTTTAATAAAAAATAAATAAAAATAAAAAGAAAGGTCTATGCTTGATGGAACATAGTCTGTAAAATTAGACTGTTCTTTTTATTTCCTGGGATGTGGCACAAATTATAGCCATTTATAAGAACACATATTTGTGGATTGAACACATATGGCTCATGTCCCCTCACTCTGACAAAATCCTGTTAGCAAGAGTGATCAATTCTAATGCTCTTCTTTTTTTATTTTTTTCTTTATTTAAACATCTTGATTACATAAATGATTGTGATTAGCTTTCAGTCATGTAAAGAACACCCCCCCTTCACCAGTGCAACATTCCCACCACCAATGTCCCAAATCTCCTTCTATCCCACCCCACCCCCACCTGTACTCCAGACAGGCTTTATAGTTCCCTCATTCATCTAATGCTCATCTTATCTGACTTCACGCTCTTTAGAGATTATCAGTTGGCAAATGAGAAAAATCAACAATTCTAGTAGCACAAAAATATGTTGATGACTTACCAGTATGTTTACTAGGTTCTCATTTAGACCCAGAATCCTAAACACCATGTACTAGTGATGAAAACACATATTTCTCAGGACACTTTGTGAAACTGATCCCCATCTGCTTCTACTCCCTCCTTTCCAATGTATAGTGTCATAATCATTCTCTTTCTCTAGAAGCTATGACTCTACAAACCTGGATTCCTACTGGCATAACTGTATATCTCAGGAGCTAAATTCCTTTTGTTTACCATTAACTTGACCATCCATGCAAAATGAACAATGTGACCATATTTTTCTGAAACAACTTTATATGGAAACTGATATTAGCATTTTACACACAGGCCTCAAATTCATGTAAATTTAATCTTTTATCTCCAAGGGTCTGTCATATTCACTCTCAAACCAGTATAGAGTGTCTAGAGAGGCACCACTAAAAATTTCTATTTCAGTGTCTTCTGAATGCCAGTATCATACTAGTTCATCAGCTTATAAGCCCTCATCTGTGAGAAGCTGTATGGACCTAGAGCAAATTGGAGTTCCTGAGACCATTTTCTATCTTGCCTATGTGCAGTTTAGCACAAGCCCAGAGCTCAAAGGAAATGGCCCACCACAAGAAATTGAAAAAACTTAGAGGTTTTCCACCAGATGGCTTGGAGAAGCGAGATAACATCTATAGGACCCTAGCAACCATAGCCAGAACCAATCAGCTTTAAGGACACGTCCTGTTGAAGCTTAACACCTAGGTGGGCCCTCAGCTTACATGCAAGTTAGAACATCTTGTGGAAAAAGGCGTGACCCAGTTACTGCTAATTTTCCCCCTCCCCATTTCATGCTATTATGAAACATAGAAAAAATGTAGTTAAGATAAAGCAATAGAATCTTTTAACATGTATTGCTAGCCCTATGCCTTATTTGTATATAACCTTTGCCTCAGGCCTGATTGATAGGCTGAGCACGCCTCCCTTTATGCATTTTCTATATAAACAGTGTATATCCCAATAAACTTGCTCTTGATCAGCATAAGTTGTCTTGAGCCTGTTTCTATTAACTTCTCACAGTTCTATTACAGCATAAGACCGGATATGCTCGAGAAACCTGCGAATAACTAGTGACCCTTAACCAACCACTCCCGCGGGTTGGGGGGTCCCCCTCCGGTGGTAGCACTCATCAACTTGCAGACCACCAACATAGTTAATCTTATAGAGCACCACATTGTCAAGAGTGGAACTGAAAAGACTGTCTCAATACACTGGTACCATTTGGGCTAGTAATGATCCAATAATAGCAATGTGTTAAGTCCATGCTTTTGACATCTGGTGGGTGTTGTATTCAGAATTAGAGCTCCTTGTGATGGTGACCATTTCTGATATGAGGATAGAATACTTTCTAGAAAGATACACTATAGCCCTATTTCAATAAACAGTCCCTCACAGAGCACCCTACAAAGGTCTCAACTTTTCTGCAGAGCTGAGGGCCTAGGAAATTATTCTCATCCTATTAATTATTGCCATCACAGAAAGACTCCTTACACAATCAGAGTCACATGGGGATAAAGGATTGCTGTATTCTTCAAGAGATCTTGAGGTGAAAAGCTGCCAGGAGAATCTAGAGCTTGGGGGATATTTTGGTTCTTGAACATAGTAATATACAAACAGGAAATAAATGAGTTTGTGTCAGTAAAGCAAAGAAAAGTTCCCAAAGTGTTTTTAATTCTTCCCTCAGAGTTGAGCTGACATTAGCAGGCGATAGACTAATTTAATTTGGTGAACAGCCATTGGACTCCTGGGTAGGTGGCACTAATTCCAGCCATTTATGAGAACATATCATAAGGTAATGATAATAGATTGCTAATGTCCACTGCACTTCCACACCCTTCCTAATTGGAGGCCTCACTCTTTAATTTCACCTTATCTGACTTTACATTCTCTTGAAGGTAACAATCGCCAAAAGAAAACTAACTCAGCACAAGTAATCTGGTGATAACTTGCCAGGTTAGCTCTGGGACTCCACTTGTAATCTGGAATGTTGTCGACTATCCTAATAACTAATGATACTAATATATAATAACTAACATGATGATAACTATTACAAAAATACACACTCCATGTAGTTGATTCCTATTGTATAATGACCTTCCTTTTTCCATTGGATGTTAACACCTTATGTCTCTTTCCCTAAAAATTATGGGTCTAAAAAGCTCAGATTTCTACTGGTAGGATTCCATGGCTCTGAGCTAAGGCTTCTCAGTGCTCTTCACTAAGTTGACCATAGATGCAAAAGGGTAAATATTATCACTTATGTTCGATCAACAAATAATTTCCAGGTGGAAACTAATATTTGTATTTTGTACATCCAGGCTCCTGATTCCTATTACTTTATTTTTGAATGCCTAGGTGTCTATCATTCTCATTAACAAACCAGTATATGAGTATCTGGAGAGGCCTCACAACATTTTCTTTTCTAGTTCATAGGATCTAATCAGTTTTCAGGCTTTTAATAAAGTAAATCTTGTATAGCATAATACAATTCAAAATGGAACCAATCATAGACTGTCTCAGTATAGTGGTGCCCTTTGGAGCCATTGATGATTCCCAAATTTCAACTAAGTCATGTTCTGGGCCCTTTCATTTTTTAATTTTTTTATTTAAAGACAATGTATCACAATGTTTACATAACTGATCATAATACATTTGTTTCAGGATGACAGAAAGTGAAGTTATTAAGAAATAGAAAAAGAATAATTAAAAAATGGAAAAAAGGAGAGAGTTCATTAGCAGTTATACTTGTGAAAATAATTGTTCACCAATAAAGTCATTAATGTAATAGTTGAAGGTTTAGTATGCTCCCATTTTTCTCCAGAGATGGAAATTACAATAAAAAAGATGTGTCTATGTGGCAATTGTCATTTGCATAGGCAAAGCAAAATATGGAATATATTGGAAATAAACACCTTTGGCCTAAAATAAACAGGGAGATATTACCCCCGAAGCAATTTGGCATAAGACCAACTCAAGGCTCCAGGTTACTCAGTTTGTCCAATCCTCTAGTCATTCTTGGTGGTCAGTTCTTCAGTCTCACAGTTGTTGCTGTTAAATTTCTGTAGTTATAGATCCAGGTTTTTTTAAAGGTCCTGTGTTGAAGACTGGGTGGTGTGTAGTGTCTTCTGGTTCCATATCTCCATTGGTAAACAGTGCAGAGAATATCTGTAAACAGGGCAGAATATTGATTCTGCCTGATTGTCAGGATGATATAAGAACTGTTTTTGGAGTGAGTCAGTGCCATGGTGGTAGAATTAATGTTTCTCGTGTTGGTGTGGAAAACCATGTTTGTTTCTGTAGGTGGTATACTTGTTTCAGGGATGAATAGTCAATGTCGAATCAATCAAGTCATTTAGGGTGTAAGGCCCCATTGCTGTCTAAAATCTTTTGTGTTCCCATCTCCATTAGATAAGAACTTCTTTGCAACTGTTAACTTTTCCCATTTTGATGTGCCTATGCAAAAAGGGACAGAGTCACAGGGAGTTACTAGGGCATATGGGAGGTCGAGTTGTCAAGACCAACAGTCCTCAGAGCATTTTATTTATATGAACTCTGAACAGAGATTTGTCTACTAAAAACTGTAGTATAATAGTATATATAGCAAATATAGTATACCAGTATATATATAATGTAGTATATAGTATACCAGTATACTACTAGTATATTGAATGGAACCCAAGGATAGGGGAAATTGCTGCTCCATGAGAAGATACTCAATAATGGTTATGCCTATTAAAGGGGTGTATCTAAAAGAAATATTCAAAGAGAATTTATATGACCTCTTTAACTCTTTTGAAATAGGGAAGAGGTATGATCCAGGGCTCAGCTTCATGCTGTGGTTTGTTTTTATGCAGTATAGGGAAGATGGCTCCCAACAGTCCCATAAAAGAAAATGGCCTCATGGAGGGATTTCTCTGGAACCAAATCTGGTAGCAAGCAAATGTCCACAGTAAATGGAGACTGAGGCAGAGGGGTCACCAAGAGCAAATCAGTATCAGGAGACTGTCGGTTTCTTCTCATGCTGAGAATCCCTTTTCACTTTGGGAGCTGGTCAGCATCTGGCTGGGCTGGAAAAATGTTCTATAAACGAGTAGTTAAAGACTGAGTAAAAAGTTAGGTTAGGGGCCTGAGTGGTAGCACAGGGCGTAAGGCATCTGCCTTGTGTATGCTAGCCTAGGACGGACCACAGTTCAATACCCTGGAGTCACATATGGTCCCTCAAGCCATGAGTGATTTCTGAGCACAAGGAGTAACCCTTGAGCGTCACAGGGTGTGGCCAAAAAACAAAAAATAGGTTTAATGTGGAGAAATAATATGGAGGGCTTGAAGAGGGTTTCAAAGGTGTTAAGCAAAAAGGGGAAGGTAGAAAGGGTTTTCTATGATAGAGGGGACTACACTCTATGTAGACATATCTATTACGGACAGAAATTAGACTGGCAATGATAAGACATACATAGACACGCATGTGCCTACATTGGCAACCAGAGAATAGATTTATAGATTACATTTGAAAAGCTTTCTCAGGTATTATGGGACAAAATACTTGAAAGAGAAGAAGGAAAATGGAGGAAATAAAAGTATAGCTGGCAGGTCTGCTGTAAAAGGTTTTCCTTCCACCACCACCCCCTTCTTTTTTTCCTTTTAGGCAGATCATGTTTGGTAAGGGTAAACTAGATTGAAGAAAGGCTTAGCTTAGGTTGTGTGTGTAGCATTCTTAATAGCAATCATAGATTTGAACTCAAAATAAGCAAGGCAATGAGCACTGTCTGGGTAAGTATACCATGTAATTGATATTCTATCTATTAAGACGAACATTAGACAGCCATTAGTATGGTAAACATATGCACTCATGAAATCGATGGATGAATTATAGTTAAAAAGCAGGGTCAGGTGAGATGAAACTTAAAATTAAAAAAGGAAGAGTGAGAGAGAAAGAAGAAATGGTTAAAGCCTAGAAAGGTTTTTCATTTTCTGCCCCAATCCTGTTCGGTGAAATAGACTTTACTGGGGAAAGGCTACCTGTAGACTAAGAATAGTTGTTGTGCAGGCACAGTAGTGCCAGGGCAGTTCGGGAGAAAAGGGCTGATGTGAAAAAGGGAAAGTCTCTTTCATAAAGCATGTGAAGGCCCCTGGGCTAGGGTCCTACCAGCAGTTCTCCTAGCCCAGAGAAAGCCACGAAGCCCCCAGATGACAATGGATTCAAACAGTAATGACACTGGGAGCAGGGCCCCGCCTGGCTCAGGCTACCTGAGCCTCCAGGTCCCACCTTGTGGGCGGGGTTACTGATTAGCATTCCCTTTCCCAACCTGCCCATTTCGGACCCACCTTTCTGCTCCTGAACTGGGGTGGTCTGAGTTTCCCATTGGCCAGTGAAGGCCTTGGGACTGTGGTCCTGGCTGCAGGTCTTGTAGCCCAGCCCAAGCCACGGGTCTCCTAAATGACAATGGATTCAAACAGTAGAGACACTGGGAATGGGGCCCAGGCTATTTGAGCCTGCTGGTCCTGCCTTGAGTGGGCCCTTGCATTTTTATTTGATAGGTGTTCAATTTATGACTAGCATTCATTGTGGTAGAGACAGTTTCTAATATGACTCTAGAATCTGTTTTTTTTTTAAATAAAATCTTTATTTAAGCACCATGATTACAAGCGTGATTGTAGTTTGGTTTCGATCATTAACAGAACACTCCCCTTCATCAGTTCAACATTCCCACCAATGATGTTCCACCCGTGTTCTTGCAGAGAAAATATAGTCCTTCTGCAATTTCCCAGAAGTTCTCAAGAGAGTTTTCAACAGAAATCTCTAGTGAGCTAAGGACCTTAGTTCTTGATATGTATTAGAATATCTTGATTCACATTCAAAATTGCATAGGTAGTGAGGGCATGCTTATATTTCTTTTAAGAGATCTTGATGCGAAAACTTGCCAGGAGCAGCTGAAGCCCAAGGAATATTTTGCCTCTTGATCATAGACTTATATAGACAGGAAATAAATTTAAATTTGAGTCAGATAAATCTATAAAAATTACTCTAAGGTGTCACATGGTATGTATATGATACAATCAGGAAACACAGGATCTAAGTTGAAGCTAGGACTCACGTGCTCTCCAGGAAGTCAGTTTAAGGATCTCTGCATTTCCACCTCCTTTGTAGTCTCGAAAGAAGCTGGTTATTCTGAACATCACATATCTCATTTGGACACATGTTACACATTGTTTAAAGTAATAAGTGCCCAACTGAGTTGTGTGCTGCCCATCTTCCATATGCATATGGAAACCATGACCCTACTGTGCCTATAGTTCAAGTTTGCTTCCAGTGTGCTCTCACTGAGAACTCTTTACTCTTTTCTCTAAAGCCTGTCTTCAGGAACCAAAAATTACAAATTATCATCCTTAGAATCCCTTTCAGATATCTCAGCTAGGGGAGAATGTTCTCTCCTTAGCAATGGTCATCCATAGTTTGAGAGAGGTCAGGATCAAATAAATTTATGTGCGAATATCCACTTTCTGAATTTGCTCCTCTATAGTTGATCTGACTTAAGCAGGAGAAAGACAAGTTTAGGTCTGGAGAATATCCATAATATTAGCAACAGATTGCAAAATATTCTGGCAGTGTAGCTTACAATACTTTACAATCTTTTAAATCGTATGATTTTAATCCCGTAGATCAGGAATCCTCTACTTTTTTAAACAAGGTTTAAAAAACCTCTATCAGACAGTTGGACATCCAGAGTATAGTTTTAAAAAAATGGACAATGAACAAATTCCTATGCACATAGCACATATATTATTTTGAAGTAAAAATTGCAACAAATTAAATATTTAAAATATAAACAAGTAAAATTAAATAAAAAATTACCAATATTTCAATACTTTCGGCAACCCATAGTTTGAGGATTCCTGCTGAGACTGAAAGGAGGAGTCCAGAGACAGAGAGAAAATGGGGAGTTGGAGAGTACTGTACATATCCCACATATGTGCACTGGCGAAGACCAGTCAGCTACTAAGCAGGATAGGCAAGGGTGGCAAAAACACATTGTGGGCCAAATAAATGTCCTCATCTGCCTGCATGTGTTCTTCATAGTTTGGGAACTCTTGTTGTTGAGTAAATTAGTTCACAAAGAATCCCGCATAAAAATTTCAACTTAATTTCATTGCAGTGGGATGTGCAGAACAACCTAGTCCACAAATCCTTGCCATCTTAGAAATGGTCAATGCTCTATCATAGTTGTATGTTTAAGAGAGGGTTATTTTCTCCTTCAAATCATGGTATGGAGGGCTTCCAGGACCTGATGAAGTTCATAGAAGTGGTTAACTATTGAACATCCCCCTAAAAAGTGGGGAAATATGAGTTTGTGTCAATTATGTTCAAGCTGAGTTATCAATGGAGCAAACACTTTATTGCCAAAAAAAAAACCCTCACAATTCGTAGAGAACCCAGCAGTTAACTTCTTTCCAGGACCAGATTCAGGATGGTTGTTACTCTTCTCCATCACTAGTTGCCAGGACTTCAAAAAAGTTGGTCTTGATGAGCATCACACTTTCCTGATGGACGCAAATCGCGTACTATTTGAAGCAATTTGTGTCCAGCAGGTTCGTGAGCTACCCACTTTCTCTGTGCATATGGAGGATTTGACTCTCATGGAACATGCTCCACGTTGTTTCCACTATACCTTAATTGAAACCCCATGAAGACAAAGTCCCACTCAAAATTGTGTACTGTACCCAAGGGATCCAGAAAATTGGCCATAGATTATCTTCCTGACTTCCCCACTAAGGAAGGATGGTTTAATCTATTCTCTTCTTATTACTGCCTATCTTAGTAGTAGAGTGAAATGGTCCTACACTTTATCTGTTAGGAATCTACTTTCTGAGCTCTTTGCTCCATGGTGGTTCTTCAGAAGAAAAAACATTTCAGGTGTGTGGGAAGTCCATTCCAGTGGACAATTAAACTAAAGATATTTGGAAAGAGAGCAAACAGGACATCGCTAGTCTGTAGGTCAGTGAGACTTGAATAACCTGGTGCACTACACTTCATTAAGAGACAGAAATAATTCAGAGGCTGAAATCTAGAAAGCCTTAGCTTGATGGCAGGTTATAGCTTCCAAATCAGATCACAGCACAGCTTAAACAAAAGACACTCCATGAAAACTTGAGTATTACAACACACAGAAATGGAAATTTGAGTGCAGGGCTATGGATGATCACCAATGACGTCCAAAAATAGACCCACTTTTCCCATCTTGCAGAGTAAGTACAAATTCTAGCCTTGTATGAGAAGAGGACATCATGTAATAAAAACTGAACAGTTCAGCCCCTTGCATCTTGCAGACCCTTATTGGAGGGAGGCCCATTCTACACTATCTGGTGAGTCTCCACTGGCAATAGAGAAAAGCAATGGCATAGGCAACAGAAGAAATGGAGATAATCTTCAAGTATACCTACTAGGCTCACTTTGGATTCTAGATCTGTGCCAACAATAGCCTTGCAAAACTTGCCAAAATAATAAAGGCACTCTGGAACTGAACCCCATCTTGTATACTGACCTCCCTTCATCCCTTTGGATGACGGTACTATCCTTTTCTTTCATCAGTGGCTATGGAAGTCTACTAAACCTGGAGCTGCTCGAAGCAGGGGTGCTTTTGCCTAGGGGCTGGGCTTTTCTTTCTTACACTAAATGTCTCTTCGATGGAAATTTACCATTGTGATCAACAAAATCACTGCAAATGGTTGTTCCAGCTTCTGGAGATACCTATACTCATATGTCATGCACTGGAGCCTCACATCCCTGTAAGTTTATCATTGGAGATCCAAAAATCTATAATTCTCCCTCTCTACCATGTGTAACTTAAAGGATACATTGGTACCACTGGCTTCTTCCATGTCTCAGTGCCTTTGGACTCCAACAACATCATAATAGTTGGACAGGTCATTTTTAGCCATTCTAAATTTAGCACCAATGTTAATCTTAGCAGTAGTCCTCAAACTTTTTAAACAGGGGGCCAGTTCACTGTCCGTCAGACCCTTGGAGGACCTGACTATAGTAAAAAATAAAAACTATGAACAAATTCCTATGACACTGTATATATCTTATTTTTAAATGAAGAAACAAAAGGGGAACAAATATCATATGTGGCCCGTGGGCTGTAGTTTGAGGACAACTGTAAGCATCACATTCTCCAGAATGGAACCATCATGTATTGTCTTCAGATGCTAGTGGCCTAAGGTCCAGTGACGACTCCCCAAATTGTATACAAGTAAAGCTTTTCTTGTGCCCCTGAAAGTGACCTTTGGTGGATGTTGTTTGTATCGCTAGCCCTTAATAATACTTGCCTACTCCTGGTATAGGTACAGAATCTTTTCTATAAAAAAAACATGGCATCCTTGCAAACAAAGTTTTCTCTAAGTGGATATCCTATGAGCTCTAAAATTACATCCACAGCATAAACTTAGATAGTCAGTCTAGCCCAATTTTTTTCAACATGTTAGAAATGGTCAATGTTTAATCAGTTACATGTGTGGGAGACTGGTAGTGTGTTCTCCTCCAGTAGATCACCCACTGGAATCATCTGCTTTTTACACAGCCAAGTTCAGGTTAGTTGTAGTTCCACTGTAGCATTAATTATAATATTTCCAAAGATGCAGGTCTTGAAGAGTAACACACTTTCTGAATGAACACTGATTGATAACTATCTGAATCAATCGGTGATCAAGCAAAAAGTGCACCGAACCCTTCTATTTGCAGAAGAAAATCTTGAGTATACTGCTCCCATACATTTTGGTTACGTTTTATGTTCTATTACTAAAAACTTGAGCTAATTCAGTACCACTCCAAACTTCCTTCATGATCCAAGGGATGATACAATTGGTCACACATTCCCTTCCTAATTCCCCAAGTTAGGAGATACTCTCTGAGACTTATCTTCATCCTGCCTATTAAACTCAGTTTCTTGCTGACAAGATGGCATCATCCTTCTCTTCCATTAAGACAATAGCAGAGGGTGGTGTCTTAAATATTTGGGATTCCTTCTGGCAGGAATCCTTTTCTCAATGACTCGATTTCTCTGTGCTATCCTCTAAGTTGACCATGGACAGTAATGTACCAAGGTTTCTTCCTGTGTTTATTCCAGTTCAAGATAAAAATATATTCACATTTTATGCACATAGTCCTCACATCCATTTTATCTATCTTGAAGGATCAGTGGTCTGCATGATGATCATTTGTGTTATGAGTCCCCAAACTTTTCTAGGTACTACATTGCCTCATTGAAAACAAAATTTGCTTACAGAGGATCTCAAGAAGCTCTTGGCTTACCTATAGAGTTACTGAATTAGGCAGTCAGTCTTGGCCAATTACTTCTCGCAATCCTAGAAACACTCAATGCCTAGTAAGAGTCACATGGGTGGGAAAGGGTTGGATCTAGCTAGTCTGCTGGCCAGCACCACAATGAATCATTTATAGCATTGCACTGTCCAAAACACAAGTAATCAAGAAACTGGATTTCTATGGGCCAGTGAAGACTCAAAAGAGGATCAAAGTACAAGTCATGGCCCGTGACCCTACTACTGTCATATAGTGCATGACTTATCCATTCAAAACCTTCCCTGTGATGGTTACTGTCCCTGGTATAAGACATGAATGTTTTATACTAACATAATATTTTAGATTGACATAATGTTTTAGACTGACATCATACTGTCACCATGCAAACAGTGTTTCCTCAGAGGACATCTGCAAGAAAGGTCTATTTACCTGTAGGACTGAGGACAGAGACAGCCTATTTTAGTCCACTAGTTATCAAAATCTAAATAATGTTCAACTTCCAGTCATAGTCACACAGGTGAGAAAAGGTCGGCGTTTTGTTTAGGAGGTCTTAGCGTTTTAGGATGCCAAGATGTATAGAGGTATAAGCTTGGTGTTGTCTCATGAATATATACATACAGACAAAAGAAAAAATGAGGTTATGTCAGATAAAGCCAATAATATTCACACAAGTTTCACATGATTGGAACAGTCATCTGCCAGAATGCTCAGGGTGCAATGGAAACCAGGATTCTCCTGACCTCCTTGTAACCAGCTCCAGGATAACTGCATTTCCATTTCCTCTCTATTTGCAGGGGCTCTAAAATAACTGATCTTGTAGAACATCATAATTTCAGAATCTCCACTAATAATACACTCTTTGAAGAAATCTGTGAGTAACTGGAAAGTGTACTGCCCATCTTCTCTATGAATATGAGAGTCTTGACACAGCTACAAACACACCCTCATTTTGCTTCCAATGTTCCCTTCTAAAACATCATAAAGAATCTGTCTTCAATATATTAAAGGTTCTGGCCATTGTTCAATAATTCCCTAAATTCTCAGGCTGGGCACAATGGCTTCACCCACTCTTTCATCTGTAAGCCCCAAAGAGAAAAGAGACAGCCAGTCAACTTCATCTGCTAGAAACCCACACTCTGTATTCTTTCCTCCATAGCTGATCTGACATTAGCAAAAAAAAAAATGACAGCATAAGATGCCGTTCAGGCTATAGAAGAAA
The DNA here is from genome assembly GCF_024139225.1 of Suncus etruscus. NCBI lineage: Eukaryota > Metazoa > Chordata > Mammalia > Eulipotyphla > Soricidae > Suncus > Suncus etruscus. The sequence continues at coordinate 85,583,276 of NC_064868.1, forward strand.
TCTGGAGACAACTTGCCAGTGCATTTCTTGATGTGGGTTTGTGTTAGTCTGTTCCCAATCAGGCATCCTAACCTGCTTTCCTCCAGTTAGATTATGCCACACTCCTCTATCCAAGAGGTTAAGGGTAGTTAAAAAAATTATGATACCTTCTAGTGGAGCTGCTTACTTCTCTCAGCTGTGAGCTAAGTTTACCAGGGTTGTAAATAAACCAGAGTTGCCAGCTGTAGATTTTACATCTTCAAGTACATACCTATATGCACATTTCTTACAAATAGGCCATGTGTCACTATTAATTTAACTTTGAAGGGCCATGGATCTGACACTCTCCCTCCATACCATCTTCACATGTGGCTGGAGAGAGAACACTTACTGATTTCCTGTTCCAGTGAGTTCTGGAACCCAGCAGCATATCAGGCTGGCAGAGCACACAAAACAGGCAATCTGTACCCCAGCACCAGAGTGAACCTTTCATAGCATCACTCTGTCTAGTATCAAACCAACTATGCACTGTCTCAGAAAACTGTTGCTCACTTGGCCATTGATAGCTCTCAGGAAGATCAAAGTAAGCAACATGCCCTGTGACCTGGTAGCTGTTATCTGGGGTTGACTTTTGTCCCTAACTGTCTCTTCAATGTTGAGTGTTCCTTGTGTAGGTTATACACACAGAAACATAATCGCTTCCTTGTAAACATTTTACCCTCAGAGAGGATCCCCAAGAACTGTCTATTTACCTGCAAATTTGAGGACCTAGGCAGCTTTTCTTAGCTCAGTGTCCCTCTCCATCTAAGAAACACTGAACTCCAAGTCACTCACATGGGTGAGAAAGGGTTGCCACATTCTCCTTCAGAAGTTTATGATGTGGAAGGATGCCAAATTTTCTGCAATCTAGATGAGTAGACCCTTTAGTACCTTTCTAGACAGATAGGGAATAATGAAATTATGTCAAATGAATTCAATACTATTACCCCTTGATCTAACGTGATGAGAACTTCAAGTCCATATTGTAAGGATCCAAGAGGAATACAAGGCTCATCTGTCTTCAAGAAGCCAGATCCAAGATGGCTGAAATTCTCACTAGTTGCAAGGCATTCAAAGAGGCTGATCTTGCTGAACATTACACCTTCCATATGGTACTGAATTGCATAATATTTGAAGCAATCAGATACTATATGGGTAGTGCACTGTCCATTTTTTCTGTGCATAGTGAAGCCTAGATCCTGATGTACTCATACTAGCAGACTGCTTCCAATGTAACCTCACACATTATGATAACTCAGTATCATTTCAAGAGATACTTACCACTGTCCTCAGATCCCTTTAATAATTTCCCAGGAATGGAATAGTGTTTCACCTGTTTTCTCCATCATGCTGTCCACCTGCAGTGTCAAAGGAAAAAAATGGTCCAATCTGCATTACTTGCTAGAAACATACTTTATGTGTTCTTCCCTGACGTTAGTAGAAAAAGACCACTTCTGGTGCATAGGAAGCTCAACCCTATGGTTAATTATTTCCCAATTTTTTGCAAAGTAGCTCACAAAAGCAACCTTATATTGCAAAAGTCATCAAGTGAACATAATTTTAATCCTGTAGATGATCTTGATCCTCACAGAGGCACAAATCTCATCCACTAAAGAAATCTCTACCCTCTTGACAGATCACTGCTTCCAAATTGGATCACAGTACAGAATATATTAGATTTCCAGTGACATGCAACTCAGAAATGGAAAGTAGAGGTTAGGGATAAGTATGATTATTCCTAAACTAAAAATGAGCTATTCTGTGGTATAGTAACAAACTCCAGCCATCAATAAGAACAGTGCATCATGGCCCCAAAATTGACTGCTGAATTCCTCTAAAATTTGTAGACAGTTACTAGTCTTAGAACCCACTCCTGCTGTTGATATTGTCTGACTATAGCATGTCTCCATTACCAACAGAGACAAACAATGAATTACAGTCAGAAAACATGAAGGTAACAGAAGCAATATGACATGACCTGCCATTGTAAATCCTGGACAAGCTTTGTGTTCCAGACCCTTTCTACCATCTCCTAGTCAAGGTCCCCAGAACAGGTCAAGACATTCTGTAAGACTGATCTATATCCTGCCTTCTAAACTCTTTTTCTCCTTTGGGATGATGACACCATTCTTTTCTTTCACTAGATCCTATGAAAGTTTAGAAAAAAAATCATGATTCCTACTTGTGGGGATGCTTGTCTCAAGGGCTGGGTATATATGTGCTATCCACTAAGTTGATCATGGATGGAAATATACCAATGTAACCAACCATCTGTGATTGTTCTAGCTCCATATGGAAACCTATATTAGCAACGAATCTACACATAAATTGATTGCTGTTACTTAATGTTTGAAGGACAGTTTCTGTTATTTTCTTCTTTAACAGGTCTAAAAGTAGTCGAAGAGGAAAACTGGCAAATTTTACCACCTTCTGTATCCCAGCAGCAGATCATTCTATCAGCTCACAGGCCATAGCCAGTCTGCAGTCCAGTGCAGAAATGAATCTTGTACAGCATCACACTGCCTAGAGGAGAACCAAGCATACATTGTTTCAAAATACCATGGTACCACATGGGCTAGTGAAGACCCACAAGGTCTATCAAAAACAAACTATACTCTGTGCCCCTGTTTTTGTCCTTTGGTGTGTGGGATATACATGAGATATAAGAGAAACTAGGCAGCCTGTCTTAGTCTACTCATATTCCTCAGCTTTGAAGGGTTCAACTTCCAGTAGAGTCGCATGGGTGGGAACATGCTGGAGTGTTCTCCTTCAAGAGACCATGATGTGGAAGGCTGCTAGGAGCTGTCAATTCAGCAAGATGTTGACTATTGTACTTAGCACAATACAGTTGGGTAACAAATAAATTTGTGTCTAAGGTGAGTGTACTACTGCCTAAGTTTCACATGTTGGGAATACCCCATGCCCTGTACTCAAGATCCAGTTGGAAGCCAGAAATCACCTTCCTTCCAGGCAGTCATCTCTAAGATGGCTGCATCTCAACTTCCTCCCTTACTAGTCTCAAGGTCTACAAAGAAACCGGCCTTGTTGAGTATCGTGTTTCATGGATGAGCATTTATGGCATATTATTTAAATTTATCAGTGATGAAACAGATAGAATGTTGTCCAACTTTTCTGTGCATCTAAAAGCCTTGACTCTACTGTAACCACATTCCAAAATTGTTTCTAATGTTCCCTCACTAAAACCTTATGCTGATCCACTACACCTCCAAACTGTTCTAGAGACCCACTTGCTTGTATTTATTTTCCTCATATTCCTTCCCTTATTTTACAGGTAGGAGAGAATTGTTTCAGCTGCCCTCTACTTAGCACTGACTATATGCATTTCCTAAGAGAACAGGCCAGTCATCTTTATGTGATAGTGACCTATTTTTGGTTTACTTCCCTTCATGGTTGATCTTCCTTTAGCAAAAGAAAGACCAGTCTAGGTGAAGAAAATGCATGCCAGTTTTCAAATAAACCTCCCAATTTGGGGGATGTTAGCTCACAGTATATTTCCAGTCATCAGGTTAGCATAATTTTAATCCTAATGTAGAATATGCTGCCCATAGAGGCACAGATCACATTATGTCAAGCAATTGCTACACTGTTGGCAGATCACTGCTTCCAAGTTAGATCCAAGTATAGATCAGAACATATCGAAAACTTTCTGACAACTCTAGTGACATGACACTCAGAAATAGAAAGAAGAATGTAGATCTACTAATGATCACTCTTTTCATATAAAATGAGTCAACTCTTTCTTCATTCTTGGGATGAAGTAAAAACTCCAGTTGTTTATGAAATCAGACCATCATGGATCAAAAATCTACTGCTCAAGGCACCTGACCCTTCCATTTCATTGCTAATTAGAAGGCCCATTCTGTTGCTGATATTTTCTGACTTCACTCTCTTTGGGAGTTCCCCATTGGCAGATGTAAAGAGACCAGTAGAAGTTCCCTGTTCTAGTACCTTCTGATGCATAGTAGCATATTCTTGTACAGCTCAGTCCATGACCATTTTGAAGGTCACCAACAAAGCCAATTCTGTACAGCATCACAATGTCCAGAGTGAAACCAATCATATACTTTTTCAATAAAGCCATGCCTTTTGGGTCAGTTACCACTTTTCAAGTGGAACAATGCACTATCTATGCACAGGGCTCCCATATTTGTTATCTATTGGGTGGTATGTGCATTTCTATGATGGTGTTCATTCCTGGTATAAGTCATGAATTACTTCTTTTTCATCCTTGAAAACAATATTTTCTCATAGAGAATCTCTCAGGAATTCTCAACCTACCTACAGAGTTGTAGACTTAGGTCCAGTACTCATCATCTTCTTCTAAATGCTTACCTCCCATTTAGTTGGTGTTAAAAAGTTGCTCTATTCTTCAGGAGATCTTGATGTGGAATATTGCCAGGAGTTTCTGAAATCCAGGTGAGGTGTTGTCTCTTGAACTCACCCTACCCAGACAGCAATGAAAGAGATTTTGTCAGATAGAGCCAAAAATATGCCCTACTAGGTTTTACATGGTGGGTACAATTCAGGACCAGGATGCTCAGGATCCATCTGGAAGTCAGGAATAACTTGATCTCTAGGTAGTCAGTTTCAGAATAGCTGTTTCCACTCCCTCATTAGTTGCAAGGCCTTCAGTTATGCTGATCTTGCTGAACATCACAAATACCCAAATGGACACTGATTACAGTTCCAAGCAGTGACCAGCCAGCCAGTGCACTGCCCATGTTCACTGTCCACATGGAGGCCTTGACACTGTTGTGTTCACATTTCCAATTTGCTTCTAATGTACCTCTGCAAAATTTCTTTAGAACCCAAGAGCCATGGATATTGTCCTCAAATTCTTTACCTGACTCTCAGGTGGGAATATTCACTTTACTTACCTCCTCTGCCATTTCCCTAAGTTAGTCAATTTTATCTGGTAGGAGCCTAGTTTCTGTGTTTTGCCTATGTTCAACTGACATTAACACAGAAATACCACTACATTTGTGGAGGGATAATATCCAAGTTGCCACTTGAAACCAAAAATTTTGGTAACATATCTCATAAGACATAATCAATCAGCAGGTCACCATAATTTTAATACTCTAGATTATGTTCCCCACATAGGCACAAATCATATCACCTCAAGAAATCGCAATGCTTTTGACAGATCACTGCTTCTAAGTTGATTCAAAATATGGAAGATGCCAAAAGCATCTATGCCAAATTTCACAGTGTCAGAGAGACCACATGACATGCCAATTATGTCAGAGACCAAACTACAATTTTCTCTACCTCACCAGGGAACTACCTTTTTCTCATATCCAAGCATGTAGCCTTCAGAATAAGGCAGCTCCTTTCCCTGTGTGTGGTTTCATCTTAAGATTCAGCATTCTTTCAGAGCAGACCCCACAAGTGCTAAAAGCATATTGCTAAAGGAGCTGGCTTGGGTAGCTGATTTCAGGTTAATGGGTCTATTCCTGATACTGATCTTCATCTTTGTGAAGCATAACTTCATGCTCTCTGGAAGGTACCCATTACCAACCAAGACAAAGAAAAGCTTCCTATTATAAAGGACGCAGCCATTAGAAGAAATTTGAGAATAGACATATGCATACGAGCTTTGGGCCCTTATCTTACTGATGATCTCAGTGATGTCTTAGTGATGATCTTCAATAAGTACCAACCCTCTATTTCCCTACAAACTTTGGGTGGGTTGTTAACAAATGGGATTCCTCCAGGTCGAGTTGTTTTTCTGAGTTTTGATTTCTTTGTCTGCAGCTCTACTCCCTAAATAGGCTCAAGGCATCAAAAGAAGTGAATTTGCTGAGTATCACCATACTCAGAGGGAAACTGATTACATTATATTTGAAGCAATCTATGCTCACCTAAATAGTGGACTTCCCATCTGCTGTGCTTATGAAGGGCTTGACCAAACTGCACCTAGAGTCTCATGTTGTTTCCAATATCCCCTCACTAAAGACCCATGATGAACTATCTCAGTCCAAAGAGTCCTCAAGACCTAAAGGACAGATAGACCTATTGTGTTGACATTCAAGGTAGTTGAGGATATTCTCACTTGTTACCTACTTAACTTTACCCTTCTACAGTCCTTAAAAGAACAGGTAATGAAGCTTTACCTGCTAGGAACTGAATATCTGTTCTGAAATGACTGACATTCTGACATTAGCAGAGAATACCAATTCAGCTTGTGAAAGTAGGACACACCATCCATTTGAACCCTCATATTTCTGCTCAGTTAATTTACAGCATGAGCCAATCTGCAGATCAGAGCAATTTTTAATTTCGTGGGATTTTTGGATGCTCACCAAGGCACAAACTTCATCATCTCAATAAATCATCAACCTCAACCTGGATCAAAAAAGAGGACCTACAAAAACAACAGCCTTAACACCTACAGTATCATGCCCATATGCTACCCTCCATAATCAGTAGGATTTTCCATCTCCAGGAAAGGTGATTATCAGACAGCCTATTTGCTTCTTTCTCCCTTGGTATTCTGGACCAGCTTTTTCTTTCTCTCAGGATATAAGATATTAAGAGATTTAGAATTTCTCCTTCCTGAATGCTTTTCTATGAGGGTGCATTTTCTGTGCTACCAGTAAGTGGAATATGGATCGAAAAAGAGTAATGTCACCACTCTTGAATGCACCCATCATGTAATAGCCAGAAATTACATCACATGTACAGAGGACACACATCCTGCTGTTTGGTCTCCAAAGTTCCAACATTCTGTTCTCCCTCTCTAAAAGGTCTGACAAAGACTTGAAAGGGTCCACTGACAACTTGCACTTGTTGACTATCCCAGTGCCTTCTGGATTCCAGCAGCCTTTCATGCAGGCAGGCCTGCAGGCCAGCATCAATGGAAATCATTTGAAGTTGAACACAGACAAAACAGGAACTAATCACTCATCATTTCAAAAGACCATTTCCCTCTATTGTGAATGGTTTCCAAGGTGGCTTACAGCACATATCATATCCAAAGCCCCTACATGTGTCTTCTGGTGCTTAGTGTTTATACATTTAGCCCTCCTTGTTATGGTGACCATTCCCTGTACATGTCATTAATCTGTTTTGCCTTCTAGGAAGCAAAGGTTTCCCAAATAGGATCCCTTAGCAGCTTACCTGCAGAACAGAGAAAATGGAGTTATTCTTGGCCCACTGCTCCTGGCCATCTTGGGAAGCACCCAGTCCACATCATATGGGTGGGAAAGGGTTGTTGCACTCTCCTTCAGAAGGACCAAGAGGAAGATTTCCATGAGATGCTAACTTCCAAGCAAATTGTAGACTTCTTTGATCAATGGCCTACCCAGACAGAGAACAATTAACAGTTTGTCTCAGCAATAAAAGGTAGTATACTGTCTTCTGTGGAATAGGATGTGGAGGAGCACCTCAAAATCTTTCTCTCTCCACCATGGCTGCTATTTTTGACAGCAAACCAGGGGGATAAATTCCAAATTATCTTACCCTAAGCCAAGGGAAGGGAGAGCCCTGGCCCATTGCATACCTCCCTACCACCGGAAGGCAGCAGCTTTCAGGAGAGCCTCCACTTTCATTGTCAAGTACAAAAAATGTTAGGAGGCTCAGAAACCCTGGATATTTGCCTCAAGTTTGCACATGGTAGCACTCTCTATTTACACACCTCAGGACATTCAGGATCCAGGAAATCAGGACTCACCATTCCTCCAGTCATTCAAAGAAGCTCATCTTCGTAACATCACACTATTCAGATGGCTGATGCTTACACTGTGTTTGAAGTATTCATCAACCATCCAAATAATGTGCTGCCCAGATTATGTCTGTATACAAGGCCTTGATTCTTCTGCGCCTACACTCCCAGGTTGCCTCCAACATTCCCTCACCAAAGTCTCATGATGAGTTCATCCTTGACCAAAGACTCTTCAGAACCCAAGAGCAGGCCAGCTCATTGCCCTCAGGTTCCAATCCCAACTTTCTAGGTAGCTATGAAAATGGCTTCATTTGCTTTCTTGTGAAGTCAGCCTTTCATTTCCAGAATTAATGGTCTGTATAATGTTACCTTCTATGAACTAATGTCTTTGGTCTTACCTCTCTGTAATGCCTGATAAGTCTTCCATTCCCAGAAATAGTATCCTACATCCATCTTTTCACCTTCTCTGAAGTTTTTTGATTCCAGAGGCAAAATCATGATTCTTTGCTTTTCTTGGTGTTTCAAACAATTCCCATATTACCTGTATAATTAGGAGGTAGTGAAAGATCAGGGATTATTGAGATTGATCAAAAATTATCTGGCTGCTTTTCCCTCCCAAGGCTACAAAAACACAAAATTTTGTAAGGAAAAACACTGTTGGATTCAGAATGATAGCATAGTATTAGGGCATTTGCCTTGATGCAGTCTGTGAAGCAAACTTTATAACTAAATGCCATATATCTGACTCTAACAACAGCCTGACATTTCCAAAGATTGCCCCCCGATAGCTCACCCCCACTTTCTCCTTGTTATCATTTGCTGCCATTGAGGCAGTTGGCAGGGTACCCTCCTACCTGCATCTAGTTCAGTCTCCTCTTCCATATGTCTTTGACACATACACATATTAATGGCCAAATCAACACCTAATGTAAACATCTGGTGTTCAAAGAAGTGAGTTTGCATACTGCCTCTTGTAGAAACCCTATACATTGTCATGGAAGACCCCAAATAAATGGACTTTTTGCTCTGACAGCATTATCTGCAACTGTGTGTTATTTCCAGTTGCTTTCCCAAACTCTAGCTTGCTTTTGATCCCGAATAGGGGTGATATGGCAGCTTCCCCTTCAAGGGAAAAATCTCCTCTCTGCTGCCTTTTGTGAGCCACAGGAACTTCCTGCAAGAGAATGGGACCTAGAATGTGTGTCTAAGTGGCTGCTGCACTTGCCGGGGGAACAAAGGGACCAAGATGCTAGCGAGGGAGGGAGCTGAACCCTGGGGTGCTGGACCAACAAGCTCTGACACCCTATAGCAGTTTACCTCTAACAGACCCTGGTTCAATACCTGGCATCCCATATGGTCCTCCGAGACTGCCGGCAGCAAATTCTGAGAGCAGAGCCAGGAGTGACTCAGCCTCCCAAAACAAAACTGTAGAAATTTTTAGAGTTAATCCTGACCAGCTCCTTTTCAAAGTGCATGAAATGACCAGTACCCCATTTTATCTCCAATGTCAATCCACCCCTACCTTGACTTATCAGCAATATTGTACACACACCTGCCTTACTTGCTGCAATGTTGTCTGGTCCCTGCTCTGGTATTATTCCCATCCCAAAGGAAAATCCCTAGTCTGTGTCTTCCCAAGGGCTTCTCCACCTGCGTGATTTTGCCCATGCTTTTAATACTAGAGAAATTATGGGGTCCTGAAAGTAGCTAGATGGTATGTTGCTGCTGAAGAGGGTCACCTGGTCATGCTTTCCATCCAATTCTACACAAAACTCATATTAAATTATAATGGAAGAACTGATTCAGGACAATTTTAGGGGTCAATTCTATTTACATATTTCTTCCTACATATAAGCAGACTGGCACTGTGCCCTCTCATTTCTTTTGTCCCTTTTTGTGGAATTATCCACATTTGCTCATGACCCTCCAAAAGTCTCTGTTATGACTTCCATTAAGCACATCTGCCATGATGAAGGATGGAGTTTAGTGCACAGTAGTGGACTACAAGTATGGAAATCATAGAGAAAGAAAAAGGGATTAAGACAACTTTATGACTGCAAGAGAAAGAAATCGTAACTATTTTCTTTTAACAGAGAACAAAAACAAGACCCTGCATACATAGACTTCCAACTCAGCTCAGACCAGAAAAGACACTCATTGCTCTGATATAAACAGGCACATGTGGTGGGCTATATGATAAATATTACAATGCTACAACTATAAAATAAATGACACCATAAATCATGGTTATTTGATTAAATAAAATTTAAATATACTATTGGCATCGAATAATGCTTCCTGGTTAAAGGACCCATTCCCGACATTGATCTTGTATCACTGCACTCTTTGGAAGCTTGCTATTTCCAATTGAAACAGGAAATATATTACTATCAGGCTATTACAACGAACAAAAGAAACCAAAAGGTGGCTAGGGGAACTGTTAGTGGGGTTACTGTGCTTCTTTGGGGATCCAGGCTGGGTCAACCCTGTTCTGGTTATGATCACTGTCATTGGTCCATACCCTGGTCCATACCTCTGTCACATGCCTACTGATCTTCCCATCTATCTTGGGATGCTTGTTCCAGATCTCTTTATCCTTAGACTATGAGGTTCTAAGAATTTTGAGATTACCTATGGCAGGCAAAAGAGTCTGAGGCTTTGGGTTTACCTGTGCTCGAAATTAACTTTCAAGATATCAGGAGGAACAATATTAACATGTGTAATTGCAATGTATCTAAAATAAGCCTAGAAGCTCATGCTATGCACAGAAGACAAAAATCCTTGCATCTTTACATCCAAGTTTGTTTTTCTAGCTCTAAGGCTATTTGGATGTGACAGTAGAGAATTCTGTAAGCCTGTTGAGATTCCTGATCCTAGTATCTTCTAGAATACAGTGGACTTTCATGCAGGCAGCTCACATGCCTTAGCCTATGCAACAACGTGGATTTAATGAAATATAACACTGACTGCAGTAGAACCAATCACACATTAACTCAAGAAGGGATGAGTCCTAAAATGCATTAAAGAATAATTGATGACACATGACTCTGCATTTAGTTATTGCATGGCCTGTACATCTCTAGTCCTTGCTGTGAAAGTTTTCATTCCCTGTAAAACAAATGAACCCTTTCTAGACAGTAAAAGTATTCTGTATTTGAAAAAACTTAACTCATACTGGACAAGGTAGCTGTCAACTTAGCTGCAGGGTTGAGGACCTAGGGAACAAGTCTTGGATGACCAATTCTCACCATGTTAGAATCTGTCTCTTCCCAATAAAAATGTGTGGATGGGAAAGGGTTTGGTGTATTTCTTCAGGAGGATCTTGCTTTGGAATATTTCCAGTAGTTGCTAATGTACAGAAAAGGTGCTCACTCCTTTAAACTATGAGCTACCAAAGAGGGAAGAATGACAGTTTTTTTCCAGGCCATTGAAAGACTGAACACTACCCACTTCAAACAGGAGTATGAGGATCATGAAATCTTTATTTATGCACCATGCTTATTGTCAGTTATAATAAGCAAGGGTGATTTGGTCCAATGTGTTTAAATTTAGTGAAAGCAGAGCATTTGCCCACTACTTGTATCCTTGACTTAGAAGAATCCTGATGTATCCAGAAGCATCTGAGCACCTCCTCCTTTGAGGAGGATCATAAGCAATGAAGATCCACCTCTAGGTATCACAAGATGGAAAATTTCCACTCTCCAGCTTCAGAACATTTAGTACACAGGCAAAAGCTAAGGCTCACCTGTCCTCCAGTTAGGTAGCTACAACATGGATGCAGCTCCACTCCCTTACTAGACAAAAAATCTCCAAAGATGCTGAATTTGCTGAACATCACACTACTAGGTGCAGACTGATTGTACTGTGTTTGAAACAATCAGCCACAACCTAGACAGAGTGCTGCCCATGAACTTCCTGGTGATAGAGGATTTGAGCATGGTCTGCTAACACTTCCAGGTTGCTTCAGGTGGTCCTTTCAGAAAACAACATCAATATAAAATCAGTATGATATAAGTACCAATTACATATATTCTCAATCAGGGGATGGATCCCATCAATTCATTAAAGAACTAACTGTGTCCTGTGACTCTGAATCTGCCATCTAGTGCCAGTATACATCCCGAGACCTAAATATGAGAGTGACTACTCCCAATATAAGTCCCTAAACTTTCCAGACAGAACAAACTGTATTTGATTTCCAAGTTAACTCAGAGTGATCTCTGATGGCTGTCAACTTACCTGCAGAGCTGAGGACCTAGGGAGCTAGTCTTAGCTCACTGCTTTGTGACATCATCTATTCAACTTCCTCACAGTTACAATTGTGCAGCTTGGAATGGGGTGGTTACTTCAGTAGAACCATGATGCAGAAGCCTTCTAGGAGCTGCTGATATCTATTGTATAATTTGAACAATGCCTTTTCAGAAAGTTAACAGAAGGCAGATTTTTTTCAGGTTGTTAAAAGATAGGACAATGTTCCCTTCAAAAGTGAGGCTGAGGAGCATCATGAAAAAAATTTCTGCACCATGATTTCTCTCTATGATAACAAAGGAAAGATTGTGGAGCCCCAAAGTGTCTGTCTGCAAACCCATCAAATGAAGAGCCTTTGCTCACTACTTGCTTTTCTGACACAGGAGAATATGGATGCTATTACTACCATCTATGCATCAACAATTTGTGAGAATTATTAGAAATGGAGATAACACCCCGAAATTTTACATGGCAGAAAGACTCCAACAACCTTAGGATGCTTAGGATCCAGGTGGAAGCCGGAGTTAATCTGTCCTCCAGCTAGGTAGCTCCAGAATGGATGCAAACCCACTTCCTTACTAGTCAAAAAACCTTCAAATATGCTTAACTTGTTGAACATACTATCAGGTGCACACTGATTGTACTATGCTTGAAGCAACTAGAGGATACCTAGACAGAGCACAGCACATCAACTCTCTAGTCATTGAGCCCTTGAACACGCACTGTCTATACTTCCTGGTTGTTTCTAATGGCCCTGAGGTGAGGTAACATATTCAAGATACTAGTCAAGTGGTGTACAGGACCCAAGAGTAAGATGATCTATTGTCCTCAGGTCCCCATTCTGACATTCCAGTTTGCTTAGTGTACCTCACTGCTGTCTGCTGAAGTATTCCCTATACAGTCCCAGAAATCTATGCATCTCAGTCTACTAGGAACAGTCTGGCTTGATTTCCTTTTAAGGATTTTCTGACTATAGTAGAAACTTACCACTTCATTTGTGAGGGTGTTGATAGCAGTGCCCAATGAAATGCTCTATTTTTTTATCTGAGCAGCTCAAAAAAATGTCAGTTGATTTGATTTCTGTGAAATATCTATGCTGCTACTACACAATTTCTGTGTCATGCCCTTCTCAAGCTATATAATCACCAGGATGTTGCTAGTGTAGGCTTACTTGTCTCTGAGTCTGGATTTCTTATTGCACCCCATTTTCTTCCCCTTGTGCTATAGGAACTATTTCAGCTCATGGGGTTACTCAAAATCTCCAGTGAACTCAAAATCTCCAGCTATCATGCCATGCACAGAGGTCTCCCATGCTGCTTAGTATGAAAATAACCAAAGCTTTGTTTTCCTACCTCTCACTATCTTCTGACCAGACTGAACAATAATGGACAGTTTGGTGAACTTTCTGATCCCAGTGCCTTCTGGAACACAAAGGGTATTCCTGTGGGCTGGTCACATGTCCTAGCCTTTTCTGCAGCACCTTACCTACATGAATCTGGTGAAACTTCATGCTACCTCCACCAAATGAATCTCACATTGTCTCATTAGATGCTAACTAAGGATGGACCCCAAGGTGTAGTAAGGGTCAAATCATGCCCAGAACCCCTGAGTTTTGCCTATATGGATGTTGTGTGCATCCCTGCACCTCCTTGTGATAGTGACTGCTCCTGGAATAATGCCAAATCCTTTATTGATTAAAGCATTATTTTGTCTTCTTGCAAACCATTTTCCATCAGTAAAATTCCCAATATTTCTTGTCTTACCTGCACAGTTGAGGACCTAGGGAACCAGTCTTATGCACTTCTTCCACTTCTCCTCATTCTCTTAGAAACCATCTCTCCTAGTAGGAATCACCAGGGTTGAAAAGACTTGGTGGGTTCTCCCAAGAGAACTGTGGTGTGGAAGGTTGCCAGGAGCTTCTGACAGGTCAGGAGATTCAATACCTTGACCAATTCCCTACCTATACAGAGAATAAAAGACAATGTTTCAGGTCACAGAAAAGTGTCCACAAAATGGGTGCAGGCAAACTACACAAAGTCTCTATTGCTCTCAAACATGGTAGCTGTCATTGTCAACAAATAAGGGCCATGGGACTCAAGAAAGGTGTCTGACTGAAAACTCGGAAAAAACAGAGCCCTAGCCAACTGTGTATATCCCTGACAATGGCAGGTATCATAAGCCCTTCAATAGTATTTAGGAACCATTTGCATTTGAGGAGGCTCAAAAGTCATGAACCCTTTAGGTTTAAAATAATAAGAACATTCCACTGCCACCAGCCTTAGCAGGCTTAGGATACTGGTGGAAGCCAGGACTTATATGTTTTGCAGTTCCATATCTAAGTAGTTTCAAAGACCCCGAAGAGGCTTATCTTACTGAACAGCACTCTACCTTGACGGCTACTTATTATACATTGTTGAAAATAATAAGTTACCATCAAAGTAATGCACTGCCCATCTTCTCTGTGCCTATGCAAGCATTGAAGTTACTACACTCACACTCGCAAGTTGCTTATAATGTTCCAAAACTGAAGACTTGGAAAGAACAAATCCATGTCCAAACAATATTTAACATAACAGTGGGCCATTCAACTGCTCTTAGGTCACTTTTCTATCTCCACTGTTCTCTTTCCTACAAAACAGTTCTGATGATGATGGGACAGAGACAGTTGATAGCTTGTACTGGTTCTTTGCTCCAGTACCATATGAATTCAAGTGGATTTTCATAAAAGCAACTTACAAGTCCCTGTCAATTTTTAGGACAGCACCAATGGAAATCTGGTATAAATTCACACTGTACAGAATGGATCCAACCACACATTTTTTTTATTTTAATAGCTTTAACCACACATTTTCTCAAGAAAATGGCACTCGCTGAGCTGGGGACAGTTAAGGTGGATCAAAGCATGAACCCTATCCTATGCTTCATTTTTCTTCTGGTGGATCGTCTGTTCCTGATAAGTCCCTAATCCTTTCTTGAAAGTTACACTCCTGCTTTCTTTCAAAGTTTCCTCAGCAGATCTCTGCTTAACTGCAGAATTAAAGACCCAGCAGCCAATCTTAGCTTAATGCACCTAACCATCTTAAAAACACTCAAGTCCCAGTCTGAGTTTCTTGAGTGGGAAAGTGTGTTCTTCAGGAAGATCATGATGTGGAAAAGTGTCAGGAGCTTCTGACATCCAGGAAAGACACTGACTCCTTTGAATAATGCCCTATACAGATAGAGAATATTAAAAATATGTCTCAGGTTGCTGAGAGAAAGGATACTAACCTCTGTCAAACAGGAGCAAAGGAATCTCACACATTTTCTCTAAATCTCCACCATGGCTTCCATTTCTTCCACCAACCGAGGGTGTTGAAGCCCATAGTGTCTGTCCTCAAACTTAGGGTATAGATGTTCTTTGCCAGTGTGTATTTCTGCCTTTGGGGTGAGAAATTGAATGTCTTCAACTGCACTGAAGGAGCACTGATGTTTGAGGAGGCTCATTGGACACTTATTACTTCCACTCTTCCACAACATTTCATATATTGGGAATCATGCACTGAAACCCTTCTCAGGATTTAGTAGAAAGCCAAAACACACCCTACCTCCATGCAGCTTGTTCAGAGATAGATGCAGCTCCATTCCCTAACAAGTCACAGACTTCAAAGAAGGTTGTCTTACTGAACATTACGCTACCCAGAGAGACACTAATTGCATCTTATTTGAAACAATCAGCATCTATCAGGATAGTGCACTGCCCAGATTATCTCTGACTATGGCGTTGTACCCTGCTGTGACTACACTCTGAGGTTACATTCAATGTTTCCAAGAAGAAAATGCATGACAAGCCTGTCCCAAGTCAGCTAGTATTTGGAATCCAAAAGTAGGCTGCCTTATTGCCCTCAGGTTCCTTTTATGACTTTCAAAGTAGCTTAGTATAACCTCACCTCTGTTTCTTGAACTCAGCCATTTTTCATTCATGGAAAAAATATATGTATATATATTGCATTGTTGTCTATGAGGGATGTGCTGCTTTTGGTTTTCTATACTTTCTGGCCTCAGCTGAAACATAACCAATTCATTTCTGAAGGTGAAAATTGTACTGACCAATGTTACCCTAAACATTTGTCTTCTGAATAGTTCAGAGGACATTTTGGATCTGTAATTAATATGACTTGGGTCCTGAGGAATACCATGTTTCCAAGAAATATATAAATCAGTCTCAAGATATTGCTATCTTCTGGCCACTGAACTCTACCAAATATGTATCAAAATATATGTCCTATATATGTGGAGCCCATTCCAATGATTTTTTTCATAATCCAAGACAAGACAGTCTAATCCCTTCCTTGCAACTACATTCACCAGGGAGGATCCTTCAAAAATTTTATGCATACCTCTACAAGAGGATTTAGTGAGCCAGCTCTGTTCCATAGTTTCATACCTCAAGTTCTCTATTCAATTACGGTTCACAGATAGGGGAAATTATAATGCTATCTCCTTGAAGAGACTCGTGGTAAGGAAGGGTTCCAGAAAACTCCTGGCTTTTACTTCTGCAACTTTTCATTTACTAATAAAATGCCTCAACAGAAGTTGACTGAATTGCATATAATTCAACCCACATTGGGAGAAATGACAAAACTGGTGTGTCCTTGGGGGGGTCAGGCAATCTAGGAGTAAAGCTGAAGTCAGAAGAAAAAACTCCAGCACCAATGTCATGTCCAAATATGGCCTCTGTAATCTGTAAAACCTCACTTTCCAGAAGGTTCAAAAAAGGTAGAGCCATTGGCTCTACCATTGGCTTATCATGAATGATTTTCTGCCTTCCAGGCTTCCTGCTCATGCCTTCTATGAGTTTTCTTAAACCACTAGTCCTTAAGCATGATCACATGGTCATGTGGATTCCCAAAATTCCACATCTTAAAAACACGATCTCTCAAATAGCCTAGGCTCTAGCCTCTAAGAAGTCTAAAGGCCAAAATACATGCAGCTTGCTTAACCTCAAGTTCCCAATAGAGTTACATGACCCAAGCCTATGATATTTTATTTTTCTACTGGGATAATTCACCAAAAAGTAAATAACTGGCAGATATAATAAAGCTATTTCTTCTCTCAGCTATTTTCCACTGGCCCCACACCCTGATCTAATGCAGCCTTTTCATTGACCTTATTTCTTGACCATTACAAGGCAAAAGAATGACCTTCTCAATGCCTTCTCTTCTCTTCTGCTCTGGGGTTTGACCAAATTATTTTTACTACTTGAAAAATTATGAGGCCCTACAAGTTGTAAGAAGGTTCATAATAGCTTAGTGTCATCAGGTAGAAGTTTTCATCCAAACGCTGTAACAACCCATACCAGAAGAACATGACATAAATATTGCAGGTCAATGTTAGCAAACAATCCTAATAGCAATTTTATCTTTGTGCATGAGCAAGCCAGCACTGTGCTGCCTCTCCAGAACTTTTCGTCTTGAGTGGTTTTGTAAAATGGTTCACATTTGTTCCTGATTTTTGAGAAGACTCAGTTATAGTAATTGCTAAATTGCTAAGGCTACCCTGCCATACAAAAGACCAAGCCATGTACTCTGGAATGAACTAAGTTCATGATTATAGTCAGAGAAAAAGGGGTTGTACTTTCTTTTGTATCACAGGAAAACTAGTCTTACTCTTTTCTTCTCTTTGGGTCTCATGTGGTTGATAAATTTAGTAAGGCCATGGTGCATAGATGCTCAAGCTCCTGTTGCATGCCAGAACATTTTCCAGTACCAAAGCAGACAGTTCAAAATCCCTGGCCCAAACAGATGCTTCTTGGTTGTAGGATCTCCTCATGATGCTGATTTTGTCTGACTCAGAGGTAAAATACCATAATGTCTCCTTACTGTGTGGAAGCTTAAGTCCCCTCTGTCCACCTATCTCCCTTTCTATCTTGGTATGCTGGCACCAGATTTCTCTTTCCCCTGAAGCTATATGGTGGTTAAACAGTATTGGGATTCCACCTGAAAAGGCTACATGTATCCGAGCCTGAGTTTCTCAATTCTCCTTACCAACTTTTATATACACTGGAAGGAATAGTCTCAGCACCTGAGGTTGATACAAAGCCAAATAGAAGGCTGAACTCACATTATATACACAGAGATCACATTTCCATGCTATTTTATATGTAATAACCAATTTTCCCTACCTTTCAGGATCTTTTGATGTCATTGGAAAGGAGCAACTGATGAGCATCGCTGTGCCTCCTGGCTCCCAAAGGGCTTTTATGTGGGCAACTTACAGGCTGTAGCCAGTCTCTGGGCCAGCACTAGTGTGAATCTTGTCCAGAGTGGAACAAATCACACACTGTCTGGACAATGGTGCCCACTGGAACATGGCTGGCTTTCAAGGGGAATTAAAACACAAGCTATGGGACCGGAGTGATAGCATTGCAGGTAGGTAATTTTCCTTGTACCTGCCCTACTCAGGTTCATTCCTTGGCATCCTATATAGTACCCCGATCCTGACAGGAGTAATTTCTTAGGGCAGAGCCAAGAGTAACCCAGAAGTTCTACTGGTTGTGGTACACAAATAAACAAACAAACAAAAACACAAGATATATATCTCCTGTCCCTATCATTTTCATCTAGTGTGCTGCCAGTGCATCCTTAGCCTTCCCCTTGATAATGAGTATTCCTGCTCAAATAATTTCTATATGGAAACATTATTGTCTACTTGCAATCATTCCTGTTTCTCAAAGTGAATCTGCAGCAACTCTAGACTTACCTGCACAATTGAAGAATAAGGGAGCCAGTCTTCCTTCACCCCCTGCTTCTCAGCATGTTAGAATCTATCTCCTGTTAATCAAAGTCACAGGGATGGGAAAGACTTGGTGCATTCTCCTGGAGGATCCTGGTGTGGGAGGCTGCCCAGAGCTGCTAATATTCAAGCAAAGCCTTAAACCAGGGGTCTTCAAACTACGGCCCTCGGGCCACATATTGTATTTATTCCCATTTTGTTTCTTCACTTCTAAATAAGATATATGCAATGTGCATAGAAATTTGTTCATAATTTTTGTTTTTACTATAATCTGGCCCTCCAGCAGTCTGAAGGACAGTGAACTAGCCCCCTGTTTAAAAAGTTTGGGGACCCCTGCCTTAAACCATTTGAATAATTTTCTATCCATACAAGGAACAAAAGGTAGTTTATGTCAAGTTTAAAAGAGATATGACACTGCCCACAACGGGAAGGGAGGCTAAAGAACCTTGAAAATGCTCCGCCATAGTTACTATTTTATCAGTGATCAAGAGTAATGGGGTACAAAGTGTCTGTCTGCAAATCAATGGAGCCCAGAGCCTATTCCTACTGCATACATCCCTCACACGGGGGAGGAAGCAGGAGGACTCCTCTAGAAAAGATATAGAATTAACTTTTGAGGGGGCTCTGAAGTCATGAAGATTTCCCCCTAGGTTTCTCATTATTGAGAACATTTCATTACTACCAATCTCAGGATATTCAGATAGCTGTGAAAAATAGCCTTACCTGTTCTCTCTTTAGCTCTACATTGGTACATTTTTGGTCTAACAGTTAGACTGGAAGCTGAATGTCTTTGGTTTTCTTTTTCTGGAATTTCTAACATTAACCAAGGTACAAATTTGGCTAGAGAATTTTAAATAACCAGAAGCTGTTTGATCCCAATTGTTTCTACTCAGCAAGCTCACAATCAGAGCCATTCTGCAGGCCAGAGAGATGTTTCATTCTGTGCTACTGTTCCCTGTTCATCAGGGCCCAATCCTAATTATCCTAAGAATTTATAACATTTGGGTAGTGGACCCCTTACAAACTAGATGAAACAATATGACCATCAAAATTCTTGCATTAATACCTCTAGTGTGGTATTAACCAGTCTCTATACAAACTCTTCTCCATGCTTGAGAATAATTATATATCTGAGACAACGTATACCCATTTTCTTTAATACATCTTGAAAATTAATATTTCAGAGATATGATCCCATGAAAATTCCATGCTTTCCTGTACATCTGATGATCTAGAGAACTAGAATTCAACCATTGCCCATTTCACACCAACAGCTCACCTCCCAGTTGATTCCATGAAGATGGGAATGGCACATGTCCAGTTGTAGAGCTTCATGACGCAGAGTTTTTCAAGGAGTTCCCTTGTGTCCAAACATGCATCTGAAAACATATGAATTTGGAATACTTCAGAGAACATTCTGATTTGGTTGAATATTGCCATTCCAAATAGCAACAGGAACCAGGAAGAAAAAGTAATTTACAGGATACCCTTTAAGTAACAATAATGTAAACCACAGTGTCTAAAAGGAAAAAATGAAAAGAGAACAAAATGGCTGCCACAGAGGAAGGCAAGGAGAAGAAGGAAGGGGAGGGGAAGAAGTTAGGGGAGAGGAAGAAAAACTAGGGACACTTGGCAGAAAATAGGCACTGGTGTAGGGTGGTGTACATAGTATGACTGAAATTTAGACATGAACAAAATTGTAACTGTGTACCTCACAGTGAATTCAATTAGAGAATTTATAGAATATTAAGTGAAAAATTATAAAACACAAATAGTGAATAAACGAGTCATTTCTGTTTCATGAGTGGTAACAAGTGTCAAAAACCTAAAAGAAGGGGCCGGAGTGGTGAGGCAGGATTTACGGCATCTGCCTTGTACCTGCTAGCCTAGGACAGACCACTGATTGATCCTCTGGCGTCCCATATGGTCCCCCAAGCCAGAAGCGATTTCTGAGCATCTAACCAGGAATAACCCCTGTGCGTTGCTATGTGTGGCCCAAAAACCAAAAAATAAAAAATAAAACCTAAACTAAAAGAAGTCAGGTGAGCCAATTGGTATTTACTATCATTAAGCAGCAAAGGTTTGCTGTTTCACACATCTCATATGACTTAGAGCACATGCATTTACTTTCTGTCCAAAAAACAGGTATATATAAACAAGGCAGAGACATAAACCTATTGCCTTACCTTGTCTTGCATTATCTTGACTATATTCTGGTTAGTGGTCGATGCCTTCCACTGGCCTCACTACAGCTATGGTTTCTGGAGACTTCTCAGAAGGCAGCTTGCTTTCAGTGTCTTACTATATTACTAATTATGAGATTTCAAAGTAGCAGGAATGTTCTAGTGGGCTTATCTGGTGAACCTTCCCTCCCAAAGCTGCATAAAATATGTACAAAGTATCTAAGGCAGAATACTTTCTGGACCTTTCTAGAGATTAGCCTTGGGAGCAGCTTTCTTTGATATGTGTGCAATGATCAGAGTCCCACTGCCTCTCAATGTCAATTTACTCCATGATGAACCATTTTATTGAAATGATCCTCATTTTCCCCCATGACTTTCTAGAATTTTCATCCATGAACTCTGCCAGAACCATAAAGCCCTCTCCATGATTAATGCCCTGTAAAGCAGGCATTGTGTTAGGCTAGGCATATATTTCTGGTGTTGGATGTTATCACTCACCAAATTGGCACTCTTCTCTAACTTGCTAGAAGGTCCTTGCTCTTCTCTCATGAATATCTCTCTAGTGGTGTTCAAAATGAGCTAAACTTGCTCCAGCTTATCTAGGAAATTCAAATGTAAGTGTCTCAAACAGACCATTATGGCCCCCAATCTCAAAGCTTCATACCTATGCACATGATTAGTGGTTGGAGGGCCAACTATTAATGTGGATCTTGTATGAAATCACCCTATCTGTCAGGTCCCTTCCCACTGCCAAGACAGGCAAGCAATGGCTTCCTATCAGAAAGAGAGTATTCAGCAGAAGAATGTAGGGAGGACATGACAATAAATCTTATGAAGACATGGTCTCTATTACCATATCCTGGTGACTGCCCCCAACATGAGTCTTGGCCCTATGAAAATTTGCACTCAGTGCCTCCTGGTCACCTTAGAATGACAGCATCTTGCTATTTCCCCTGAGTATATTAGAGTCTAAGAATATTAAAAGAATGTTCCTGACATTCTTTTTACTCAGAGGCCTGGGATAGTAAATGCTCTCCATTAATTTTCACAGGGACAGGAATGAACAGTGTCAGAAAAGGGGAGGGTTCTTAATATTAAGAGAGAAGTATAGGGTTGCACCATGAACAGAGGCCATGTTTTCAGGCTGCATTATATTCAAAGAACCAATGGATTGTTATTTAACATCTCTAGATATTCTGACCTGAATGAAGAGGGAAAACTGGGAGCTTTATGAGCTTCCATTTCAAGTATAGTCTGGAACCCAGAGAGCTTTTAATACTGCTAGCTCATAGGCCCTAGATAGTAGGCAGGCCAGCACCAAAGTGCACTGTTTAAGTAGGGCTAATGACAAATTTTCTCAAGAAAAATGGTGTCTATTGGGTCTGGGATGATTCCTTCAGTCGATTAAAGCTGAAAACCAGGTTCATGCCCCTACATTATCTGATGGATGGCTTCTGCATCCCTAGCCCTGCCTGTGAGAGTGACCCTTCCCAGTACAGATTCAGAATTCTTTCTAGACAAACACACTATTAACTTCTTTCAGAGTTAGCTCAGAAAAGATCGCTGGCTGTTGTCAACTTACCTGCAGAGCTGAGAAGAGAGAGAGCCGTGCCATCCTACTGCTGCCTGCCATCTTCTTCCAGAGTCTTCTTTCAGTCAGGGTCACGTGGATCGGAAATTCAGTAGGTTCTACTTCAGGAGGCCCATGGTCTGGAAGTCTGCCAGAAGTTGTTAAGCCCCAGGCAAGGCCTTGAGTCCTGTGAACAATGCCCTGCCCAGAGGGAACAAAAGGCAGTTTGTTTCAGTTTGCTCTAATAGAGGACACTGCCTACGATGGAAAGGGAGTCAGAGGCACATCTTGAAACCCCTATCTGCCTACACCAAGGTTTCTTTATCTGCCAACAGCTATGGGAATGGAACACAAAGTGCCTCCCTGCAAACCCACGAATGGAAGAACTCTCGCCCACTGCGTGCATCCTTGATTCTGTGGAGATACCTAACCTCCTACTGTTTGGAAGAAAAACTGTCCTTTGTTATACCAAAAAGTCATGGGAATCTCTACTTAGGTTTCACAAGACAAGAGCCCTGCATTGCCATCAGTATTGCAACTCAAGGAAATCAATGGTAATTTTCTTTACTAGGGGCTTTGTTGAACAATGTTCTTAATATAGATGCAATTATGAGGTTCCACAAGGATCAGTGACATTTAAGGTAGCACCAGAAATCCAGCAGGTGACCTCAATGGGTTATATGACAGAACTGCTCTCCCAAAGTTGCAGCAAATATTCACAATATATTAGAGATAGAACATTTTGTGTATCTTCCTAGAGTTTGCTCAGGCCAGCCACTTTCTTTGCTGTGTATATGATGACCAAAACAGCATCATTCTAATACTAATAAACTACAAGTGGACTTAACCTGCTAAAATGGCCTCATTTTTTCTTGGCCTCTGAGAACACTACCAAGAATCCTAGCACCCCAACACATATCCTTTTCCATTAGAAAAACCATGAAGAGCAGGCAATGTGGTGAGCTAGGAACATGGCCCTGTTGCCAGAAGGAGCAGATTGCCATTTTCCTCTGATTCACTCCTTCACTGACCATTGAGATAAAGTAAAAGCCACAGAAATCTGAAGCAGGTTTCACTGGATGGGATAACTCACACTCCATAGGTTCTGGATGTCTAAGATCCATGTGGAATCTAAAACACAAATCCCCATTTAGCATGCTCTAGAATTCATGCACCTGTGTTCCCTAACTATTTTCACGGTCTCAAAAGACATTAATCTTATTGAGCACCATACTATCCTGATTGGCACAGATCATATGCTGTGATTTAAATTGGTGACCACCAAGAAAATGTGCTGTCCAAACTCTGTGCATGTGGACACCTTAAAATTACAGCACATTTCCTCTCCACTCTAGGAAGGACACTTGGGATATTGGTCATGGAAATGTTGCACTGGTGAAGGATTATATATATATATATATATATATATATATATATATATATATATATATATATATATATATATAAAGAAAAGATAAGGCTTCCCAATTCTTACCACAGACTGTGTTCTTTACACTGACTGTATAGAAAGAGGAGGTACAGTAAATGCACCCCTATACACCTCAACCCAGGCCCTTTGCCTGGTCTGTATTGTGAATTGGGGGACAAAAATTACAGCACCCACATTTCCAGGTTTCTTCTAGTTTCCAATGCCAGATCACCATTATGACCCAGTTCCTGTCCAAATAGTCCTCAGTACAAAAATCTGGCTGGCCAATTGACCTCAGGTACTATGCTGCTTTCCAGATACTTGAGGCAAACTTTATTTTCTCTCTCCTGAGTTCTGCCCTTCTACATTCTTGGGAAAATCATGAACTTTATTCACTTGTAACATGCTGCCTGCTCTTGAATTTTCTAGTCTTTCTCATTGTATCAGGAAAAGGACCACTTCAGATATGATTGTTCTGCTTCAACTGTTCAATGTACCTCTAAATGTTTTAGCCTGTGTAACTCTGAGGAAATTGTCAGTCTGCAATCAATTTGATTTCAGTCCTGTGGAGGATTATCCTTCCTAAAGAGAAACATATCAACATCTTAGGAAATTGTACCCCAAAAACATCTTCCAAATTGGCTCATCATAAGACATATTAAATCATATCTCTCAGTCTTACCCCCAAATTCAACAGCAATATAATATGACACTGTTCCCTCTTGCATAGTTATACAAATAAAAGGAGAGATATTATATATATAGAAACAAGCTCTTCCTGCCAGGTGTAACTTCTGAGCGTAGAGCCAGGAGTAACTCCTGAATGCCACTGGGTGTGGCCAAAAAGAAAAAAAAAGAAAGAAATGCCTGAGAGCAGAATACCTCAGGAAGAAGGAAGGAGAATGATGACAATTGGGACCTCACTAATCTTAAGTACTTTATACTTTATAGCAGCATCCATTAAATCTTGCTCTCCAGGTTGGATTGTCATCATTTTAAGCAACAAGCTGATGTTTCAAGAGATTCTTTTGCCTTGCTCGCATAGCAATTAAGTGACATATCTCACATTTGGACTGCTAGATTTCAAAACTAATAAACTTAAACTTTATGCTAAGCAATAAATGTTCTAATTTCTTTTCTGTGTGTGTACATGTGCACACACCAAGGATCTAAATCATAACCTCACACATGCAAGACATGTAATCCACTGCTGAATTACATCCCTTACTTAAATGTCCTGATTTCTTGATTCATAATTTTATAATAAATAAAACTCACTTGTTAAAAAAAGAAAAGAAACAAGCTCTTATGTAATAGGGATAAGAACCCATAAATTTTATAATACAGGGGTACCTTCCACCCTGAACACTTACCATGAAGAATCCACTTAGACTTCATGTGATCCAACAGCGACCATCCAACCCCAAAATCCAGATCCCAACAATTTGATCTAAGAGCAGGTTGCCCTACCTCATCACCTAGTGGTAAGATGAAATCAGAAGACACTCTCTCCTTTGTTCTGTGCAAAACTCAAGATCACTAATTACAGATGATTGAGAAGGATTTTTCCTGGGACCAAAAAGAAAGACCCTAGTCTAAGCTTTGGCCTAGGATTTGTGCAAAAACCAAGATCTCTAATTCTAGAGGTCTGATTTTGACAACTGCAACTGAACAGAACTTTTGGAATCATAAAGAGAGACTCTATCCTAGACTCCATCCTATGACCTGTACAAATACCAAGATCTCTAATTACAGAGGGCTGACTTTGACAACCACAAATAAGCATAACATTTCTTGGCACCATAAAAATACCTTGTGGTTCGAAAATGAGCATGCCTGGAGCCTCTAGTTGTTCCCATGACAGAATGCCTCAAGGGCAGAGAAACCCTGTATCTCTTAGGCCAAGGGAATTCGCTTTCTAATTTCCCCAATACTTACTGTGCCCATATAAAAACAAAAACAAACAAACAAAAATATGACAAAACACAAAAACTTGCCACACCATCCCCTCTTCCTTTTTTTATTTCTTGTTGTTTTTTGTGGTGGTGGTATTATTTTTCGTTGCTTGTTTCAGTTGGTTTTTTCTTTTGCTTTCTTTCTTTAAATTTATATTTATAACTTCTAGACTGGCTCCTCCTAACTCTCTTTTTTTCTCAACAGAACCACAGAACTTGTATCATCTTGTTCTGCCAAATAAATTGAGGAGAAAAAGTGGGTAGTACCAGGAACAAACTGTTGCATGAACATTGAGTGGAAATAAAAAATGATCAGATCTAAGTACCAAACCAAAAGTAACAACAATAAAATCCAGATACCCAATTTACAGCAACTATATTTAAAGGGGATCTGTTACACTAGTAGTACAGAACAAATGAGGGTGATATGGGATGTATCCTGGGAACGGTGGTGGAGAGAGGACAACACTGGTGGAGGGAATGACCCTAATTCACTGTCACTATGTACCTTAAATATAACTGTGAAAGACTTGTAATTCACATCAGTTACAATAAAAATTATTTAAAATAAAAAATAAAGCACATCTACCATATTTTACCTAGCTGGGTCCACTCCAGCTCATGTCACTGACTTTTCCATAATCCCACATAAGGCCCTCCCACTGACTCTTCCTTGCTACAAATGCTCATAAGAGAGTAAGCACTCAAAATTCAACAATGATATTATAAAACTCAAACTTAAACAACTAAATATAAAATGTGCCAATTTTGACGACAGGGTAGGGTGGTGTGGTATGGTATGGATTCTGATCACATTGGTGAAGGTAGGTTGACACTGGTGGTGGAATTGTTGCTGACATATTGTATGTCTAAAACTCAACAATGAAGAACTTTGAAAGCATAATGCTTTAAAAAATTCATTTTAGTACATTTCTGTGCATCAAAGAACTAGTGATTCACTAGCTCTGTTTCATAGTTCTTTACCTTGAGAAAACTGGTCTCTAAAAGTTAGATTCACATGTTTTGAAAAAGGTAAATGTTGTTCCTTGAAGATTATCATAGTGCTGTACTTTGATTTGCACAGCTATAGACACAGAATATCAAGATGTTCTAAAGATGATAAACTGTCCCCATTAACCCTACCCAGAAAGGAAACAGAATTATTAGAATTTTGTCTTGAAAAACCTTGCAACCCCAGAATCCATTTAGTGTTAGAAGACCCACTGGTATGTCTCTTGGTCTCCAACAAGGCCTTGATAAACTGCCACATTTTCTATGGTGGAACCAATCACATGTAATTTCAAGAGGACTATTTTACTAGGTGTGAGATGGGCCCAGGTAGATTAAAGTACAAAGCATAAATCTTGCATTCCTGTTATGATAATAACATTCCTATAACTTTCCTATTATAGGTTCCATATCCTTCCTAGACTAAAACATTCTGTCTAGGTGAAAATAAGCTTATATCAATAAAGACCCCTATTGGTTGAGTACCTTAGTTGATGAGGAAAGAGTGTTCCAACATTCGACCACTGCTTATAGCTATTTTAGAGAGGCTTGTATCCAGATAGAGTCACATGGGTGGGAAGTGCAGGGGAGGATCACTATGTAGACCATGATATAGCAGGAGTACCATGATGTAGAAGGTTGTCTGGATAAGTTATTCAGACCTTTGAAGAACCCTCAGACAGGGAATAAAAGAGAGTTTACACCAGATCTCTGAGAGACACTACTCTCAGTGGGAAAGTACTCAATGTTCACTATCTGTGCCATCAATGTGGAGGATGGTGCCCAAAGGGTATGTCAGCAAACACTGAAAAAATTAGAGTACTTGTACACAGTGTGCAGGGGCCAGCATGGATGGATGCAGGTTAAATACTTGAGGAGGCTCAGAATCCATGTAGATTCCCTCTAGTTTTGCATGGTGAGAATACTGCATTAACAGTGCAGCTTCAGAACATTCAGGATACTGGTGAATCCAGCACTTTATGTTTTCCAGGCAGTTAGAACCAGGGCAGTTGTATCTCTACTCCCAAATGAATAAAAGAAGGCCTCTAAAGAGACCGATTTTGCTGAGCCTCACACTTCCCGAATGGAAACTGATTGCACATATTTCAAACAAACAGGAACTACCAGTATTACGTGATGCACAAATTCTATGTTGATTTGGAGGCCTTCACTCTGCTGTGCCTATAATTCTAGCTGGCATGAAATGTTCTTTGGAGAAGCTTCATGGTGACCCACTTAATTTACAAAAAAGGTCTGGTCTAGTTTCCTCCAGAATCTACTCTGAATGTCCTATGACATTATTTCATCACTAGTTCTATCCTTAGCTCAGACCATTTATATTACTGAAAGGATAGGCCATGCAGCTTTCACTGAGTAGAGAATATCTTTGGTCTTCCCTCTATGTAATTTGTATTGCTAACAAAGAATACAAATTCTTGTTGTGAAAGTTGAAGCCCAAGAATCTGTTTGACTCCTAAGGAAGTTAGACTGAGATAACTTAGAATAGTAGACATTCTGCAGGCCAGATTTTTCTCTGATTGCCATGGCAAACCCTCATTATTCAAAAAAAATCATAGCTTTCTAGTCAGAGAACCACTCATAACACTTCTGTTAGAGCTCTGTTGGAGCTCCTAATAGCCCCCATGAATATTCTTATCCATAATTGTGTTTTTAAGAATTCTAAGAAACAGTGAACCCAATGAGTGCCTCCTTGCAGAAAAAAATGTTCCTATGAGACCATTATGTGAAAATTAAAGGCTTCCCTGTAGATGTGGTGAACTAGAGAACCAAAATTATACAATTGACCAGTGCAAAGCAAACTCAATTCCCAGTAGTTTCCACATGGATATCAAGGTGCATATATTCATGATGAAGTATGTCGGAAGTACTCTAGTGTCAAGACATCTGCAGGCATCTGTATTTGCTTTCAGTGTCCAATGGACTAGAAAATGCTTTTGGCTTTGAGCTCTGGAGATATTGTCAATCTCTAATGTCTAGTTTGATTTGAATACTATGGTGTATAATCTGTCCTACAGAGGAACAAATCACACTATTCTGAAATTTGTACCTGGTGTCTAAGAACTACTCTGAATTATGCTCTAAATCTAAGGCCTATCCAAGCACCAATCTCACACCTCGCATTGTAGGACTCATTCAGGTAACAAGTTCTCGAAGATATTATAGTGATTTTCCAATAATTTTAGGGAAGTATAGACCACTGTTTTCTTCTTTATTATATATTTTAATCAGGAAGAATTTGGCAAAATTTTTATCTTATCTGGCTAACCAGCTATTTTCCTTAGTGATTTACCCCAAGTGAACACATCTATTCCATTTGGTTACAAATAGAGGGGTAAGGGCAATTATGTCCTGTGAGAGGTTGATGAGATAGATGTGTGACAGAAACCCCCACCTTACACTCACATAGTTGTAGATATTGTACAACATTTCCAATTACTGAATAATTTGAACTTTCCTGTCCCCAGACTAGGAACAATGATCAATATAAACAATCTTAGAAGTTTAGGCATCAACAGAATCTCTCTGTATTATAAACCCTTTAGTGCTTCTCTAGTCTCCAACCCCACTATATCCAACAAGGCATTATGGCTATGCAACACCTCATGTTGTTTAAGGTGTGTCTATACACAGACCATGGAAAACAAAGGAATCACCTATCTTACAATGCAATAATTCTTGCAACTTGGACTCCCTTCTAGAAGTCCTCCATGATTTTTCTTAAAGCTTTTCATCCTTGAGGATTCTCAGATGCCAAGTGAGAACCAAGTGTTCCACAGCTATAAATGATCTCTCTCATATTCCAAGAGGTGCATTACCGATTTGAATGACAGCATATATTCAGAGCGTTTTCTGCCTTTAATTTCTGACAAAGGTGCATGACAAAGTCAATAAATCTTTTTCTTCTGGCATAAAGCTTCAGCAATAGAGAAAAGTACTGTTCCCACAATCACTAATAGCGTCCACTTACCTATCTGTTGCTGTGAGGCAGCCTAGTTCCTACCCTGATATCTTTACCATTAGGAAAAATCCTGATCAGGGGGCTTGTCCTCCTTAGTGTGAGTTAGAAAAATGCCTTTACATATGGGTTATTATCAGGTCGCTAAAATGTCAAGGAAGTTATGGGTGGCTGTAGAGGGAGATCAGTTCATGTGTTCCTTTCAACTATGCACCAACCCTCCAAAAGAGAACTGAACTGTTTTCAGTATAACAAACTGGAGATACTGTTTCATTACAACATTGGTGGCTAATGCTAATAGGAGTTTTCTCCCTGTGCAAAAGCAGAAGAGCACAGTTCTGTCTTTGCAGTGTTTCTTTTCCTTTTGCTTGATAATATTTTGTGAAACATTTTGTGCACATTTGTCCCTGTCAATTGAGAAGACTCCATTTTGACATCTGATTTGTATTCCTTGACCTGATCGACCAAGCTGTGCAATTGAGTTGCTAAGATCATCATTATGGACTCAGAGAGAGAAAAACGGATTGCGGGGCCGGGCGGTGGCGCTAAAGGTAAGGTGCCTGCCTTGCCTGCGCTATCCTTGGATGGACCGCGGTTCGATCCCCCGGTGTCCCATATGGTCCCCCAAGCCAGGAGCAACTTCTGAGCGCATAGCCAGGAGTAACCCCTGAGCGTCACCGGGTGTGGCCCAAAAACCAAAAAAAAAAAAAAAAAAAAAAAAAAAAAAACGGATTGCATTTTCTTAGTCTTGCATTGGAATTCCCTTACACTTCTCACATTACTACAAATAACATGCCTGACATGTTAAGCAAGGCTCTGGTATGTTGATGCTCCAACTTCAGCTCTGCACCACAACAGGCCCTCATGCTCCACAACTATAAGCTCATGACCCCAGGCCATGACAAATGCTTCTGGTTGGAGGACCCAGGCATGACGTAGATCTTGTTTGACATCACTCTCTGAAAGGTCGCCATTACCAATTGAGATAAATAATGGCTTCCTATCAGAAAGGGTGAAGCCAGAACAAGAACGGTAGCACAAGGCGTAAGGCATCTGCTTTGCATGCACTAGCCTAGTACAGACCGCAGTTCGATCCCCTGGGGTCCCATATCGTCCCCCAAGCCAGGAGAGATTTCTGATCGCATAGCCAGGAGTAACCCCTGAGCGTCACCGGGTATGGCCCAAAAAACCAAAAATAAATAAATAAAATAAAATAAAATAAAATAAAGAAAAGATGAAGTTAGCAAGCAAAAGAAATTCAGAGAGTACTTGTCAGTGCAGCTTGTCTGCTCCCTTTGCGCTCCTGACACCTGTCACCTATATCATGGTGATGGCCCCAGCATAGTTTCTGCACAATGGAAAGTTGTTCAATTAGCACCTCCTGGTCTCCCCTCTTAGTTTGGAATTTTGGCACCAATTTGCTCTTTCACCAAGAATTTGGGAATTAAAGAATTTTGAAAATCGCTAGCAGCTCCGCGCCTCCTGCTCCCCTGGTTACCGTTGGTGTTTGCGATTTCCTTGCAGCACCTTTTTCTTGGAAATGAGCGCTGCCGGCTGCCTGCCGCCGCCTGCCGCCGCCTGCCCGGTGCACTAGGCGCTCGCCAGCGTCACGTGGATCTAGGCTTCCTTGTGGTTGCAGGCAAGCGGCTAAGTGGGCAGGCCAGCGTGCGGCCACCGCTTGCATGCCCACTAAGCGAAAGGCGGGCGCGCAGAATAAAAATGGTTAAGCGGGTCTAGCTGGCGCCGAACCTGAAGCAAAGGGGCGCGCAGGTGGGGCGGGCGATGTCGGAGCTCCCAGATGAGGGCGTCAGGCGGTTGTACGCTGCGATTTGATCTGGGGATCTCGGCTAGGCACTTAAATCGGACCACGGACTGCGGGGGTCGCAGAGGGCCCCACCGAGAGCCAGAGGAAATGGATGAACTGAGTGTGGAGAGCACTGCTGAAGATGTTTCATTTGTATGAAGAAGTTGCAGGATGCAAGTCTGTGTCCCCATTGCTCCAAGCTTTGTTGTTTCAGCTGTATCAGGCATTGGTTAACAGAGCACAGAACTCAATGTCCTCATTGCCAAGGTCGGCTCCAGCAATGGGAACTAGTAAACTGTCTTTGGGCAGAAGAAATAACACAGCAACTTGACACCTTTCTACTTCGCAGTCTTAGCAAACATGAAGAAAATGAAAAGGACAAAGGTGAAAATCACCATGTAAAACAGTGCATTTAGCTGGACTTGTAAGAAGTGTATCTGCCATCAGTGTGCACTTTGGGGAGGAATTCATGGCAGACATGCCTTTAAACCTTTGGCAGAAATTTAAAAGCAGCACATTATTAAAGTGAATTCAACTCACTGCTAGGAGAGACAGCACAACATGCAGGCCACTCCTAAGCTACCCCTATATCTAGGCACATACAAGCTCAAAGGTGTGAAGACAATAGTCCCCTGCAGAGTAGCTAAGGATGATCATGGTCCATCCAGACTGACAAGTTCAAATCTCCCCTAGAGAGACTTCAGATTCATCTTTTTGTTGCATTTCAGGAGGGAAGACGTGGAGGAGAAGGAACTGATCTTGGGATCCCCATCAAATCCTACAAAGATATGCGTTATGATCATGGTTTGTCTTGGACAGTTAAGAGGCTTGAAGAAAGATCTGAAAGTGTGTGTTGGGATGCACATTATGACTCGATATTAAGAGCACTGAAGGCCAGGGAATTAGCTCAAAGAAATGAAAGACATGCCTTGCACATGTCAGGTTCTAGCTTTGATCAAACATGCCCCTCCCAACACTTCTGAGTGTATTTCTGATGGCCCCTGAGCAGAGTACTACCTGGGGGTACCCTGGTAGTACTAAATACTGCCAAGCTAACATAGCCCTGCTACCCAATATTAATGCTTCAGTACCACAAAACCAGGCCAAGCATTACTAGGGGCTCCCTTGTGTATACTCACTACCACCACCCCCAAAAAGGATCATTGAATTTGGAGCAATAGATAGGTGATATACAATTCCTATTCTTACTAAAAGTAATTCTGTGACTGGGAATGTAAGACACCTTGTGGGGATTGGGTTCTTTATGAGCAAAATGGAAATTAGACCTTGATTCATTTTCAAGTTTCCATTTAGTTTTGGAAGTTTCCTACTTTTTCAGGTGAGGGATTCAATGGGCGTTCAGAAGTCACTCCTGGCATTGCTCAGGGACCATATACAATTTGAGAATTGAACCAGGATCTACAGTATGCCAGGCAAACACCCCAACACCTGTACTATTGCTTGGGATACTAGAAGTCTCTACTAACTGTACGTGGGTTGATTTAAAGAGCTACTAAAATTATTTTAGGGACCATGATTTACAATATTGACTTCATATAAAGGGTTTCATGCATAAAGCCTGCTATAACACCATCCTCTCCTAGAGTGCCAGCTTTTTTTCTACTACTGTTCCATTGTGTCTCCTCCTTCCTATTCCCCTCACCCTCTTTATAGTGATAAGCTTCCTACTATTGACCAGTTCTCAGCTTCTGTTGCTAAAGAACCATTCTTTATTTTGTCGTGTGTGTGTGTATGTGTGTGTGTGTGTGTGCCATACTCGGTGGTGCTTAGGGGTTACTCTTGGCTCTGCACTCAGAAATTTCTTTTGGCAAGTTCCAGGACCATTTGGGATACCTGGATTCGAACTGGAACTAGGGTTGGCTGCATGTTAGGCAAATAATCTACCTATTGTGCTATCGCTCTTGCCACTAATGAATCATTCTTTAACCCAATAAGTAAAACAAGTCTTGGGAGGAGGAAAACTAGCAGAAAGATCACTAAGGTTGAATCAACCTAAATAAAAGCTGTTTCTTTGTTTTTGTTTTTTTTATTATTTTTTAAATTATCTTTATTTAAGCAACTTGATTACAAACATGATTGTAGTTGGGTTTCAGTCCCAAAAGAACACCCCCCTTCACCAGTGCAGCATTCCCATTACCAATGACCCTAATATCTCTTCACCCTCCCCTGCCTCTCTTAGAGACAGGCATTCTACTTCTCTCATTAACATTGTCATCATAAAAAAGTGAATTAAGAGGTAGTTAAGCTTTGTATCTGTCTTATGGAACTGATCAGTTTAGTTCAATAATTGGAAAGAAATGTAGAAGTTGTAGTAAATGAAAAAGTTGAGAGTGTTTGAGAAATGAGGAATGCAGTGGAAATAATGATCGCTCATTTAGAGACATAGCTTATAACATTGATGGGTCAGAAGACCTCTCTAACACAGGAAACAGAGCCCTTGGAATTTTTACTTCAAGAGGTAGAACACCAGTTGCAGTCTTGTAAGAGTGAGTTGATATCTAAGAGCTCAGAGATTCTCCTGATATTTTAACTAAAACCCATGGCATAATTGGTTGCCACTTCTTCCATAAGATTTCCATAAGGTTCGAAAAGATTTTACAAGCGAATTAGTACCACCTTATGATTTAGCTACTTTTGTTTTAGAGAATTTCAGCACTTTGTGCCAGAGAATAGATCATGCTTACAGACCACCTTTTAAAGTTTTGGGACTTTGTTGGAGGTTATAAATTGATTCAGATGAAAAGGGAGTTGTTACTGGTTATTACTTATCTGTATTTCTGGACTCTCAGCTGTCTTGCCTAAAACTTCCATTTATGAATATCATGTCAAGATGATCCACCAATCCTGCAGTGATCCTACCAAAAAATTATTCTAGAATTTACATCTGATTTTAAAGTTGGAGAATGCTGGGTTTATAATAGATATGTTTTTAATTTGGACGTACTTGCAAATGAAGGGTACTTGAATTGACAGAATGACAGTGATTTTAAGGTTTCCTGTATGTTCACCGACCAGGGCCAGCACTGGTATATTACTCAATTACAAGCTGGACAGACTAATTATACAACAAAAAATGACCTAAAAGAGAGACTTACTATAGAGTTGTGTCAGACCCAGAAATCAAAAGATTTATCACCACCAGAGAATTATCTCAGACCCCAAAACAATGAAGTGCTTGAAACACAAACATATAAATATGGGTCAGATGCAGACATGCTTCTGTAGGATGGTTCCGCTATAGTTTCTGTAAAGAGAAGCCAAAGAGGATGAATAAGATGAGGAGAAAATTCATAATAAAAATGATCATCATGAGCTCTCAGATTAAGATCTAGATCTGGTTGGTGAAGATGAAGTAAATAACTTTGACGGCAGCAGCTCCTCTGCCAGTTCCACAGCAACAAGTAACACAGAAGAAAATGACATTGATGAAGAAATTATGTCTGGAGAAAATGATGTGGGATATAACAACATGGAACTGGAAGAGGGAAGATGCTGCTGCTGCTGCTGCTGCAGGACCTCCAGATAGTAACTGTGGCTATGTGAGTGCTAGTTGCATAATGCCTGGAAGAGCACACTTATATTTAATAGCTACCAATAGTTTATTAGACATTGATCCTTTAATTTTAATGCACTTATTGGACCTTACGAATTGGAAAGGTAGGGAGAATTTGTGAGGTTGACCACCTTGGCTACCTATTTCACTTTGCAAACTCCAGCATCAGATTAGTGCAAAGATAAAGACCGAAGGAAACAACAAGCAATATGATGAGTTCCCTATGATTTATAGATGCTGAAAAACTCAAAACTTAAATGGTTGAAGTTTGATGCATAAAAGTGAAGTAAGAAATACACTTTCAGAGACAAAAAGCATCAGTGCTGCTCCTGGAGACATGCAGGGTTCCCTATTTTTTGCTGACCAGCCAGCTGTGGAACTGAAAACTCTGGCAGAGTACAGGATATAGGAATAGAACTCTTGACAAAGTCACCAGTCACCAGTTGCTACATAAGATATTCCTTTCTTTAGTCACTTGTTTCCTGTATTTTTTTAGTTCTGTTTGTTGTTGTTTTTGTTTGTTTGTTTCAGTTTTTTTTGTATTTTTTGTTTCTTGTTATGTTTTTCTTCTTTTTTCCTTTTCAATTGATATTTATAACCTCAACAGACTCCTCCCGGTATCTTGTTTGTTTGATTTTTGTTTTTTTTTCTTTCCTTTCTTTTTTTTCCCTTTATTTCTATGATTTTTTTCAAACAGAACCACATAACTTGAATCATCTTGTTCTGTTTCATAAATTGAGGGAAAAATAATGGATGGTACCAAGACCAAACTGTTGTATGAACATTGAGTAGAAATAAAAAAAAATGATCAGACTTAAACACGAAATTTAAAGTCAACAACAACAGAATTGATACCCAATCTACACCAATCTATACACAGAGGGAACCAATTATACTAGTGGTTCAGGGGGCAAAGGAGGGGAATATGGGATGCATGCAGGGAACAGGGGTGGAAGGAGGACAACACTGATGGTGGGAATGCCCCTGATTCAATTTCACCATGTACCTTAAATATTACTGTGAAAGATTTGCAATTCACTTTGGTCACAATAAAAATTATTTAGAAAAAAGAGAAATTGCACACATAAAAAGGTAGTTCACTCAAACCAGTTTGGTCCAGTCTAGCAGGTAGAATGTCACTTCAGAAGAGCAACAGATTCTGGGGGAAAACAGCCATTTGTAAGGAGACTGTTAAACTCTGTCTGAAGGCTCTCTAGGAGGTTCTGAGCCAGGGAGCAGGCACAATTCACCCTGAACCTTGGCTCATGCAATATCAGTGATGTTTTTCCTAAATTTGAAGACCAAGAGTGATGAGGCTTTTGATTCAGATACTGTTGTGGTCGCAGTTTTCAACAGCCTGCCTACTGTTGAGAAAAGGAGGAAAACAATCGCCTTGGGAACTAATTGTAAAGGGGGTCATCTGGAAGGACTGCAAATGATTGATTCGGAAAAGAATTCTGAAACTAGAGAATTGCAGCCTGTACTACCTGAAAGAGCTGCAGCTGCTCCTGAGGAAAAAATGAGTAACTAAACAATGATATAGAATGTGATAGTGAAAATGAAGACCAGGAAGAGTACACCACCAGTATGAGTGGGTTTTAGGACACTTTCATGGCACACCCACTAGATGAAGACACCTATTTCAATTTTTTTTTGGATTTTGGGTCTTTTGGGGGCCACACCCGTTTGACGCTCAGGGGTTACTCCTGGCTATGCGCTCAGAAATCACCCCTGGCTTGGGGGGACCATATGGGATACCGGGAGATCAAACCGCGGTCCATAGTACGCTAGCGCTTGCAAGGCAGACACCTTACCTCTAGCGCCACCTTCCCAGCCCCTCAATTTTTCTGATAAACAAATAAGCCCTGAAGATCTGTTTCACTACTGATTAAAACAGAGGAATATAACTTTCAGATCCCAAGAACCAATTCACTACCTACCTGGACCCTGAAATTTGCTGGCCCAAATATGTCAGCAAATGATCAGATTTAGCCTAATCTTTTTCTACATCTTCTACTGTGGTAATGATATTTCAAATGTAGCTATTAGAAAGTAGCACAATCCCAGTATATGACATTCCTATATATAAAAAAAAATGGTATGGTGAGAATTCTGTGTCATGTAGTACAGTAAGTATAGTCTCAGCTAAGTGAGTAAATTAGTATATGCACATAAAGCAGTTTTATCTACTACAACAGAACAGATGTTGCTGGAAAATAAACCTAAAGACAGTGCATGCTTTCAGTAATTTGCTCACCATAGGCGTTCTTCTGTCCTTAACTAGATATTCAGTTATATTTAAATGATATATTTTGTGTTTTAGTCATAGTCTATCTCTTCGTTTATGCTTGTACATTAGTGGACAGGACACTTAGCAGTAGATTCTGCCCTGTACACCCTGTACTAAGTACAAAGTGATTTCAGGCTGAATCTCGTCTTTGGTCAATTCTCCTCTTTAGATTATGCTGACTGACTAAAGTTTACTTATCTTTTCTTGTTTGTTCAAGTACAGACACTGATTAGTGGCACATAATCTTTCTTTACTGTGACTTTGACAGTTATAATTTAAGTGAATTAAATTAATATTGACCAGTTTATAGTCTTCTGAACACATGTAATATCAATTTAAATGATTCATGTTTTCTGCCTTCTACTAAACTATAGTGCTATAAATATATTAAAAGCCCTAGACTTTATTTCCAATAATCAGATGTTGATTTTAGTGTTGATATATTTAAAGATACATGCATATTTTTCAGTGACTCAATATACATGTGGTATAAGATTTACTTCAGTTTCCCAGAGCAATTGCCAAACTTTACTATTGTGTTCTGTTGTATTTATGTTTGAGCCATTATACTGTACTTTTTTATTTGGGGAAATTATGGTTAAAGTTGACACAAGCTATTGGAAAAAAACATGAATATACAATGAGAGACATCTCAACTCCTTGTATTTTATTTAATGACTTTTGGCTTTGTTTCCACATGTAATGTCTTGCTGAATGTTGTGATTTATGGTTTTTCTTTTGTTCAAAATATTTTGTTAAGAAAATAAACTTGGGAAAATAAAGAATACTTAACATCTATCTGTGAAGACTTCATATTTTTGAGACTTCGTGCTCCCCATTAAATTTAACATGGATAAAAATGAATAGTATCAGTACAAAATGGTACTTCCCCTCCAGCAATATATTGGGACTTACGTCTATACACAGAGGTCAGGTTCAAGCTGCATAGAATGTAATAATCAATGTTCTTTGTTCTACATTCCTAGATATTCTGACGTGACTCTGCAGGACCACATTGTACTTGGTTGGCCTTCAAATTCCACTGCCTCCTGGAAACCAAAGAAAGAGCACGTTGGACAACAGCTCAGAGGACCAAATCAACTGCCTGAACAGCATCACTGTGAATGTGGTGCAGCATTACACTGTAAAGAGTTGAAGTACTGGAATATTGTCTCAAGTGACTGGTATTCACTAGATCTGTTCTAGATTTCAAGGTGGACAAAAGTACAATTTATTCCCCATTCCCTTGCATTGAACATAAAAATAGGTGTACTAAGCAACCACTGCCCTCATTATGATAGATTCCACTTACCAGTATATGCCTGATATCCTGTGGAGGTTAACACATTAGAACTTACTCTCAAACAAAACTTCCTTAGATAAATCCAAATATGCTATGTACTTAACCTGTTGTGATGAATAGTGATGCAGACTGTCTTAGCCTACTGTTCCTCACCAAACTAGAGACACATCCCTGCCAGTCTAATTCACATAGATGGAAATATTTGGTATATTATCCTTCAGAAGAAAAATTATTTGGTTTTTGAGCAAGACCTGCCAGTGTCTTGCAAATGCATTCAGTCCTTTGGACAATGCTCTACTTATGAAGACGGGGAAAAGAAGATAGGATGACGATCATAGTTAGCACATGGGTTTTTTACTGAGAAAACAAAGCAAAAGTCATACCAATACATGTACATTAAACCATTTGATGGGTGGGGCCAGAGTGATAGCACAGCAGTATAAGGTGTTTGCCTTGCACTTGGCTAACACAGGACAGACCCTAGGTTGAATCCCAGCATCCCAAATGGTCCCCTAAGCCTGCCAGGAGCGACTTCTGAGCACAGAGCCAGGAGTAACTCCTGAGAGTTGCAGGGTGTGACCCAAAAACCAAAACCAATACCAAAACACCTGATGGGGTTTCTGTGCATCCATAACCTCTAAGAAGATATATGCCCATTGCTTTCTAGACCCGCAATTTCCCGTCTACTTACCGTATTTTCCGGCGTGTAAGACGACCCCCTAATTTTATAGTTAAAACATAGGTTTAGGCCTATATTTGCTGTATAAGACAAAATGTTCCTGTGCTGCAACTGTTTCTTCCACGGTGAGCCAATCACAGCAAGCAAAGGTCCAAAGGTTTTACTGTAATAGACGTCCTCTCTGACTCTGGCCAATCTGAGCAGGCTTTTTACAGTGTAGATTCGGGCACAGAACACTGTATAATTTGCATGCATAAAATGCCTGCTTGGATTGGCTGAGTTAGAGAGGCAGTCCGAGCAGCCTGGCAGTGATTGGTGCAGGATAGAGTTGGAAAATTTGTTTTGTGGCAATATTCAGACAATTTTTGTTTAGCAGCATATTGAAACATTTTTCGGGATATACTCGGCGTATAAGAAGACCCCCGATTTTCGTTTACTTTTTTTTTGTTTCAAAAGTCAACTTATACGCTGGAAAATACGGTAAGAATCATCTTACCTGACAAATTATCCCTATTGGTTATGTATATAACCTATAGAGATAAAAATCCAGGGTGCCAATCGTAGCCCATTGCTTTCAGTCATCTTAGAGTCACTTGCACCCAGTCAGAACCATATGAATGGGAAAGGTTAATCAGAAGACCATGATGTGCAAACGTTCTCAAAACTGTTTATATTTAAGGAATACATTCAGTCCATTGAACACTACCCTTACCCACAGAGGGAAAAAAGGATTTTGTCAATTCCCGGACACACAGGACACTTGCCTCAATGGATAGATTGAGACTGTTTTTTATGAGTCAACAAATGTGGATAATGGTGCCCAAAGTGTCTGTGTGGAAATACTGATAACTCAGATCCTTGACACAATACATCTGTCACTACACTATGGAAGACCATAGGCATTTTCCTGCATAGATGGAAAATTAATACTTTAAAAGTCTAGGAATCGACAGAGATTCTCCCCAGCCTTCACCTCTTGGGAGCATAGGATTCACACCAGCTTCAGAACACTCAAGATTCAAGTGAATGCAGTACTTACATTTTCAAGTAGTAAGCACAGATGATTGAGTTTTATTCTCAAACAAGACAAAAGGTCTCTAGAGATGCTGATTTTGCTGAGCCTTAGACTTTCAAAACAGACATGGTTTGCTCATACTGCAAGCAATCACTACCAAGAGAGTGCACTACCCAACTTCTCTGTTCATTTGGAAGCCTTGAATCTGTTGTATACACTATCCTAGCCAGCATGAAATATTCTGTCATTAAGTCTGGTCAGTTGTCCTTAATTACCAGTACCAGATGCAATTCCTGAATTACCTGAATTACCCTGAATTACTAGTACCAGATGCAATTCCTCCTTAGCTTAAATCAGTGCTTCTCAATTATTTTCTGTCATGCCCCCCTAGGAAGAAGAAAACATTTTTCGCACCCCCGTGTGACTGTAAATAGTATTTTTATTTAAAAATTTAACCTGAAAAAAAGATTTATATAAAATAATTTGAGCTGATTTTTAATCAGAGGTGATGTCTGGATTAATGGCTACAGTGAGCACGTTTTGTAATGCATGACTTTTCGAAGCGGGGTTTGAAGCAGGACACAGCAACTCTCAGCTCCAGTGACATACAGAGACATAAGCATGAGGCTTAGCTTGTTATGACAGTGTTTGCCAAGGTCAAACGTGCTCCCTATAAGGAGCCTTGTCCCCGCCTGGGGGGCACAAACCACTATTTGAGAAGCACTGGCTTAACTCATCCACATTCCAAAAATGATAGGCCATGGAATATTTCCTGTGAGTAGTTGAACATTTTTGGTCTTCCCTTTCTGCAATTTCTAACATTAACAAACAATATAGGTGCTGGAGTGATAGTACAATGGGTATTTTTCTTGGACTTGGTCGACCCAGGTTCAATTGTTTAGACTGTGTAGCTCAAAATGAGAATCATTCTGCAACCTAGATTGATTTTTAAATATAATTACTTTGTTTAAACACCATGCTTACAAAGTTGTTCATGATAGAGTTTCAGTCATATAAATATACACCACCCTTTAAGAGTGCACATTTCCCACAACCAATGTCCCTCCCACCCATCCACAACCACCTGTTTCTGGGGCAGGCATTTTCTTTTTTTCTCTCCCTAACATTCATTGTTTTCCTTCATGACACTGCGGTTTGCATTATTGTTAATGAAGGGGTACCATGCATATAAATTTATCTCCTTTGAGAACCCAGTTTTTGTTCAGAAACATCAGTTCAAGCTATCATTGTTAAAGTGGACACTTCTCTGTCCTATCTGCATCCACCACATTTTGTAGTAAGCTTTCTAAAAAAGACTTGTCCTTCTGACCCAAATCTCTATTGTCTATGGATATTATTGCAATTCTTTTATTTTTCTGGCCAACATATCAGTGACATTATTTTATGTTCAGTCCCCACTCTGAGCATTTCACTCAGGATAATATTCTCTATATTCACACATGTATAAGCAAATTGCATGACTTCATTTTCCAGACTAGAGTGATTTTTAGTCTTCAAAAATTGTTCACTGGAAAATGACATCATCCTCATTAAAAGACCAACCGAGGTAAACAATTTCTAACAGAAAAGGTGAAGCCAGGGCCGGCCAGGTGGCGCTAGAGGTAAGGTGTTTGCCTTGCAAGCATTAGCCAAGGATCAGGACCTCGGTTCGATCCCCCAGCGTCGCATATGGTCCCCCCAAGCCAGGGGCAATTTCTGAGCGCTTAGCCAGGAGTAACTTCTGAGAATCAAACGGGTGTGGCCCGAAAAAACAAAAACAAAAACAAAACAAAAAAAAAAGAAAAGAAAAGGAGAAGCCAGCAGAAGAATCTCAGAAAAGACTTAGCATTGTGGCTTGCTGTCCCCTTTGAAATTCTGGCATCTGTCATTCATGGCCTGATCCTAAGCCCCACATGAAATAAGCCCCACATGAAATAAGCCCCTATGAAAATATGTGCACTCAGTGCTTCCTGATCTCCACTTTTAGTTTGGAATGTTGGCACCAACTTTCTCTCTTTCTCTTGCCCCGAAAATATTCTGGCCAAAAGTATTGCAAATCTGCTTGAGAGACATTCATATATCTTGGTTGAGT
Source organism: Suncus etruscus (assembly GCF_024139225.1). Classification (NCBI taxonomy): domain Eukaryota; kingdom Metazoa; phylum Chordata; class Mammalia; order Eulipotyphla; family Soricidae; genus Suncus; species Suncus etruscus. The sequence goes on from NC_064868.1 coordinate 85,625,879, forward strand.
TCCTGCATGTCTACATTAAATTTAACTTGGATGAGAAAGAACAGTGTCAGTACAAAGAATCATGTCAGATCCAGAATAAAGGTGGGGTTTCCTTCCATATTCAGAGACTGAATTTAGGATATATTATTTCAAAGTGTTAATGTTCTTTCTCTTACACTTCAGATCTTCTGATACCACTCAGTAGGACCACAAGATGTTTGGTTTATTTCCTAATTCTGATGCTTGTAAAAACTAGAAAGCATTCATGTTGACAGATCTCATGCCCTAACCAATAGTACAGCCAGCATCATTGTGAATGTGGTTCAGCATCACAATTTAAAGTTCAACTAATCACCTATAGTTTCAGGTGACTGATATCCACAAAATAAGGAACAGCTTCCAAGGTGGATTAAAGCAAAAGTCATTCTTCCAAGATCTGATGCTTGGAATGAGCATTCATAACCCTAGTTAAATAAATTCCAATTACCAGTATGTGTCCCATATCCTTTGGGGAACAATAGATCCTAAATTACTTGCAAGTAAAACTTCCTCAGAAATATTGCATATACTATGTACTTAAGCTGTTGTGCTGAGGAGTGGGAGAGCCTGTGTTATCCCACTTTTTCTCACCAAAGTATACACTCCTGCTAGTCTGAGTTATATGGTTAGTGCATTCTCCTGCAAGAGAAAAATGATATGTAACTCCAGCAGAATCTGTTTTTTGTTCCTGAAAAGACATTCATTCCTTTAACAAAGCGCTACTTATGAAGAAAGGGAACAAAATACAGGATATCAGTAACATGAAGATACCACAGGGGTCTTCTTGGTAAAGCAAAGGATAAGCCATAATCAATACACATGCATTCAAAATCTAATGGAAGTCTGTACATATATCACCCTTGTTATGATTATTTCAAAGCTGATATTTGTGCCATTGCATTATGTACCAACTATTTGTTGTCTTCTTAAAAACCATCTTACCAAAAGGATGTTCTTTGCTTCCTGTGATATAAATTGCAGAGCTGAGGCTAGAGGGGGAAATCTTAGCCTACTTTTTACAGTCATCATACAGATGTTGATATCCAGGCAGAATCATAGATGGGAATATTTGAGGGCATTTTATGTCAGTGAAGCATGATGTGGAAAAATGCTCAAATCTGTTTATATGCAAGTAATCTGTTCAGTCTCTGGAACATTAAAAGGGGATAAAAGACAGATTTTGTTAGGTTTCTGAAAGTCATACCACCATCCTCCATGGAAAGAGAGTGAGAATGCTTCCTATCTGAGTCAACAAGTATAAATGGTGGGGCCCAAAATGCCTGCCTATAAAACACTAGACAATGCAGAGTCCTCACACATTATTTTCATGTACACCACTAAGAAGTCCGAAGACACCATCTTGCAAAGATGGAGAATTAATATCTGAGGAGTCTCTTCCCAACTTTCATGCAGTTGAAACACAGCACTAACACCTGATTCAGAACATTGTGAATACTTGTGAATTAAGGATTTATGTATGCCAGGCAATGATTACCAGAACATCTATTAGTGGAGTCCCAGGCTTCAAAATGAGGATCTGGTGAGATGCAGTTCTTGAGGCAAATGTTGACACAGGAAATAATCCACTCAGTGAAAAGGTAGAAGAATGAGTTCAGTAAATGAGCACTCAAGCAAGGAATCCAACCACACATATCTTCTCTTCCTACGTAGGAAAGCAACTTAGTGGAGAAAGGCCAAAGAATGAGCAACTGTCTTCCTCAGATCCCTGCTTCTATTGACAAGGACACATGCTAGGGTGGAAAATGGATATCAAGTAGGAAATAAACCAATAATATGATCACTATATTACATCCTAGGGTGGAGTATGAATATTGATAAGGGTGGGCCTAGTAATCCAACACATTCCCATGCATCAAGCATAGGATGGTTGGACTGAGCATCCATAATCTTAGGTATGATTAATCCCAATTGCAAGTATATCTTTCATATCCATTGGAGATAGATTAGAAATTATTTGCAAACAAATATCTTCAGAAAAATACACATAAGTTTTTTTAAAAAATTTGTATTGCAACTAACGTGAATTACAAGTCTTTCACAGTAATACTTACAGCACATGGTGACATTAAATCAGGGTAGTTCCACCACCAATGTTGTCCTCCCTCCAACCCTGTTCCCAGTATTCCCTTCCTTTGTCCCCAGACTGCTAGTATTGCTGGTACCCTCTGTGTATAGCTTGTTGAAGATTGGGTATTGATTCTGTTGTTCTTGGTTTTGGATTTGGTGTTTATATCTGATCATTTGTTATTTATACTCAATGTCCATACAACTGTTTGAATTTGGTACCATCAACTTTCCCCCTTAATTTTTGAGGTAGAACAAGATGATTCAATTTATGTGGTTCTATTTGAAGAAATGAAAATAAGAAAATGAAAAAAGGAAAAAAAAAACAAAATGAAAAACTGGGTGGAATCCATCTAGAGGTTATAAATATCAATTTAAAAGAAGAAAGGGAAAAATGAAAAAATCATAATAAAAAACACACACAAAATCAAAAATCAGCAACAATCACCAAATAGATAAAACAAAAAAGAAACAAATATCAAACAAAATACCAAAACCAACAACTGCAAAAAAGAACCACAGCAACAAATACAACAACCAAACAATAACCACAAGAATGAAAGAATAAAACACACAAATCAACGAAAGAAAGTAAAGAATAAAGGAAGAAGAGCTGGTTTGGCAAAGTTTTTTGTTATTGGTGATGGTGGTGTTGATTTTTTCATAAGCATTTTAAATATTGAGGAAATTAGAATGGGAAGTCTCTTGGCCTAAAAGATACAGGGTTTCTCTGCTCTTGAGCAAACTGACATAGAAATAACTACAGGCTCTGTACAGGCTCCTTTTCACACTCCAAGGTATTTTTATGTTGCCAGGAAACTCTTCTCTCAGTTGTGGCTGATAGAATCAAGCCTCTAACTAGAGATTTTGGTATTTGCATAAGTCATAGGATGAAGCCTAAGATAGGCTTTCTTTGTGTTTCTAGCAGTTCTGTTCCATCAATGTTGTTGTAGTCAGTCTTTTGTAATTGGAGGTCCTTGGTTGTTGCACAGATCCTAAGATGAAGCTTAGAATAGAGTCCTTAATTGTTTCCAGAAGATCTGCTCTGTCACAGTTGTCAAAGTCAGACCTCTGGAATTAGAGATCTTGGCTATTGTACAAATCAAAGGATTAAGTGCCTTCTGATTTCATCTTACCATTAGGTGATTAGATAGGACAACCTGTTCTTAGATCAAGTTTTTGCCATTTTCTTGTTGTCAAGATGTCATATCAAAACTGGTGCAAGTTGGTGCTAGAGCGGTATTTGGAATTTCCCTGGGGTTGGGCTCTAGGGCTCGGGATTGAACAGTCTATGATCACATGGAGTCTAAGTTGGGTCCTCATGACACATGTTCAGGGTGTGATGTCTCCCTGTATTATAAAATGTATGGGTTCTAATCCCTAGTAGATAAAAGCTTATTTCTGTACAATAGATTTCTCTCTTTTTTAGTATACCTTTGAAAAAATAAATGGTGCCATGTTATATTGCTGGTACATTTGGCTGTAAGAACATCAGACTACACAATATCTGTGCCTTGGTTTTGACCTACGTTTTTATCCTAGGCAAGACTTTTTCTTCTAGGTTTTTGTACTAATCATAATCAAAACAGTTAAAGTTAAAGAGAAAAGAATATATATATATATATATATATATATATATATATATATATATATATATATATATATATATATATATATATAGCTTTTGGTCTTTTGGATTGGTTTCTGGATTTCCACTTCAATGATTTCTCCTCTAAGTTTTGTTATTTTCTCCTGCCTACCTATTTTTGGTTCCATTTATTGATCATTTTCTAATTTTATAAGCTGTGTTCTTGAGCTATTTATGTAGGGCCCTTCTTCCTTCCTTGTGTATGCTTGCTATTTACAATAGCCAGACTTTGGAAAGAACCAAGATACCCTTCAAAGACAAATGGCTAAGAAAACTGGTCTATATACACAATGTAATATTATGCAGACCTCAGGAGAGATGAAGTCATGAAATTTTCCTATACATGGATATACTTGGAATCTATTATGCTGAATGGAATAAGTCAGAGGGAGAGAATAAACACAGAATATTCTCACTCATCTATGGGTTTTAAGAAAACTTAAAGATATTTTTGTAATAATTCCCAGAGACAATATAGATGAGGGCTATAAGTTTCAGCTCACGATATGAAGAACACCACCAAGAGTGATAGTGCAGTTAGAGAAATAACTAAAGTGACAACTATCATAACAATGTGAATGAATGAGGGAAGTAGAGAGCCTGTCTCAAATACAAGCAGGGGAGATCTGGAGGTGGGAGATTTGGGGCATTGATGATGGGAATGTTGCATTGGTGGTGGGGGTGTTATTTATATGACGGAAACCAAACTATAATCATGTTTGTAATCAAATTATATAAAGATATTTAAAAAAGTAATTTTATTTATTTTTTTAAATTTAAACAACTTTATTACATACATGATTGTGTTTGGGTTTCAGTCATGTAAAGAACACCACCCATCACCAGTGCAAAATTCCCATCACTAATGTCCCAAATCTCCCTCCTCCACACCCAACCCCCGCCTGTACTCTAGACAGGCTTTCTACTTCCCTTGTACATTCTCAATATTAGGATAGTTCAAAACGTAGTTATTTCTCCAACTAAACTCATCCCTGTTTGTGGTGAGCTTCACGAGGTGAGCTGTAACTTCCAGCTCTTTTCTCTTTTGTGTCTGAAAGTTATTATTGCAAGAATGTCTTTCATTTTTCTTAAAACCCATAGATGAGTGAGACCATTCTGTGTCTTTCTCTCTCTCTGACTTATTTCACTCAGCATAATAGATTCCATGTACATCCATGTATAGGAAAATTTCATGACTTCATCTCTCCTGACAGCTACATAATATTCCATTGTGTATATGTACCACATTTTCTTTAGCCATTAATCTGTTGAAGGGTATCTTGGCTGTTTCCAGAATCTTGCTATGGTAAATAGTGCTGCAATGAATATAGGTGTAAGGAAGGGATTTTTGTATTGTATTTTTGTGTTCCTAGGGTATATTCCTAGGAGTAGTATAGCTGGATCGTATGGGAGCTCGATTTCCAGTTTTTGGAGGAATCTCCATATTGCTTTCCATAAAGGTTGAACTAGATGGCATTCCCACCAGCAGTGGATAAGAGTTCCTTTCTCTCCACATCCCCGCCAACACTGCTTGTTCTCATTCTTTGTGATGTGTGCCAATCCCTGGGGTGTGAAGTGGTACCTCATAGTTGTTTTGATTTGCACCTCCCTGATGATTAGTGATGTGGAGCATTTTTTCATGTGTCTTTAGTATTTCTTCTTTGTCAAAGTGTCTGTCCAGTTCTTCTCCTCATTTTTGATGGGATTAGATGCTTTTTTTTTTCTTGTAAAGATCTGTCAGTGCCTTGTATATTTTGGAGATTAGCCCCTTGTCTGATGGGTATTGGGTGAATAGTTTCTCCCACTCAGTGGGAGGCTCTTGTATCCTGGGCACTATTTCTTTTGAGGTGCAGAAGCTTCTCAATTTAATATATTCTCATCTGTTAATCTCTGCTTTCACTTGCTTGGAGAGTGCAATTTCCTCCTTGAAGATGCCTTTAAAGCTTCCAGAAACAATAGACTCATATAGGAAGGTGGCAGGTTACAAAATTAACACAAAAATTAATGGCCTTTCTATACACAATAGTAATAAGGAAGAAATGGACATTAAGGAAACAACCCCATTCACAATAGTCCCACACAAACTTAAATATCTTGGAATCAACTTGACTAAAAATGTGAAGGACTGATACAAATAAAATTATAAAACTCTGCTCGAAGAAATAAGAGAGGACACATGGAAATGGAAACGCATACCCTGCTCATGGATTGGCAGGATTAACATCATTAAAATGACAATACTCCCCAAAGCATTGTACAGATTTAATGCAATCCCTCTAAAGATACTCATGACATTCTTCAAAGAAGTGGATCAGGCATTTTTGATATTCATTTGGAACAATAAACACCCTAGAATAGCTAAAGCAATCATTGGGAAAAAGAATATGGGAGAAATTACTTTTGCCAACTTTAGACTTTACTACAAAGCAACAATTATCAAAACAGCATGGTATTGGAATAAAGGCAGGACCACAGATAAGTGGAATAGGCTTGAATACTCAGAGAATGTTCCCCAGGCATATGATCACCTAATTTTTGATAAAGGAGCAAGAAATGCTAAATGTCACAAAGAAAGTCACTTCAACAAGTGGTGTTGGCACAACTGGCTAGCCACTTGCAAAAAATTTAACAGACCCCCAGCAAACATCTGTACGAAGGTTAAATCCAAATGGATGAAAGACCTCGATATCAGATCTGAAACCATAAGATATATAGAACAACACGTAGGTAGAAAGTAATTTTAAAGTCACTTTGAAATTTTCTGTTTTAAAGGCTGAACTTCAAAAAAAAATTAAACCAAACCCTGCTTACAGAAATAAAGGAGGACACAAAGAAATGATACACATTATCTCCTCTTGTATTAACAGGATTAACATAATTAAAATATTAAAATATTCCCCAACGCATTGTACAGATTTAATGGAATTCCTTTAAGGACACCCATGACTTCTTCAAAGAAGTGGATCAAACACTCCTGTAATTTATTTGGAACAATAGACAAGCACTAATAGCTAGAGCAACCCTTGGAAAATGAGTATTGGAGATAGCACTTTCCCAAACTTTAAATTGTATTACAAAGCTATAGTCATTAAAATAGCATTGTACTGAAATAAAGACAGACCCTCAGGTTAGTGGAGTAGACTTGAGTATTCAGTGAATTTGTTCCAGATATACAAAAAAAATTGATAAAGAGGAAAGAAATCCTAAAGGGAGCAAGGAAAGTCTCTTCAACAGGTGGTGTTGGAGCCTCTTGAAAATAAGCCAACTAACAAACCCCAGCTAACACTATGCACTAAGGTCAAATTAAAATGGTTTAAAGATCTTACTATCAGACCCTAAACCATAAGGTATATTGAATAAGATTTAGTAAAACACTCTATAACATTGAGACTAAAGGAATCTTCAAGCCAAAACCAGCACTCTCCATCACGTGGAAACAGAAATAAACAGATGGGACTATATTGAGCCAAAAAGCTTTTGCACCTCAAAGGAAATAGTGCCTAGGATACAAAAGCCACCCAGAGAATGGGAGAAACTATTCAATACTGGTCATACAAAAGGCCAATATCTAATGTATACAGGTAACTGATAGAACTTAACAAGAAAAAACATCTAACTCCATCAAAAAATTAGGAGAAGAAATGAACAATTTCTCAAAGAAAAAATATGAATGGCCAAAAGGTACATGAAAAAATGGTTCACATCACTAATTATCGGGAAGATGCAAATCAAAACAACAATGAGGTACCATCTCATGCCATTGAGACTGGCATACATCAGAAAAACAAGAACAATAAGTGCTGGCAGGAATGTGGGAAGAAAGAAACTCTCATTCATTGCTGGTGGGAATGCCATCTAGTCCAGACCTTATGGAAAACAATATGGAGATTCCTCATAAAATTGAAAATTGAGCTCCCATGTGATACAGCTATACCATTCCTAGTGATATTCCCTAGGAACGCAAAAATACATCACAAAAATTTTTTCCTCACACCTATATTCATTGCAGTGCTATTTTCAATAGTCAGACTCTGGAATCAACCAAGATGCCCTTCAACAGACGATTGACTAAAGAAACTGTGATACCTATACACAATGGTATATTATGCAGCCATCAAGAGAGTAAGTCATAAAAGTTTCTTATACATGGATGGACATGGAAAGTATTATGTTGAGTTAAATAAGTCAGAGGGAGAGAGTGACACAGAATTCTCATTTATCTATGGGTTTAATAAAAATAAAAGTAATTATTGTCATAATGCCCAGAGATGAGGGCCGGAATGACTGGCTCACATTATGAAGCTCACCTCAAGGAGGGGTGAGTGCAGTAAGAACACTAACAAAAACTATGGCAATGTTTATAAGTGAGATAAATAAATATCTGTCTTGAGTACAGGCAGAGGTGTGAGTGGGGTGAGATGGGGTGCATTGGTGGTTGGAATATTGCACTTGTGAAGGGGGCTGTTCTTTGCGTGACTGTAATCCAACTACAGTCACGTTTATAAACAAGGTGTTTAAATAAAGACATAATATGTATATATATGTATGTATATATTATATTACCAGATGAAGATTTCACACACAAGTTGGATATTTTTGAAATTTCTTGATCATTAAATTTAAACCAACATTTTCTGGCTGAATGTTTTTGAGGGGGTCTCACCCGGCAGCTCTCAGGGGTTACTCCTGGCTCTACACTCAGAGATCACTCTTGGCAGGCTCAGGGCACCATATGGGATGCTGGGATTCAAACCACCGTCCTTCCACATGCAATGTAAATTCCTTACCTCCATGCTATCTCTCTGGCCTCTCTCTGGCTGAATGTTTACAAAAGGCTTTGCAATAATCCTTTTTCTTTTCATCATAATGTTTTAAAACAGAGAGTAAGTTTTATTCTTCAGGATTGTCCTTAGAACCCATATTGTACTGTGACAAGTCAAGGTTGTCTAAAGAAAAGTCCAAGTAAATCTTCAGTTTTTTCTTCTGCTTGCTATCATAGGAAAAGCATTTCAGTTGTATTATGAGAGTACTTGGTAATTTCCAAATTTCGGTCCTTTTTTAGAGAACCCTGCTGTATGTTGCTGTGGTTGCAATACACCCTATTATTGTCTCTCAGGTTTTATTTTGAGAAAACTAATTTAAGGACATTTTGCATTGTGCATTTATCTGTATATGTCAAAGGCAAGGAAAATGAGTAAAAATTGCAAATATACATGATTTTTGGTGACAAATGAGACATTGAACAGTGGATGGGAACTGACCTTAGAAAAATGTAGCTAGAATAGACTCATTAAACTGCTTGTGTCTCTGCCAAGCTTGTTTTTCAACTTTTGAGTCATCAAGATGATCACTATTTTTCTATTTATGTCTTTTCTGTCTATCAGCTCTTTCAAATCCTGATGAAGATAATTCATCAGTGCGACCAACCAAACCTGCCTGCAGGGACGGGGCTTGCCAGTTATTCGTGGGTCACGAATAGAACTTAACCTGTAAAAGAATTGGGGAGGGGAACAGTCAGGACTCAGGACAAGATTCTGATCAAAAGCCGTTCATTGCAAAGTTCACAGAGCTTATATAGTACCAACGCACGAAGAGGCAGGGGGGTGGGCCTGTGGAAAGAAATGTGTAACATGAAGGCATTTACCGTTAAAACATTTACAATTACCCAATGTTCTTACTAAACATAAAGTTAAACCTAGATCTTAACTCATGCTTGAAAGGTCAACAGGAACAAGGCTGGCAACATAGTTTAGCAAACCTCCTCAGGCATCCTGTTAGGTAGAACAATTTGTGCTAACTTTGTCTTGATTTACTCATTTCCTAAGCTGCAGGGTGTGGGGCCTCCAGGGCAGCTAAACCAGGAGGTTCTGCAAAGCAGCAGCAGAACCAAACCAAGGGTATGGGGCTGTCAGGTCCCTGACACAACAGAGTAAAAGTTATTCATATGGACCTTCTTGATTATGCCCTGAAAAGTGGTAATTTAGCTTTCCAATAGTCATATTAAAGTATTTTGAGTTGGTATACCTGTGTTGTCCTGACACAAGGCTTTTATAATTTTACCCAACTCTTCTGCCACAATGCCTTTATGCCCCCAAATATTTTCCCTTTTAATTTCCTTCTTCTAATATTTCTGGTAAAATTAATTCATAAACTGTATACTTAGAATATTATACAGACACTGTAATATTGAGTTCATGTATCAAGTGTTTCCTAAATTGTGAAGTTTGGTGAGAGAAGGACAAGTTTCCTCATCTACAGAACCTAGGTCCTGAAAATGGTCATTTTCTCTCTCAATAGTGTTCATCTGTGTATGATGTCAGCTTATTGCACACATTATCTGTTGGGGCCACAGGTTTTTTCCTGTGAGTACTACTCAAATTCCATTTGAGTAGTCTTTGTCGGGTCTGAGGATTGTCTTATTGTCTTATCATGAGCTGGTGTCTAAGGTTTTTTGTGATACTCCTGCTTCTGACAAGGCATACTGGGACTCAAAGTGTTTCTTGGCCGGGTTGCCATCTGTAGAAACATAAGTATATAATTTTCCCAGAATGAGATTACCAGCAATCCATTCATTATTAATTTTACTCAAATAGGTAAATTAATTTCTTGTAGCTGGACATTTTCTTAACAGTGTGTTTCTGCAGATGTGTAGGTTTCTCCTTGAGGTAAATTCAGGAAATTTAGTGAAAATGTTAAGGATAAAATGTCCATTGGTGGCATGCCTCTTTTCCTACATTTTAATAATTGAATTTTAAACCGTGGCTTGTCCTTTTGAATTATAGGGAATTCCAATGATATGTTGATTTGCCATTATTAGCAAAATGATTGAAAATTTTTTCTCTTGTAGTCAGAACAATTGTCCATTTTTTTGAATGACGAATGCCCAATAAAATAAAACTTTGTAGCATGAAGGTGCAAATATATTTGGCTCTTTCAGAATTCATTGGTGTTCCCCAAATAAAGTGTAATTATGTATCAAAGACCACATAGGGATATGGTTCCTTTGGAAAGAAGTCCACAAGTGTAGTATTCATTTCCAATAATTCATTTGACTGTAAAACTCAGGGGTTGTCACAGCTACATGTGTACTTTTATTCAAAGGTACGTAAATGGTACACTTATTGACAATATGTCTGGCTTGTCTCCATGTAATATTATAATTAACATCAAGTGGCTGATGTTTTTATGTAGCACTGCGTGTTCTTATGCAGGAAACTTAAACATGGGCATAGCTAAAGTGTCAGAAGCTTCATTTCTTTGAGTCATCAGCCCTGAGAGGCAGATTGGGCTCTTCTGTGAGCAATAAAAGTTGGCTCAGAATGTTTTTGAAAAAGGAGCTTGTAATTGCAGGAGAAAATCTTGAACAATGGTTATGAGCATTTAAACAGGTGGTTCCTATGTCTGGGATCAATCCTACCACTTAAACAGAATTGCTTAGTATAACTCTGAAACATGTGATAATAAGTAATTTAAACTAGCATGGGCATTAATCTTAGGTTATAGTTAAATATTCAGAGAAGTGTATTTTGAGACCACAGCTTCCTGAAGTGGCAGGATTTAATGAGTTAAGCTGCAGAGTTCTCATTGTCTGAGCAGGGAACTGAGCTATTGAAAAGATTCCTTGATTTTGTGGCATCAGGTTTGGCTCCTGACCCAGTTTTCTGAGACAGGTTGGTTATGTCTTATTTTGGGGGAAGGAATCACACCCAGCAGTGCTCAGGGATTACTCCTGGCTCTGTTCTCAGAAATTGCTCCTGGCAGGCTTGACGGACCGGGATTTGAAACACCATCCATCCTGGATCTCTGCATCTAAGGCAAACGCCCTACCACTGTGCTATCGCTCTGGACCCTGATTAAGTCTTTATTTATATAAAATATTTATCTAAGCACTGTAATTATAAGCATGATTGTAGTTGAGTTTCAGACATAAACAGAATGCCCCATTCACCAGTGCAACATTTTCACCACCGATGCCCCAATGTCCCTCCTCCCCCTCCCCTGCCTGTATTAGAGACAGGCATTCTACTTTTCTCAATTATTAACACTGCCATGCTAGCTATTAGTGTAGTTATCACCACTCTTTGAGGTGAACTTCATATTGTGAGCCAGTCCCTCCAGCCCTTAACTCTATTGTCTTTGTGATTATTAAAATAATTTCTTTACTTTTTTAAAATCCCATAAATGAGTGGAACTATTCTGTGTCTATCTCTCTCCCTCTGACTTATTTCACTCAGCATAATAGATTTCCATCCATGTATAGGAAAATTTCATGACTTCATCTGTCATGATGGCTGCATAATATTCCATTGTGCATATGTACCACGGTTTCTTTAGCCATTCGTCTGTTGAAGGGCATCTTAGATGATTCCAGAGTCTGGCTATTGTAAATAGCTCTGCAATGAATATAGTTGTGAGGAAAGAATCTTTGTCTTTTTTTATGTTCCTAGGGTATATCACTAGGAATGGTATAGCTGTATCATACGGGAGCTCAATTTTCAGTTTTATGAGAAATTTCCAATTGTTTTCTATAAAGGCTGGATTAGACAGCATCCTCTCCAGCACAACTTTTTCTCGTATTTTTGATGTATGCAAATCTGTGTGGCATGAAATGGTACCTCACAGTTGTTTTGATTTTCATCTCCCTGATCATTAGTGATGTGGAGCATTTTTCATGCGTCTTTTGACCATTTGTATTTCTTCTTTGATGAAGTGTCTGTTCATTTTTTTCTCCCTATTTTTGATGGAACTAGATTTTTTCCTTTTAAGTTCCGTCAGTGCCTTGTATATTTGGATATTAGCCCCTTATCTGATGGGTGTTTGATGAATAGTTTCTCTCAATCAGTGGGTGGCTCTTGTATCCTAGGCACTATTACTTTTGAGGCTCAGAAATTTCTCTGCTTATATATATTCCCATCTTTTTATCTCTGCTTCCACTTGTTTGGAGAGTGTGTTTTCCTCCTTGAAGATGCCCTTAGTTTCAATGTCCTGATTAAATATTGATCTCAAGTGGGTGGATCCTTAATTATAGCAAAAGAGGATTGCATGCTCCAGAGCTTTTGTAAATGTCCCATTTTTGCCATAGTTAAAGCATCTGATCTGAACTCGTATAACTGCTTTTGTATCTACCACTGTTGCCTGGGAAATAGTAAGTAGTTGAAATATAGTCTCTATCCCAATGATATCTTTGGCCACACCTCAGACACAGTCCAGGTGTTCTCCTAGAGTGAAAGCAACTAGTGTGATTCCCCAGAGTTTCCATCTGAATAGCATATGTTGTTAAAATGCGGCACAAAGATTCGGGGGCAATGTTTGTAAATTCCAGCATTTGTAAAAGCATGTAGAAATCTCATGACACTTCGTTCTACTTAATGGAATGTAATACAGCCTGACAATCTTCATGGCATTATCAAAAACTAAGGATATATTAGACATTTTTGAACTCCCATGTCTTTAACCTGCGTTTTAATAGCCCTATCAACTTCCCCAGAAATTCTGCATTTGGCTCCATAGCTCCCTGAAATATATTTGTGTAACTACTCTTGTATTTTAGAGTAAATTATTTCCCAAGAATTTAATGTGAGTTCACTGACAGCATTAAAGTATCAAAACAGCACAGAGCAGTCTTGCCTGCTTATTTACTTCGGTAAATTCCCCTTCTCCTATAAGCATCTCATAAGAAAATGTGACTCCTGCAACATTCCTGCCAGAGTGATCTGGTCTATTAATTTTACTTTTAGTACCTTCAAAAAAACCACATCTTCCACTGTAAATATTGAGAAGCACTCAAGTTTTTGCTACAGTGTATAAATCCTGGTGTGTCTAACACCCTCCATCACCCTAGGTACCAAGAATTAAACAAAAAAGGAGAAAGAGGACCATATTTTGTGCATGCTTTCTTTTTTTTTTTTGGTTTTTGGGGCACACCCAGCGGTGCTCAGGGGTTACTCCTGGCTGTCTGCTCAGAAATAGCTCCTGGCAGGCACTGGGGACCATATGGGACACTGGGATTCGAACCAACCACCTTTGGTCCTGGATCGGCTGCTTGCAAGGCAAACTCCGCTGTACTATCTCTCCGGGCCCTGTGCATGCTTTTTTATATCAACCAATTTAAACATATTTAAACCCTCATAGTTGAAACTTGATTGTTTTTCCTGATGGGGGGAATTGCTTCTGATTCAGTATCAGTGCCAACTTCCTAAGAACTAGCCATTGTGGTTGTTGTTTTCCTGATGGGGAATAAATATATATACGATTCTGGATTATTACCAATCTCCCTAATAAGTAGTTATTGTGGGTTAAGTAGGTCCATTCCACACTCTTGAAAGAGCTGCAGTGGAGGGGGTTGGGTGATAATTTTACAGATCTGCCTTCTCATTAAGCTTAGATTGGTCCTTTTTAATATCATATTTTGAGTTTTTTTCATTTTGTAAGCCAATATCAGGTGGAGCAACTAAAGGTTCTATAGCCTATCACCAGTAGAGGGCATCAAAATACCAACCTCAGGGCTTTTGGCTTGACCACATGTAATCAAATATGCCTTTCTATTTTTCAGCTTTATATATATATGCCTTTTTAAAACAATAGAAAGGGCTTCAAAAACTTATAGAGTCAAGTTAGAGTATTCAGCCAGAACTTTTCCGACTTCATGATACATACAAACTAAAATTAAAGAATCCACAACCAGAGTCACCAATGCATTATTTGTGGCAGCCTAACAGTTTTAACTTGACTGTTAGAATAAAGAAGGCAGCAATTTGCATGAGGAAAAGCCAGTGTCCCTTAAACAAAAAACAAACTACCATCACAACTTTAAACAAAACAGATACAAGCTGAAAATCTACACTGGTGATATCTACTTAAGAAGCCACAGAATTAACATGTCACCAGTCATTAGCTAAGTTCAGGTGCCATGTGTAAATGAAGACTCATTCCCCAAGACAAGACCATTGGAGAGACATAGATCTGGCAGCAAACACAGACACAGAAAATAATCCACACACACTGAAGGTGTTGAAATGAGTTCATGAATTCCACATGCAAGACTTCCACTTATAAGAAGCAAATAGTATAGCAGAGAGCACGTAGAAAAGTTGATATGCTAGAGAGAGGGTTTTCCTGTGACCAGGGATTTTTACAAGGAAGAATGCAAACCACAGCCTGGGCTGAATAATAGAGAGGGAACAGAGGTGGAGAATAGGGAGGGATCTAGTTCGTCAAATATATATATACCCTCACTCCCTCTAGATATTCAAGCTATATTCCTTTTGTTGACTTTGAGCATGCTTCTATGTTTTCTGACTTCAGCATCTTCTGGCTTAAAAGAAGGATAAATGAAAAGCCCTAGAAACTCCATGTGTTCAGTGACCTTAAGGTCAATATATATATATGCATTTATATATATGCATATATATATGCATATATATATGCATCCTGAAATTAAATGTCATAATAGAGATCAAAATGAAGGTAATATATATTTTTTGTTTCTCTTAGGCCTGCATGCAGACCATGGATGGAAGCAGTAATAGCTATTCCCCCACACTGACAATCCTCAAGAAATAGTTTTCACCTGCTAACTTCGATGTTCCACACAGCATATTACATGCTTTGATGACATTCTGAACCAAAGGCTAAGTCACAACTTTTTGTTTTATGTGGGATCCTCTGTTTGTAAACAGGTGTTTATATAAATACAAAGAGGGTATGAGATCCAGTTGTTTTATCTTTGCATTATTAACATTATGTTCTGCTTCAGCCTAAACAGGTCTGATGGGGCTGGACAGGGCCCTCATACACTTGGCTCCTAAGGTATATCAAAGCACACTTCATGCTGTATCTTTGAATTTGTATACTGGTGGGTATGTGTGCATACCTAACTATTTCAGGATGGTTACTATCTCTGATGCATGGCCTGTATCCTTTTAAGGCAGCGACATAACAGCCTTCTGCAAATACATTTTCTCTGAGATAATTCCATGGTTTTTCTTTTCTATTTTTTTTGTGGGGGCTCTCATCTGGCAGCACTCAAGAGTTATTTCTGACTCAGTACTCAGAAATTGCTCCTGGCTTAGGCGACCACATGAGATGCCAGGGTTCGAACCCATGTCCAATTTGCATCAGCCTTGTGCAAGGCAAACACCCTACCACTGTGCTACCACTCTAGCCCCAGAGATCATTCCTGAAGCTCTCAACTTAAAAGTTCAGAGAAAAGTGATTTAGTCTGAGGTCACAGAAGCTCCTGGAGATTTTATAAGCACTTTTCTTCAAGTGTAGTAATACAGTGAAAACCAGTGTATCTTCTTTCAGGTCTGAGGTCACAGAAGCTCCTGGAGATTTTATAAAGCACTTTTCTTCAAGTGTAGTAATACAGTGAAAAACAGTGTATCTTCTTTCAGGTGAATGATGACGGCGAGGACAGAAAGAAGTAGCTCTGTCCTGGAAAGACCTTGCCTTCTTTAATATTGTCCTGACCAGATATCCCTTAATAATAGGACATTGATCTCTTTCAAACTAGATTTAGAAAGCTCACAAAGTCACTATCTTTGCCACAAACACTCACTATTTATCTCAACTAGTCTCTATGTTGGGTGAATATACCTATCCCCAAACCCAGGAGAGAGAGATCTTGCCCTCTATGTCTATCACAGACTGTGAGTATATGAGGAGTCCTCCCACTCCTTTCAGATGACAGACAGGCCAGAAAAACCTCACTTAGTTTTCAAATATGTAAAGTCTCTACATTCCTATGAGACTCAGGATATTCTGAGTCTAGTGAAAGCCAGAAATTACTTGTTCTCCTAAGAGCCACCACCTTGGTACAGCTACACTCCCACCACTAACTAGTTAAAGGCACAAAGGTGATGATATTGCTGAACATTACACTTCCCAGCCTGACATTTGTTGCATAGTGAGAGAAGCCATAGTTACCACCAAGATAGTTCACTGCTCAACCTCTTCTCACACTGACACCTCAACGGATTCTCAAATCTAAAAGCTTAACAGCTTTAGATGTTAGAGCTTCAAGACGACCTAGACCTTTTCTAAACAGTCCTTAGCATCTCCTCTGTTGGTCAGTTGTCCTATTTTCTTTTTCACTCCATATTGTTAGCTTCTCATGACATAACCTGCTAATGCTTAAGTTCTGACATTCAACAATCCCAGAGAAAAACAGGCCATGCAACTTTATGGACACAGAAAATACTATAGACTTTTTCCATTTATACCCTTTATGACCATAAGAAAAAAATGAGTACTTTGAATGTGAAGGTGCTGTGTCACACTGGTTTGGGCTGTGTAGATCTTAAAATATTCTCAATAAGTAATCAGTTGGAATTGAATCTTGTAGAGACTTATATGTAGTATAAACAAAACACTCTTTTTTATTGTGGGCAAAGTGAATTACAAATTTTGCACAGTAATATTTAAAGAACATAGTAGTAATAAATGAGGGGCATTCCCACCACCAGTGTTTTCCTCCCTCCACTCCTGTTCCCAGCATGCATCCCACTTCCCCCTCCTCTATGTCCTTTATGCTAGAACAAAACACATTCTTAAGCAATTGGTACAATGTGATCAAGAACCATGCAGAAGAATGTTCAAAGAATAAGGCCTAACAAAGCTCCACAAGCACACAATGCATGGTAGAATTTATTCAGATGATAACTATTCAAATTCCATGTAAAGATTTTTCAGTAAACCCAGTGTAGGCAAGCCCACTTACTCCTTTGCTATAACTTTCAATCATATACCTTAACTATAACTTAGCTATACCATTTAACTCATCAAAATTGTTATATTTAATTGTATAGCAAAGACTAATTAACCAGCTCTGACTCAGAGCTCCTTACAAAAAAATTACTCAACTAAGTTAATCAGATTAAAATGATGGTAAACAAGCAATTGTGTATCTTGAGTTTCATGGTACACAGGGATGCCAGAAATCCCACCTTTTACCAACGCAATTGACGACACTTATAGAGAAGCACTTCCACAGATCAAATCATGAATGAAATCAGGAAAGGGTGAAATCACTAATTTCAGTCACATTGATCAATATGAACCAGTTCTTGTATTTTCAACATCTGTGAATTCAAATCTGAGTCTAAAGACATAATAATACCTTTCCTACTGTGCAACAATGCAATGATAATTGAGATTATCTCACTTTGGGAATGAAGCACATGCAATATCAACCATCTTTTCTTGCAATGATTCTGGCAACTTAGACTCTTTTCACGATGCCCTCAATGTGCTCCCTTAAAAAATAACTCATGGAGGATGCTCAGATGCCTAGTGGCTTACAAGACCACCACAACTAATAAAAAAAAAGATAAATATCAGAAAATTGTTCTACACAATTATATTCATTGCAGCACAATTCACAATAGCCAGAATCTGAAAAAAAACCTGAGTGCCTGAGAACAGATAACTGGGTAAAGAAACTATGGTACATCTTCACAATGGAATACTATGCGCCTGATAGGAAAAAGTAATGTCATTAATTTGCTTATATATAGATAGTTATAGAGTATTATGCTGAACAAAATGAGTCAGAGGGAGAGGGAAATACATAAATGATTATACTCATTTTTGTGCCATATAAAAAAGATATTACAGCAATAGTATTCAAAGACGATAGAGATGAAGAATAGGAGATCCAGTCCATGGTAAGAAGCTTGTCTCAAATAGCAGGGAGTACAATTATGGCAGAAAAGGGCCCACTCTAATAGTGATAGTGAGAAATAATCACTCTGGACAAGGACTGGATGCTGAAAGGAGATAAAGTGATATATATATATATATATATATATATATATATATATATATATATTAACCTTCTATAACAATATTATGAACCACATTAACTTAAAGAAATAAATGCAAGAAAGCAATAAAGAAAGAGAAAAATGTCTGTCATAAAGGCTGACAAGGGAGAAGGCTGGGGGAAGTGTGATGGTGAGAGGGAATCTGAGGACACTGTTCACAGAAAATGTGCACTGGTGAAGGGTGTTGAACATTGTATCACTGAAACTCAATCATGAACCACTTTCTAACTATCCCAGGATTATTTAATTATAAAATAAAACATTAAAAATAACAGAAATGAAATAGAGATATCCTCCATACCAGAAGACTTCCAATGTGTTACTGATCTAAATGTTGACATATATGTGGAGCTTTAAAATCGCATTTCTAACAGAGGCTCATAACCAAAGTCATTTTGTCTTTTGTATATTATCAAAGTTTTTGTACTTCTGGAAAAATGTTGGGTCCTGTTTACTCCTTTATTGGTTATTTGTGTATCCTCAAAGAGCTCCAAGAATGAGAAACTGATTCCCATGCACTTATCCCCTCGTGGGAGGAGATCTTGGTAATATTTATCTGCAGCATATAATCCACACAACCAGGAGAGTTAAGGGTTAAAAGGTTGGGAGAAGAGAGTCCTTGGTCAGCCTGCTGCTAGCTCCAAAACACACCTTGAGCCAGTCAGCCAACTCTGGCAAAAGATCCAGAAAACCTTGCTCCCAAACTATTTATTCGGCTCTCAACAGCGCCCCCACCTGGAAGGTCAAGGTGGGACAACAGGCAAAGAATAATCTTATGGAAATGTTTTCACATACAACAGAAAAACACTTAGCACTAGAATAAAGCACTGCGGTATAACATAGTGATGCTTTTTCAGTTAGTAATAGTGTCCACATACCTATATACATATTTGTGGTAGCCTAGTCCCCACACTGATGTCTTTACTATCTTATAGAAAAATGCTGATTGCTCAGAGGGGTGTGAGTTCTTCCAATATCTTTAAAATGTGGGCAATCAGGAGGGATCTAACTTGTCAAGAAACATACTAGTGGCGGTAGCAGTTCATTGAAACTTGCCTCTTTCACACTATACATAAATCCAGCAAAAATGAAAATGCCAGAACTGTTTCTGTACATTGTGACTCAACCTTCTAGGAGCTGTCTCTCTTTGTGTGAACAGAACAGCACTGAGCTGTCTCTGCAGTGCTTCTTTGTCTTCTGCTTGATCATTTATGAAGAAACAGTTCACAATTTTCTTGACCCTTGTGGAGACTCATTTTCACACAGATTGAACAAACTAGGAGAATATTGTTTGGTAATATGAGTATGGAGTCAGAGAGAGAAAGATAAAGAATATGATCTTTCCTTTTTTCTTGCAGTGGAATCTCATGACTTCTTTCCCCTGACAGTTGATCAAGTGCCTGGCATATTAAGCAATGTCCTAGCATATGGCTGCCTTTCTGGACACCAGAGAGCTTTCGTGTGCACAGGCATAACTGATCACAGAGAGCACCACTGTGAATCTTGTGCAGTATTGCACTGTTCAGAACTCATATAATCACCAGCTCTCCATAGAATGCTTGCCAATGAATCTGTGTTGGTAGATTAAAGGACATATTAAGTCAGTGAACAAGCCATCAATTTCTGAAGGGTCCTTGCTATGCTACTTCCATTCCTCATATATTCCCTAGTTTCCTTCCAGTTTCTAGACCAACATAATCTTGTAAACTTGAAAACAAACTTACTGCAAGGAAGATTCCTGTGGGTTGTGTACTTAACCTCAAGAGCAGAGGAAGAATGGTGCTAATCTTAGACAACTGCTTCTAGTACTTTTGGAAATGCTCAGATCCAGTCATAATCATTTAGACAGGAAATGCTGGTGAATTTTCTTTTAGAAGGTTCATGATGTAGAAGAGCTGCTGACATCTAGGAAGGTGTTTAGTCTTTCAACAACGCTCCTGAAACAGAATAAATGACAATTATTGTCTCATATCTCTGAGAGAAAGGACACTGCTCTCAATGGAAAAGAATGCAGAACTTTTGCTATCTGATCCAATCATTGTGGAGGATGGTGTCCTAAAATGCTTATAAACACTGTAAAAGCCAGAGCCCTCACACAATGTGCATCCCTACAAGGGGGGTGGGGGAGTTACAAACTTTCATCTGCATAGATTTAGGTTTAATATTAGTTATGATTCCAGAACTTATGGAGATGCCCATAAATGTTTAACAAGTTTGGAAACACTGCACTAATTCAAGCCTCAGAATACTCAATCTCTGATACACAACAATCTCTGATGCATGTTTTCTAGCTGGCAGATACCAGTATAGGTGTAGCTCTATTCCCAAACGAGTCCAAAGACCTAAGAGATGCTGTTTGTTCTGAACCTCAAGTGTCCCAGGTGAACACAGATTGAATATGTTTCAAGCAATCCGTGGCTACTCAGACTCTGTGTTGCCTGCCCAGCTTCACTGTTCAGTGAAACGCTGCTGTGCTCACAATCACAGCTGGCATGAAATATATCATTTTATTTTATTTATTTTTTTTGTTTTTGGGCCACATCCAGTGACACTCAGGGGCTACTTCATTCTCTGTTCTCAGAAATCTCTCCTGGCTTGAGGGACCAAATGGGATGCCAGGGGATCGAACGGCGGTCTGTCCCGGGTCAGCTGCGTGCAAGGCAATTAACCTACTGCTGTGCCCCCACTCTGGCCCCAAAATATTCCATTTAAAGCCTCAAATTGTCCCACTTCTTTTCAAAGAAAAGTCTGGTCACTTTTCCTACTGTACCTATCCTGAATTTCCAGGTACCTGAAGATTTCATTACTAACTTTTTCTCTTTCCTTCACTTGGCCCATCTACATTCCTGAAAGAATTGGCCATGCAGCTTTCTCTGTGAGTAGAATCATTCAAACACTAACAGAGAATGCAATTTATTTCTTGATTGTTGAAGCCCAGAGGCCATTAAAATCAAAGGTTTAGACTGAGAGAGCTCACTAGAGGGGCTATTCTGCAGGCCAGAGTGATCGTGGATCCTGTAATATTGTTCTCTGCTTCCCATGGCAAATATCCTCATCATCACAAGAAATCAAAAGCTTGCTAGGCATTAAACCACTTCCTAAAACCTCTGTGTGAATGTTCATACCATTCCATGCATACCCTTGCCCATATTGAATATCTGTAGTCATTCTAAAACACAGTTAACCCTCTCCCTGCTTCCTTGAAGAAAAGTCTCCCTGAGAAACAATCCTATGGAATGCTGGATACTGTTCTGTAGGTCTGATGGCCCAGAGAACCATAAGTGCACCATTGCCCATTACTAAGCCAAGCTCAAATATTTCTTAAATCTCCATGGATGGGAAAGACACGATGTATATAGCTAGGTAAACTCACGATGGAGAATAGGTACAGAATGCCACGTAGGTAAATATGCATCTGTACACTTTAGTATTTGCAATTCAACAAAGGTGCTAATTTGTTTGAATACCACCATTACTATATAGACATAGAAATCGTATGTCACCTATGATTTATGATAAGCAGACAAATAACCAATAAGAAAAAGAATGAAGGTACTTATCCATGATGCTATCACTTTGCATAAAGGTTTTGCTGTCTTTATTCATGTTACATGGGTTAAAGTATAGTTGGTGTCTGTTCAAAAGATTTGAAATGCAAGATAAAGACATTGGCCTAATGATTTTGCCTTGCATACTGCATTCTTTTGTTAATAATATCTTTATTTAAACACTATGATTACAAACATGATTGTAGTTGGGTTTATCATAAAAAGAACACCCCCCCATTCACCAGTGCAACATTTACACCAGCAATGCCTCCCATCTCCATCCTCCTCAACCCTCCACCTGTATATACTTCTTTCACTCATTAATATTTTCATGGTAGTTTTTAGTGTAGTTATTTTCTAACTGTACTCACCACTCTTTGTGGTGAGCTTAATATCCATACCGCATTCCTAGTGTATGCCCTCAGCTAGCTTCATGGGCTTTTGAGCATTTTTGGAAGATTTTTGGCTTCAGGATATCCTGGTTTAAAAAGGAGGATAAATGAACACTCTCAGGACTCAGAATACCCATGGACTCAGGAAGCTTATGTTCACCATATATGCAGTTGATTGAAGCTAAATGTGGTATCAGAGTTCCCAAATTAAGGTAATAAATTTGTCCTTAATTTGCCCCACATTTTTCACCAACCCTCAAGAAGACTCATTTTTGACACTGGCTTTGTATACCTTCACCTGAATGACCAATCTGTGCAACTGTGTTGGCTAAGGTTATGAGCATGGAGTTAGACAATGGATAAGGGATTGCAGTACCTTTTTCTTACAGTGAAATTTCATTACTCTTTTTCCTGACTGCATATCACAAGTGCCTGGTATATTAAGTAAGGCCCTGGTATGTGGATGCAACAACTCCAGCTATGCGCCAGAAGAAACACTCATTGTGTAGCAACTATATATAAATTATTCCGGGACCTGATAGAAAATTCCAGGTTGTAGGATCTACACACTAAGTCAAACTTCTCTGACATTATGCTCTCTGAAAGGCAGCCATTGCCAAAGAAGATACACAATTGTATCCTAAGAAAAAAGTTGAAGTCAGTGGAAGATATTCGGGGAAAACTTGACAGTACAGCTTATGTACTGAACTTTGAGCTCCTAACCTTGTCAATTATGTTCGGTTTTTACTCTCCACAAGAGTCCCTATCATAAGTAGATATATGCACTCAGTGTCTTCTGTTATACCCTCTTTGTTTGACATTTGGGGACCAAATTACTCTTTCCCTGAGCATATTTGGAATAAGGAATATTGAATATCTACCTGAGAGGACTTCATATCTCTGACCCTTGGTTCCATCATACTTCTATAAAACTTAACATCTATAAGAAAAACCAAGTCAGTACAAAGTACCCATTCATATACAGAATAAAGTTGTGACTTAGTTTCATATCCAGAGGCAGGATTCTGGCTGCATTATACCAAAGGATCAATGTACTTTGGCCTAAACTTCAGATCTTCTGACGCCACTGGGCAGGTCATAGGGTGCTTTGTATCATTCCTAACTGTGATGCTTGTGAAAAACAGAAAGTGTTCATGTTGGCAGATCACTGGCTGAAGCCAGTTGTTGGGCCAGCATCATTGTGAATGTGGTACAGCATCACAATATCAGAGTTGAAAAAAATCCCCTATTATCTCAAGTGATTGAGATACACTAGGTCAAGTAAAGCTTCCAAGTGGATTAAAGCAAAATCTACTCCCCATTTCTATGCTTCCAACAGCTGATGGAAGCTACAATAAATCCCAATTATGAGTATAGGTTTCATATTATTTAGAGGCCATTATGTCAGAAATTAGTTGCGAACAAAACATTGTCAAAAATATCCATATGCTGTTTGCATATACTGCTGCAGCTGAGGTTATAGAGATTAGAACCAGTCCACTGTTCCTCATCAAGCAAAGGACTCACTCTTGTCAGTCACAATCAAGTGAAAGAAGAAAGGATTTCTGGAAAGACCTCCCAGTGTTTACAAAGACATTAAGTTCTTTAATAAGGCACTGCCTATAAAGACAGGGGACAAAAGAAAGGATAAAAATCACAGAGAGATAGCAAAAGGATTTCCATGGTCATGGAAAGTATAAGCCATAAAAATTTCACATAGGTTCAATATCTGATGGGGTCTGTGTACTAAAATCCCTGACTATGATAAATCGATTCCTGATACTTATCTGTTGCATTATGGATCAACACTTTCCCTTCTACTTGAACATATTCTTACTAAAATGATGATACCCATTGCCTGTGAATATAAATTGCAGAGATAAGGAGGGGGAAATCATAGCCCACTTCTTAACTCTATCATGTATATACTTTTATCCAATTAGAATCATATGGTTGGGGTGGTCTTTGAGGATTTTCTAAGTTTGTTCAAAGCTGTTGATGTCCAGGTAAGATGTTCAGTCACTTATACAATTCTTTGACAAAGACAAGAGAATAAAAGAAACTTTTCATAGGACTCTCAGATAGATGTCAATGTTCTCAATAAAAATGGATTGAGACTGCTTGTTATCTATGGCCCTGAATGTGGGGAATAGAGTTCAATGTGTCTATAAACACTGAACAATCCAGAGCCCTCACATCATGTTACATGTACATTATTGAAAGTCAATAGACACTCTCCAGCACAGGTGGAGTTTAAAATTTGAGGAGATTAGAATCCATGGAGATTCTCCACAGGTTTCATGCAGTGACAACTCTGCATTAACAACAGCCTCATTACATATTGAATTCCATTGAATGCAACACACATGTTTTCCAGGAAGTTCATACCAGAATATTTTCAGGCCAACTCTAATCCTAAACACAACTCCTCCAAGAATGCTGCTTGTGCTGAAGCTCACACTTCCTGGATGGACACTTTTTGCATGTTTTAAACAATCAATGACATTAAGGACAGTGCACTGTCCAACTGGTCTGTTTATTTAACATGCTTCACTCTGCTCTTCTCACATTCTGAGATGGTTGGAGCAGTTCTATCAAAAAAACCCACTCATGTTGAACAAGTTAATCTACAAGAATCTCTGGTCCATTTTTCCCAGGTGCCAATCCTAAATATCCAAACACATGATGATTCCTTCACGAATGCTCTTCTTGTCAGCTGCTGAGGATGGGATCTCACTACTAGAGTCAACTGGGACCTTGAGGAAAGACTCTGACAAAATATTGAAAGTTTTTTAAATAGAGAAGCCCAGGTGCCTATGAAAATTGCTATTACAGGCATCTTCAAGGAAAAAACTGCACTCTCCAAGCAAGTGAAAGCAGAGATTAACAGATGGGAATATATTAAGCTGAGAAGCTTCTGCACCTCAAAGGAAATAGTGCCCACCAACTGAGTGGGAGAAACTATTCACCCAATACTCATCAGATAAGGGGCTAATCTCCAAAATATACAAGGCACTGACAGAAATTTACAAGAAAAAAACATCTAATCCCATCAAAAAATGGGGAGAAGAAATGAACAGACACTTTGACAAAGAAGAAATACAAATGGCCAAAAGACACATGAAAAAGTGCTCCACATCACTAATCATCAGGGAGATGCAAATCAAAACAATGATGAGATACCACCTCACACCCCAGAGAATGGCACACATCACAAAGAATGAGAATAAACAGTGTTGGCGGGGATGTGGAGAGAAAGGAACTCTTATCCACTGCTGGTGGGAATGCCATCTAGTTCAACCTTTATGGAAAGTGATATGGAGATTCCTCGAAAAACTGGAAATTGAGCTCCCATATGATACAGCTATTCCACTCCTAGGAATATACCCTAGGAACACTAAAATACAATACAAAAACCCTTTCCTTACACCTATATTCATTGCAGCACTATTTACCATAGGAAGACTCTGGAAACAACCAAGATGCCCTTCAACAGATGAATGGCTAAAGAAACTGTGGTACATATACACAATGGAATATTATGCAGCTGTCAGGAGAGATGAAGTCATGAAATTTTCCTATACATGGATGTACACGGAATCTATTATGCTGAGTGAAATAAGTCAGAGAGAGAGAAAAATGCAGAATGGTCTCACTTATCTATGGGTTTTAAGAAAAATGAAAGACATTCTTGCAATAATAATTTTCAGACACAAAAGAGAAAAGAGCTGGAAGTTCCAACTCAGCTCAGGAAGCTCACCACAAAGAGTGATGAGTTTAGTTAGAGAAATAAGTACATTTTGAACTGTCCTAATAATGAGAATGTATGAGGGAAATGGAGAGCCTGTTTAGAGTACAGGCGGGGGTCGGGTGGGGAGGAGGGAGACTTGGGACATTGGTGATGGGAATGTTGCACTGGTGATGGGTGGTGTTCTTTACATGACTGAAACCCAAACACAATCATTTATGTAATCAAGGTGTTTAAATAAAAAAAATTATGCAAAAGAAAAAAAAGAGAAAATCGCTAGGACAGAAAAAAGAGAAAGAGGAGAGGGATGGGTTTGTAACCAGAAGGAGGTCAGATTGGGGTCCAGATAAAAGGACCAAGTATACTTGCATACTGATGAAGCTCTCTCAAGTTCAGGGTGAAAGCCATAGCCAAGAGAAGAAACTTTCAGTACAAACAATTGCTTCTTCAACTGCCTCTTTTTAAAATTTTTTATTCAATATCTTTATTTACACAATTTCATTACAAACATGATTGTAGTTGGGTTTTAAATCATATAAAGAACACCCCCTTCACCAGTGCAACATTCCCATCAGAGATGCCTCAAATCTCCCACCTCCTTACCCCCTGCCTATATTTGAGACAGACTTTCTACTTCCTTCATTCATTCACATTGTTATGTTAGTTGTCACTGTAGTTATTTCCCTAACTGCACTCACCACTCTTGGTGGTGAGTTTCAGATCATGAGCTGAACCTTCCAGTCCTCATCACTATTTTCTTTGAGAATTATTACAAAAATGTCTCTTATTTATCTTAAAACCCGTAGATGAGTCATAAGATTCTGTGTCTATCTCTCTCCCTCTGACTTGTTTCACTCAGAATAACAGATTACATGTATAGAAAAATTTCATGACTTCATCTCCCTTGATGGCTGCATAATATTCCATTGCGTATATGTGCCACACTTTCTTTAGCCATTCATATGTTGAAGAGCATCTTGGTTATTTCCAAAGTGTAAATATAGATGCAATGAATATAAGTGTGAGGAAGGGATTTTTGAATTGTATTTTTGTGTTCCTAGGGTATATCCTTAGAAGTGTTATAGTTGGATCACATGGGAGTTCAGTTTTCAGTTTTTTGAGGAATCCCCATATTGTTTTCCATAAAAGTGGACTAGATTGCATTCCTATCAGCAGAGAATGAAAGTTCCTTACTCTCCACATCCCATCTAGCACTTATTGTTCTTGTAATTTTTGATATGTGCCAGTCACTGTGGTGTGAGATGATACCTCATTGTTGTTTTGATTTGCATATTCCTGATGATTAGAGATGTGGAGCATTTTTCATGTATCTTTTGGCCTTTGTATTTCTTCTTTGACAAAGTGTTCATTTCTTCTCCACATTTGCAATGGGATTAGATGTTTTTTCTTGTAAAGTTCTGTCAGTGCCTTGTATATGTTGTATAATAGCTTCTTATCTGATGGGTATTGGGTGAATAGTTTTTCCCATTAATAGGTGGCTCTTGTATCTTAGGCGTTATTTCCTTTGAGGGGCAGAAGCTTCTTGGCTTAATATATTCTCATCTGTTTATCTCTGCTTCCACTTGTTTGGAGAGTGCTGTTTTCTTTTGAAGATGCCTTTAGTCTCAATGTCATGGAGTGTTTTACCTACATGTTGTTCTATATACTTTATAATTTCAGGTATGATATTAAAGTCTTTAATCAATCTGGATTTTTACCTTCATGCATGGTATTAGCTGCTGGTGTGAGTTTGCTTTTTTGCAAATGGCTAACCAGTTGTGCCAACACCACTTGTTGAAGAGTTCTTCCTTGCTCTATTTATGATGTCTTGCTCCTTAATCAAAAATTAAGTGATTGTATGTCTGGGGAACATTCTCTGAGTACTCAAGCCTATTCCACTGCTCTGAGGATCTGTCTTTATTCCAATACCATACTGTTTTGATAACTATTGCTCTGTAATACAGTTTAAAATTGAAGAAAGTAATGCCTCCCATTTCCCCCCAAAGGTTTGCTTTAGCTATTCGTGGGTGTTTACTTTTCCCAATTAATTTCACAAGTGTTTGAATAAAATAAGTATCTTTATAAATCTTTATATATATTTATATGTATTTATAAATATATATTATAAATCTTTAAAATATGGGTATCTTTAGAGGAATCACATTAAATCGGTACAATGTTTTGGAAGTATTGCCATTTTAATTATGTTAATCCTGCCAATTCATGAGCAGGGTATGTGTTTCCATTTTGGGGTGTCCTCTCTTATTTTTTGAATCAGTGTCTTATAGCCTTCTTTGTATAGGTCCTTCACGTCTTTAGTCAAATTGACTCCAAGATATTTGAGTTTACGGGACACTAATGTCAATGGGGTTGTCTTCTTAATGTCCATTTCTTCTCTATCATTATTGTGTATAAAAAGGCTATAGATTTCTATGTGTTAATTTTGTAGCCTGCCACATTGCTATATGTATCTATTGTTTCTAGATGCTTTTTGGTGGAATCTTTAGGGTTCTCTAAATATTGTATCATGTCATCTGCAAACAGTGAGAGCTTGACTTCTTCCTTTCATCTGGATGCCCTTGATATTTTTTGGTTGCCTACTCACTATAGCAAAGACTTACAATACTATGTTGAATAGGAGTGGTGAGAGAAGACAGCCTTGTCTTATAGCAGAATTAGAAGAAAGGCTTTTAGTTTTTCTCTTTTGAGGATAATATTTGCCATTGGTTTGTGGTAGATAGCCTTAACTATATTGAGAAAGGTTCCTTTCTATCCCATCTTATTAAGAGTTTGTGTCAATAATAGGTGTTGGACCTTATCTAATGCTTTCTCTGCAGCTACTGATATAATCATGTAGTTTTTGTTGTTGTTGTTGTTGTTGTTGTTGATATTGTGTATTATGTTGATGGATTAATGTATGTTAAACCCTGCTTGCATTCCTGGGATGAAATCTACTTGATTGTAGTGAATGACATTCTTGATGAGGCTTTTGGATCCTATTTGCCAGGATTTTATTGAGGATCTTTGCATATGGGTTCATTAGTTATATTTGTCTGTAGTTTCCTTTTTTGGCAGTATCTCTGTCTGGTTTTGGTCTCAAGGTGATGTTGGCTTCATAAAAACTAGTAGGAAGTGGGGCTTTGATTATTGTCATAACAAAATTTTTCCAACCTCTCTATTTTTTAGTTAGAGGCATCCACACTTTTCTTAGAAACTTGTGATGCAAGTTTGTTTTGCCTAGTATTTATGCATTTTCCTATAAAGTCAATTAGGGGGAGATGTTGGATTAACCAGGTATCACCATATTCTCTATCCCAGGTCCCTCCTTACTATCCATTCCAGTGTGTGGTCTGTATTATTATTCCTAATAAAAATCCTGGGTATCAGAAAAACGTTCTTCTGTTTCTGATTTTACTCCACTGAACTATCTGCTTTTTAGAAGTATAAGGTTTGAACGTTGGAGTTCCTGAACAAGTTTCACCACATTCATTGTGTGTATTATTTCCTGATTCAGCATTTGCTTCCAGACCCATGCCTCTCCAGTGTCCTGATCTTGGAGTATGAGGCTTCCATTCACTTATGTATCAAAGGCAAAATCAGTAGGTGTATAGATTTACTTGCATCCTTCTTTTGCACAGACACCAACTGTACTCTCACAGATATAAGGTGATTAGATTCCAAAAAATTGTACTATGCAGAGTGGATTCATACTTTTTGAATATTAATGGTTGCCAACATCACAGAAAATAAAGATTACCTGTTATTAACTTATCTATGTAGGAATGGTGATATTCAAATAAATAAATCTGCTGAATTGAATATGTGGATACCTGCTCTGACAGGAGAGTACTATCACCTTTCTCTATCATAAGTTTATGCATCTGGATCCATTGTGTCGTTCCCACCCATGTGAAACCTACTTTAAATTGAGTTTGTCTCAATACCGGACAAATGGCTAACTTTGTATCTATAGTATATCAGATATATAGAAAAAACGGAAATATTCATGGAATGGTATCTGCAGAACTATCACTGTTTTTTTTAATTCCTACAAAACCCAGGGCTGGACACTATTATGAAGGCACTGGACATTCCATAAAGGATCTAGGGAATGGGTTCCTGCTCAGAGATCTATAATATCTTTGAAGGATGGAGATTTAATCTTGGTAAGCAGGGAAATTTTTTCAAGATAAAAATTGGTCTGCTCTTCAGATGGCATTTACTTCGAGTTACCTTAGTCTCAATCTTTGAGTGTAAATTTCCTCTGAAAATTTATCATCTGCACACAAAAAAAATTGACAGCCTTTTCTTTTAAAGGAATGGGCTCAACATAAGGCTTCATGATGGAATGGTCCATGTCAGCTGGATTGTAGGCACAGCAGAGTAAAGGCCTTCAAATGAACAGAGAATTTGAGCATCGGATTCTCCTGGTAGTCATGGATTTCTTAAAACATCTGCATTCAGTGTCTGTTCAGGAAGTGTGAGGTTCAGCAAAATCAGTACCTTTTTAGTCCTTTAGACGAGTTTGAAAGTAGATCTGCAACCATCCTGGTGATGCTGCCTGGGAATATTAAGTCTCACAATCACATGGATTATCAGGGTTCTGAGGTTATTGTTAGTGAAGTGCTCCCACCATGTGAAACCTTGGGGGAAACACCGTGGTTCTGGCCTTCCTTGAATATGGACTCTCCATCTATGAATAGTGTACCTATGGCCTCCCCCCACTGTAGGGAACACACACTATGTGAGGCCTCTGATTTTTCCACTATTTTCAGATAGTAGGGCTCCATTATCTGCACTTGGTGGCACAAATAACAGGTAATCAACCACTATCTTTTTCATTAATTGCAGCGTTCTTTCTCTGTTCCCTGACTAGATTTGCCTTTTATTCTCTTTCTGTGTTAGGAAATTGTTTAGAGGACTGAAAATCTTGCCGGTATGTCAGGAGATCCACACACCTTTCCAAGACATGTTGTCCTAAAGGATAACCTGTCAATCCTTTGCATCCATATGATTCTGACTAGATTTGGACTAAGATTAGCACTTTTTCTCCTTAGTTGTTCTATATTACAGTTGAGATAAGTAAGCTTGTTTTCATATTCAGAAATATGTTGTTATAGAAAAGATATGATGCACATAACAGGAATGGAACTGACCTATCCAGCACAACATTAGCTGTGAAATTAGATGTAAAACAACATTCACCCATTAGATGTGAAATGAATGTGTTTTGGTCATGTGTCATCTTACTATTGAGAAAAGTATCATATCATATCTGTCTGCAACTAACATGCAGTCTTATGTTCCTGTCTTTGTAGGCAGTGAAGTGATCAAATAAATAAATGCCTTTCCAAGATCTCAGAAGTCATGGTTTCCCTCTATGGTCCTTTTAGAAGAGAATGCTGCAACTCTTTCCATTATGCCACTGTAGCTTGAAAGTGTGGTATAATAATTTGGTGAATAGCAATGGCCTCATTCATATTTGGTTGTTAAAGTACAGACCATAAACAAAAAGAATCTGCTCTGAGGCCAGATTATTCACAAGAAACTAAGAATGATTTGGTCTAAAATTATATGAAATTTATACCAATAATTTGGAACTATGATTACCATGTCTATGAATATATAGTACATACATCATATGTTGGATGCATGGACATGGATTATAGATTGTGCTTTAATCCACAGTATGAGACATGCGATGCCTAGTAGATACCATACCATTCACTTGAATCAATATGCAATTGCTACAACTCTAAACAGTGTGATGGCACACTACATTCACATTGATGCTGTCTGGATGACTGATTAGGGCTTTAGGGCTCTCTTCATGAATGCTCTCTGGTTTCCATAGGCATTTAATTAGGAATTCCATCCAGCACCCTCTTGCCAACTGATCAGAATATCTAGAAATGTAGGAGAGAAATGATTGATCCTTTGAAAAAGTGCAGCCTGAATCCCGACCTCGGTTCATGAAAGTAATGCCCATCATTTATCTGGATGTGAACTGACAGTTTATGCTGACACTGTTCTTTCATGTCCATGTGAAATTAAATGGGGAGCACAAAGAAAGCCATGTGCAGAGATATGACATCCTATCTGAAATATTTTCAGTATTCATAATACCTCCATATACTCAGTTATAGAGTAACTTGGTGAATAATTCCACACTATGAGGGGAGACCAAGAGGCATTGAGTGCACAGTTTCCCATAGGGTAAAGAGTACTTGGGGTCATCACTAGGACATGAATTTCAGATGCTAGGTTCTCAAAGGGAGCACACAAGCTGCATTGACAAGCTATTCCTGAATTTTTTCTGTGGGCTTCACCTTTCTGTTAGGAAGCATTTGTTTTTCTCAGTTGGTTGTGGCTGCCTTTCAGAGAGAGTGACGTAAGACAAGGTCAATTCATGGGTGGGTCACCCACCAGGAAGCATTCTTCAGGGCCAGGGATCATGAATAGACAGCAGTGGAGTAATGAGGGCCTGTTTTGGGGCACAGCTGGTGATGGATCATCCACAAGCAAGTACCTTGCTTAACATACATGGTGATAAGGAAGGTTCCCTACCTGGAGAGCTATGATTTTTTGGTGATCATTCAAATGTTCTTGGTAAGCAGATAACAAGTCTGGAAGAAAAAATATTACATTAGCCTGAAAATGCTCCTTTATCTTTCTTTTTTCTTTCCAAACCATAGTGTCAAACAGATTCTGGGGATTTTACTTTTAACTAGTACTAATTTAATTCTCTGTTAAGGTTAGAAATTGCAGAAAGGGTATATTCTGAAATTCATAGGCAAGCCTATTCTTTCAGGTATATATGACTTATAATTTCAGAAAGATAGGTGGGCAGAGCCTGAGCTAGTTGTGCAATCATTAAGTGCATGTCTATTCATGATAATCACATGATGAAAAGTGACCGAAATTTCCTTAGAAAGAAATTGGTTCAACATGAGGCTACATGATGGAGCAGTCCATGCAGCTGAGATTGTGTGGATATCAGAGTGAAGGCCTCCAAAGCAACAGTGACATTGGGCAGCACACTGTCCTGGGAGTCACTGATTGCTAGAAACATGCAATCAGTGTCTAGCTGAACAGTGTAAGGCTTAGAACAATCAGCATATTTGGAGGCCTTTTGTCTAATTTGGGATTTGAACTGTAACTGTTCTGCTCACTGCTTGGAAAATATAAGTCTTGCTTTCACCCAGATTCTGAGTGTTCTGAGGTGGATTCTAGTCCAGTTCTCCAACTAAGAAAAATATAGGGATATATTTATGGATTCTGAGCCTCATCAATATTAATTCTCTATTGGAGAAGGTTACCATAGCCTCCCCCAAGTAGGAATGCATGCAGTGTGTGAGGGCTCTAGACTGTCTATAGACCAACAGCTTTAAGCCCAATCATCTACATTTTTAGGCTCAGAGAGTAAATGTCCTTACTCCCTTTTGATTGAGGGCATTGTTCTCTCTCCCAGAGATCACACAATTGCATTTTATTCCCTGTCTATGTTATAGCACTTTTCAGGGATTGAACAACAGGTAGAAGCAGTCTTACACATCATGGTCTCGTGAAAAAAAAAACCCTCTAACCCTTCCTATTCCTATATTTTTGACTTCATATGAATAACCCTTCCTATTCCTATAGTTTTGACTTCATGTGAATTGCCCTAAGATGGCTGGAGTCAGTGGGCTTAGATTGGCAACCAGTTTCCTCAGCCCTACATGTTATATACACTGTCAGTCGAGATCTTTGTTCAGGTAAAATGGTTTTTCATTAGACAGAAATATGTGTTGAGGGTGGAATTGGACATAGAAGTAATGTAACTGTCTTAACCAGAGTTATAGATGCAAAGTTCACTGATCAGAGATTAAATGCATGTGTTTTGGTCATGAGTGATATTTTTCTTTACTATAGAGGCCCCTGTGCAAATTCCATGACTCGTGTCCTATATTTGTTCCCTGTCTTCATAGGTAGAGTATTAATCAGAGAATTGAATGTCTTTACAGGACAACAACAGGTTCTGCTGGCATTCCACATCATTTTCCTCCTGAAGAATAGCCAAACACTTCCATACTTGTGTCTGACTGGAAGCAAGTGGTCTCTTATTTGGTGAAGAAGAATGCATTAAAACTGCTGCTTCCACTCTTCAACACAATAGGTTAATCATGCTACATATGAGTATTTATTTTGAGGAAGTAGTAATTGCAAGTAGTTTCTAAAGTATAATTTCTGATTTCCATAAGATATGGGATATTTTCTTCCAATTGGGGTCTATAATAGTCAGGACCATGAATTCTCAATCTACCCATCATATGCTGGGTACATGCAAATGTAAAATGGATATTGATTTAATCTATTTTGAGAACCATTACAGATTTAGTGGATACCAGACACTTGAGAAAATTATATGGTACTTCCAACTCTGAGAAATGTGATGCTGTTGAGACAATTATTAGGGCCTGGAAACTGCTTTTTTGAATAATATCTGGTTTCCACATAACATTCTAATTAGGAATCCAACCCAAAACCTTGTAGTTGTGCCTAGACATGTAATAGGATCTATAAATTTAGAAGAAAGAACATCAATACATTTGTATAAAGCAACCTGAATTCTGATCTGTGCATGAAAGTTTAATATTTGTTCTGGATGGGAACTGACACTTTTCTCTGACACTATTCTTTTTATCCACTTGATGACAGAGATACCAAACAGTCTCACTCCCTTTTCATTGAGGGCTAGGATCTCAGAGAGCTAAGAAATTGTCTTTTATTCCATCTTTATCAGGATATTGTTTAATTGTCTAAATATCTTGCCGGGATATCATAATTTTGAGCAATCTTCAAAATCAAGTTCCCTTATAACAAAATCACTGCAAACCTTCAGTCTATATGATTCAAACCGGATACTAGCATCTTTAGGATGACTGTAAGAAGTGGGCTAAGATTTGCGCCTTCTCAGCTCTGCAGTTTGTTTATATAGTCATCATGGATAATCATTTTGGTAAGATGGTTTTCAAGTAGAGAGGAAACAATTGGTCTATAATGTAGAGGTTTCTCTACAAATCCAAGAAGCTAAAAGAGTGCCAAACAAAATCGACCATAGCAGAACAACACCAAAACCATTAGAAATCCAATAGGCAAATAATAATAATAATAATAATAATAATAATAAATAGAGATTGACTCTTCAAAGAAGTAAGGAGGAAAAACCCACAGGTATAAAGGAAACAACAATCAAACCAATTCTTCTTTTTGAAACAATCCAGGCAAGGAAAGAGTGGAATGACATATTCAAACTACTGAATGAAAGAAACTTTCTACCAAGAGTCCACTACTGAGCAAAACTCTCATATACATGGGAGGGAGGGTAAAAAACATTCACAGACCAAAAAAATTGTAATATTTGCGTTAACCAAATAAACCCTAAAGGAGCTACTCAAAAAGCAATTACACAAATCAAACCCCCAATTGTAACAAAAACCCTACACAATATGATAGCACAACAGCACTTTCTGTCAATAGTTTCCTTAAATGTCAATGGGTATTAGACTCAGAAAAAAGGGATCATTATAATTTCACAAAAAATGCTAATTTATTCATTCTTACTTGATTATGCTTGATAATATAATCTAATGTTTATGTCCAAAGAGAGCAATGAATATGCAAATGCATGCCATGAACTCCTGTTACAGAGCTCATTTATTGAATATGTTATTGTAATCTGTTTTTAATTGTAGGTAGTTTACCATTATACCACAATGCTTATGATTTTAGATTGCTCTTAGGAAAGAAAACTGGATGCTCAAGACATGCTAGAATCCTCTTACAGTGCTCATTACTGTATCACTTAATTTTCTAGACTTGAAAATTATGATTGTTTTTAACAATGCTCTACACACAATTAACCAAAACCAGTAAAGTTTACCCTCACCATCTTAATTGGCCTAGACTTGTTAGCTTTATAATTTTTAAGCATTCTGTCCCATTTCACCTGAGCAAGTTTTTCAACTGTAACCCATTGATTGATCCTTAATGTCTGTCTATGTGTGTGCATGAGTCTATGTGTTAGCCATCTCAATGTCTGTCTAATGTTCATCTGTAATGTCTATGTTGTATATTATCTTTACCCTTATTATATATAACCATCTCTCTCCCCTTTGCTTAACAACATACAAATTCATTTCTAGCCCTTCACTGTCTCAACCCCATATGTTATTTCCTACCCATTTAACCTCTTAATCCTAAATTCTTAACTCCTCATGAAGCAGAACATTCCCCCACCCCAGCCAGCTGTCAACCAGCTCCCAAAGTGAAAACAGATTCTAAGCCTGAGAAGACGCTGACATTACAGCTACTGCTGATTTGCTCTCTTTGGTCTCTTTTTCCCCCATCTCCCTTTGCTGTGAAATGTTGCTTACTGCCAGATCAGTTTTTGAGAAGCCCCCAGCTTGAGGATATATCCTGATATGTGACAGCTGGAAACCATTATTTAGACTCCACAAGATGAAATCACATGCTGAAGCTGTTTGCTGGATACTTTCCCCCCAGACTATTTCAAAAAGTTGAAGGGGACATGTATATTTCTTTTGAATAGTTATTTAGATGCATTTTCATAGTAGGTATAATCCTATTGAATATCTTCTTATGTAGTGGAAATTTTTCTCATTTTTTAATCTGTTTAGTAGGAAATTCTAGTAGATAAGTTTCTTTAGTGTTTTGAGTTCATGTTAGAACTAGATTATTGGGATTGTTGAGCTTGTTATCTTTGCCCCCATATGCACAAATAGTACCTTGTTGCATTGCTCCTTGTTGCATAGGAACATTAATATGTACCTACTAAAGGAGCATAACCAAACTCTTTCTATCCATTTGACTTGACTGATAGTAGTATGACTGGCTCCCATGCTCCTCATCACAATAGGTCATTTACAAAACATATGTGGATCTGAGAATGCATGCTGGAGACACCATCTCAGTGCCTTGGTCCTAGCAGCTCTGGGGGTACAGTGAGTGTGGGAACCAGGGAACAGACAGAAAAAATCCGACCTAGCCAGGACAGGCACAAGAAGGAACACTTGAACGATGCCATCACTGTGCCTCCACCACTGCTGGGCTGTACAAACACACCCTGGTCATAGCGTGTCTGCCCTACAAACCTGCTGACACTTAAGACTACACAAGACAGTCATAGGCAGAGCAGGCCTAACTCTTCCCACCCTTTGAAAATATGTACCCCCAAACCTAACTAACTAGACTCTAACACCACTACCATACTTGAGTAAACACGTCAACCCAAGATAATAAACCCTAAAATAGACCTACCTCCAACCACGTCCTACACAACCCAAATGGGCACTTAAAAAAACAAGCCTGAAAACCCAGTACCCTAACCCACCCTATGAAAAGAACAATAGATAAACTAAGGAAGACACCAGCAGCTGGGGATATAGAGAGAAAACCTAAAAACCTCAAAAACATAAGAACTCTATAGATGAGGACATAAAATCAGCATTTAATGTCCTAACAATGGAATTCAAAGAATCACAAACTAAGAAAATTTAATAAATACATAGATGAATAGTTCATCCAAATCAAAGAAGAACTCTATTAGAAAATGAGAGAGTCCATACAAACGGAAATGAGGGAACTAAAAAAACAAACTATTGAGTCACAATAGCAGAATTACACATACAGAATCATATGGATGAACTTGAGGAAAAAATATAAGCCAGCAACAACGAAGAAGTCAACAAAAAATGAGAGACAAAACATTGGAAGATAAAGTGGGGTACTTAATGAACAAGCACACAAAAATAAATTACAAACTGTAGGAATATTATAAGGGGAGGAACAATGGATAGGGGAAGAACAAGTAATGAGGGAAATAAAAGCAGAAAAAATTTCAAACTCTCTAGAAAGAGACATCTGTAGAAATCCAGGAGGTAAAAATAGTAACCAATAAAATAGACCCTTGTTTCTCATGAGGTGATTTGTTCCGCCCAGAGACTGTAGAAGTAGCTGACTTCTGCTGTGGTTCTGAAACACGGCAGACATCTCGGGCCTTTTCTCTGCTTGCTTTGGCCTGGGAACTTTGGTCCTCTTCAGCATCCTTCTGTGAGGGCTCATTTTCTCCCGAGTTGAGTTGTCCCACCCACAAAGAGTGGAGCCAAAGGAGCACGTCTCATCTGCTTCAACTGTGGCCACGGTTCATCTACTTGATGCATACCACCACAACAGGTAGAAAAATCCACGATACAAGAGTGACAATGAGAAAACAATGCAGGCCAACACCATGCATAGAGGATGAAGATGGCAACTCTGATGTGCCGAAAATGGACAACCACCTAGTTATATATGGAATATAGAGAAGAAATATGGAGGATGTTTACAGAACTCAAAGAAAGCGTAGATCAAGTGAAAAGGAACACTAATAAGAATTAAGAGGATATGAAGATAGAAATTAGAAAACCAAATACTGAAATAACAGGTCTGAATAACTCAATAGACTAATTGAAAACCTCAATGGAAAGCCTCTCCAATAGGGGAACAGCAGCTGAGAATAGAATTAGTGAGCTGGAAGATGAGATGCATAACAACTCAATCCATCAGAAGAGATCAGAACAAAGCCTTAAATCAAATGATCAGGCAATGAAATGTAAACAGATAAAAATAGAAGTGTTTGATAAACTCAATAGAAACAACTTAAGAATCACTTGAGTCCCAAGACCCAGGAAGAAAATCTCCAGGAAGAATCAACAGTCAAGGATATCATAACAGAGAAACTACCAGAGCTAAAGACTACATGCAACCAAATCCTGCATGTCCAAAGAGTACCAGCTAAAAGAGACCCCAGGAAACGCACCCCAAAACACATCCTAGTCACAATGACAAAACCACAGATAAGGATAGAATAGTAAAAGCAGCAAGATCAAAAAGGGAAATTACATTCAAGAGAGCATCCTTAAAATTTATAGCAGACCTGTCACAAAAAACCCTCAAGGCCAAAAGGCAGTGGTGGGAAATAGTGACAAAACTCAATGAAATAAATGCTTCACCTAGAATATGCACCCAGCCAGACTCCTTTTCAGATTTGAAGGAAGTATACATAGTTTTACGGATAAACAACAACTCAGAAACTTTGCAGAAACAAAACCAGCCTTAAATGAAAAACTGAAATGTCACTTTTAGACAAGATTTACCAACAAACACACCAAACTTCTAAACAGAGATGGCATTAAATCCCATGAAATTATCTCTCAATGTCAATGAATTAAATGCACCAGTTAAGAGACACAGAGTGGATAAATGTATCAAAAAATGAATCCAAAGTTCTTCTGCTTAGAAGAAACACACATGAATACTCAGATCAAACATAGATTAAAAATCAAAGGCTGCAAAGATATCATTTACGTAAACTACACCCTTAAAAAAGCTGGCATGGCTATACTAATACCAGATGACACAGACTTTAGACTCAGGAAAGTTGTAAGGGACAAAGATGGACATTTTGTACTAATCAAGGGATATGTACAACAGGAAGAAATCACACTCCTAAACATGTACACACAATGAGGAACAAGCAAAGTATTTAATAAAATTGTTGAGAAATCCAAAAAAGTTATCAAAAACAACACAGTAATTGTGGAAGACTGCAACACTGCCCTGTTACCCCTTGATAGG
This sequence comes from Suncus etruscus, assembly GCF_024139225.1. Lineage (NCBI taxonomy): Eukaryota > Metazoa > Chordata > Mammalia > Eulipotyphla > Soricidae > Suncus > Suncus etruscus. The sequence goes on from NC_064868.1 coordinate 85,665,820, forward strand.
TCAACCAGACTGAAACCCAACAAAAATATAATAGCTCTCAAGAGAGACATGGATGAAAGTGGACTATATATCTGGATACACATTCTTCTCCAATGTACATGAGTCATTCTCCAGGATAGATTACATACTAACGCATAAAACATACCTCCATAAAATCAATCAAGTGTATAGAAATAGTGCAGACTACCTTCGCTGATCACAAGGTACTGAAATTAGATATAAAATTCAAAGGGACACAGAAGAAAAACTTTAGCACCTAGAAATTAAACAGCTTAGTACTAAACAACCAGTGGGTCAGAGATGAAATCAAAGAGGAAATCAAAACATTCCTGAAAACAAATTACAATAAAGACACAAATTATCAGAATTTATGGGACACAGCAAAAGCAGTACTGAGAGGGAAATTTATAATTTTCCTACAGCCTTTGTATTTGAGTCAATGTTTGTTCTGACTATCCAGGTGTGCTTATTGTAGGTAGCAGAAGCTGGATTCATCTTTTTGATCCATTTTGCCACTCTGTCTCTTAACTGGTGCATTTAGTTCATTGATGTTGAGGAAAATGATTGTCATGGGATTTAATGTCATGTTTCTGTATAATTTTGGTGTCTGTTGGTTTGCCTTGTTTTAAAGTAGACTTTTAAGCTTTTCTTTTAAGGCTGGTCTTGCATCTGTAAGGTTTCTGAGTGGTTGCTTATCCATAAATCTATGTATCCTTCATTCAAACCTGAAGTACTGGGTGCAGTATTCTAGGTGAATTATCCGTTTTATTTAGTCTTGTCACAGTATCCCACCACTGTCTTCTGCCTTGAGAGTTTCTTGTTACATGTCTGCTGTAAATCTATGGATGCTCCTTTGAATGTAATATTTCTTTTGATCTTGCTGCTTTCAGTTTTATATCTCTATCTGTGGGATTCAACACTGTTACTAGGTTGTGTCTTGGGGTGCTTTACTTTGGGTCTCTTTTAGCTGGTACTCTTTGGGCATGCAGGATTTGATTTCATGCAGTATTTAGCTCTGGGAGTTTCTCTGTGATGATGTCTTTGACTGTTGATTTTTCCTGGGGATCTTCAGGCCTCTGAGACTCCAATGTTTCTTATATTGTTTCTTTTTTTTTTGGTAGCCTGGCACCTTGCTATATGAGTCTATTGTTTCTAGAAGCTTTTTGGTAGAGTCCTTAGGGTTTTATTTTTTATTTTATTTAAACACCTTGATTACATACATGATTGTGTTTGGGTTTCAGTCATGTAAAGAACACCACCCATCACCAGTGCAACATTCCCATCACCAAAGTCTTAAATCTCCCTCCTCCCCACCCAACCCCCGCCTGTACTCTAGAGAGGCTTTCCATTTTCCTCATACATTCTCATTATTAGGACAGTTCAAAATGTAGTTATTTCTCTAACTAAACTCATCACTCTTTGTGGTGAGCTTCCTGAGGTGAGCTGTAACTTCCAGATTTTTTCTCCTTTGTATCTGAAAATTATTATTGCAAGAATGTCTTTCATTTTTCTTAAAACCCATAGATGAGTGAGACCATTCTGCATTTTTCTCTCTCTCTCTCTCTCTGACTTATTTCACTCAGCATAATAGATTCCGTGTACATCCATGTATAGGAAAATTTCATGACTTCATCTCTCCTGACAGCTTCATAATATTCCATTGTGTATATGTACCACAGTTTCTTTTGAGTTTATTAAAGATTCTATTTTCATCTGTTTACATTCCTTGAGTACTGTTTTTATTTTCTGATCATTTGCCTTAAAGTTCTTTTTCAATCTCTTCTACTGTATGGAGTTGTTCTACATTTCATCTTCCAGTTCACTGATTTTGTCTTTGACAGTTGTTACCTTGTTGGAGAGGTTTTCTATTGAGGTTTTTAATTCAGTGACCATGATTTTCATATCTTTATTTCAGTTTGGAGATTTCTGATTTGTATCTTTGTGTATTTTCAGCTAGAGCTATGTTTTCTTTGATTTCTATGAGGATCCTCCATATTTTTATTGTATATTCCTTAACTTAGAGATTAATCATATGGTTGGTATTTTTTCGGTCATCAGAGCTATCATCTTCATTCTCTGTGCATGGTGTTTGCCTGTGAGGGTTCCCCATTTTCACGCTTATAATGTGATATTTTTCTACATGTTATGGTTGGGTTCATTAGTTAGAAAGAGTGCATGGCCACAAAGCCTCTAGATGGCTCTTCTGGAGCCTATAGGAGACGGTTTTATTGGCCTTTTCAGAGAGCTTCAGGAGACAGAAGAGAAGAGAAACAGGCAAAGGGGACAGATACTCTCTATTTCTCTCCCAGTTGCTATGCTCACAGCAGGGGCCAAACACCTCCTGCCTTCACAAAGGGGCTACCTTTTTGCTGGGGCCCCTCTGGTAGCCAGTTTTTGCTGGGTCTTTCTTGGCCCATTTCAAGTAAATTCTGTGTTGATGTATCTGTTTCAGGTCCTAGTTCAGGGTCCAGGTGTAAAGACTCCTCTATACATAATCCAATCCTGGGAGAATGGGTCTCCTGGGCATTATATGCACCAAACAAACCTTATCCCAACTGCCTCTTCTAACTGTCAAAACCTCTACACCCCTACTCTTGCTTGAGGGAGTTATAGACTCAGCCAGCCAATAATAACTAAAGTATTCCTTCAAGGATCTGACTGCTTTTATTATTGGCCATTTTTAGATAATTTTACTTTTATTTTAGGGTAATATTTAATAAATTCCATTGCCTTGGGCTATTCAGAGCAGTGTCACCTTATAAGGTAAAAAACATAATAGTTATTTGAGGTACCAAGGGGGATAGACCAAATAAATATCACCCAGTAAATTTGGAAAGTCATTAAATGTTTCATGATCTATGTGGTCGATTATAAATTTGTGAGGATGTTCCATTGAACACTCCAAAATATAACACAGGTATTCAAATGATAGCATCAACTGGATTTTTTTCTGTTGCTACCTGTAAACAATCTACTGGCAAATTTGTCATAATATCCTCATACAAGTGTTGAAGTTTCCTCTCATTTGAACAGGCTATTAAAATAGGTCCATATACTTTGTAACAAGGATTAGGAAATCTTGCACTAGAAGTGCATAGAACTAGATAAACAAAACACTGCAACAGAGTTTGTAAGTTAGTCATTCCCTGCGATTAAAAAGTCCACTGGAACCTGCGCATAGGTGCCTTAAGATTTAAAGAAGGAATGGAAAATGCAAGTCGTTTAAAGTTATCTGGGTGAAGGGGGATACTGTAGAATCAGTCTTTGATGTCAATCACTACCTAATGCCAATTTCTAGGAATCGTTACAGAAGAAGTAAGGCCAGATTTAAGGGAGTTGTGGCATTTACATTACACAAGTTAATCAAGTTGCCACTTCTCCAATTCTTTTGATAGAACAGAGACAGGAGAATTCCACTTAGAAAATCATACTTCTATGTGCCCCAAATTTTGTTCCTTTTTAAATTTTGTAAGCACTCTTAGTTTTATTTCATTAAGAGGCCAATGAATTGTCCACGTATCATGGTTAGATTACCACTGTATCAGAGTGGTGGTGGATACTGTAAGTATGTGATCCTGATTTTAAAATGGAATCCTATGAATTATGAACTATAGTAGTAACAGGTGGATTTATAGAAAGAGAAATGGTAAATTTACCATGCCATTGATCATATTTATCTCATCCCCATAGATTACGGGGCACAAGAGCCACACAACGTTGGAATGTGGTTAAATTGCCTTCAGTGGTAATGTCATTTTGTCTCCTAGCACTATGTTTAATGGCAGAAGAAGGCATTTTGCCTATTCCTAGCAAGCCACAAGGAATCTTCTGTTAAATCCAGTTATAAGGCTAGTATTGATTGGATATGATCTGCCCATGCATTAATTATACCTTTTAACTCCTTGCCATCAATTTCTAGGGAAATTGCTGAGGGAACGTTTTGTGTAGGCTACATGTAAATGCCACTGAAGGGTCTGTAGAATCTTCTATGGACTAGTGTTCCCAAATCATCTGATCCTTGGGCAATGAGAGAGGCCCCAAATTACAAATGGGAGAAGTCAGAGTTGTGATATTCTCTCACCTTTTTAAAAGTCCAACTTTCCTAAAGTTCCAGATCTTCTTATATGACAAGCCAAGATTACAAGATTTGGGGTTGGCTTCCTAATTCCAATGCCTTGTGAAAATCAGAGAGTATTCACAATGGCAGCTCCTTATCAGCCCCTAATAATGATCTTAAGAGCATTACTATGGTATGTTATAGCATCACACTGCTCAGAGGTTGACATAGCAAATATTATCTCAAGCGACTGGTATCTACTTATTGTCTAATGGCTCACAAAGTATATTAAATCACTATCCATTCACCAATGGTTTGCGTCCAACATATGATATATGGATTTAGAATTTATAGCTTTGGCTATGATAAACCCCAAATAACAGAATATGGTCATATCCTATGGAAAGTAAATACACTAGAAATTACTTGCAATCAAAACTTCCCCAGAATTAACTCCTATCTGTATTGTAATTAACATTTTGTTTTGAAGAGTAGGGAGCAATTTTAATCCACTCTTCCTCTCCAAAGATACCAAATACTGTCAGTCAAGGTCATGAATGCATATGTTTGGTTCATTTTACTTCAGGAGGAAAATGATACAGAATGCCATCAGAACCTCTTTGTGTCCTGCAAATACAGTCACTCTCTATTTATGACAAATACACTACCTATGAAGACAGGAAACAAAGATGTTTGCACAGGGACCTATATGGCAAGCCAAAGCTTCAGCCATGACCAATATACATTTATTAAATAACTAATGGGGGGTCTGTATATCCATAAACCTGAATAGTACAGCTATGTTACTACTGTGCCCCGTGTCTTTCTTGAATCACATATCCCTAATGAAAAACCATCTTCCTGAGCAAAGATCCCTACTGTCTATGTATATAACCTGTAGAACTGAGGAAACAGGTTGCAAATCTTAGCTCACTGACTCCAGCCATATTAGAGATACTAGCATCCAGTCAGAATCATATAAATGGGAAGGGTTAGAGGTGTTTTTGGAGACAATAATGTGGGAAACTGGTTAGATATGTTGATATTCTGGCAATATTTTCAAACCTCTAACAGAGACAAGGAATAAAAGACAGTTTTGTTAAATCTTTGAAAGTGAGGACACTACTCAATAAAAGAAGATGCTATCATTTGTATATGAGCCACTGAATGTGAGTAATGGTTTCCAACATACTGATAAATGCTGAATAATCAATAGCCTAGGCACAGTGTTTAATTGTAAACTGTGAAGAGATCATAGACATGCACCTTCAAATGTGGAGAATTAATAAAATATATCACCTGCTGTCTCGAGTGACTGAGATCCACTAGGTAAAGGTAAAGAATCTGAATGAGTTAAAGAAAAATCTATAACCAATTCCTATACTACAAAATGTTAAAACATGGACTGGGCATCAATAATTCTTGCTATGATAAATTCCAATTACCACTGTATGTCCCATATCCTTTAGAGATCACTAAATCAGAAAATACTTTCAAACAAAGCTTCCTCAAAAAACCCAGCATATGCTGTGTTTTCCATCTATTGGAGAGGAAGACTGGGGAGACTCAGTCACTTCCTCCAACTATGGAGAGGCCATAAACACCCTCTTGTATAGCAAGGCGTTTGCCTTGCATGCAACAGGATTTTACATACAAGCACCATTCAAAGATGGTACTTTGAATCCTGGCATCCCATATGGTCCCTCGAGTCTGCCCAGAGCGAAATCTAAGTGCAGAGCCAGGGTAACCTGAGGGTGGCCGGGATTTATGCCCCCCCAAAAGATGAAGAATTAATAATTGAAGAATCACATAATCCTTGTAAATATTGCCCAGCATTTATGTAGTGAAAACACTGCACATTACAACAGCCTTAGAATACACAAGATCCTGGTGAATGCAGCAAGTATGTTTTCCAGGCAATGACTACCAGGATGGTTGTAGCTCTAGCCCCATCCTATTCAAAGGACCTCCACAGTTGCTGATGTTGTTGAACCACACACTTCATGGGCGGACACTAATTGCACATGTTTCAAGCAAATTGAGACAATTGGAGAAGTGCACTGCTCAATGTTCAGTACACTTGGAGGCTTTCATTCTGCTCTGCCCAAAATTCTAGTCACAGGGACGGAACTCTCCTGAAACCTTATGTATAACCGTTTTCTCTCTATGAACACTGGTCATTTTTCTCCAATTACCTATTGAACTTTTCAGGGACTTGATCATTAGATCACTAGCTCTCTCCTTTTATCAGCCTATATATATATATGCCCATATATATGCCCATATATATGCCTATATATATATATATTCCTGAAATTCTAAGTCTTACAGAATTTCCCATGAGTTATAAAATATCTTTGAACTTCTCTTCATGGAATTTCTTAACTAGAATGCAAAGTCCTCTTGTGAAAAAAAAAATAACCTATATGCCATTTGTCTTGTCTACACATCGCTGACAACACTGAGTAGGGCAACAGGGTGCTGGATTTCTTTCCTAACTACGATGTTTGTGGATACAAGAGAGCATTCCTTGTGACAGCTAACAGACCCAATCCATTCGGAGACCAGCAACATCATGAATGTAGTGCTGTATCAAAATCCGAGTTCAAAAAGTTATCTATTGTCTCAAGGGGCTGAGAAACACTAGGTCAAGTAAAGTACTCCCAGTTGATTAATGCAAAATCTAAATCATTCTTATGCTTCCAACAGTTTATGATTGGACTTCATATCTATAACCATGGCTATGATAAATTCCAGTTACTATTATATGTCCTCTATTCTTTGGATACCAGTAGATCAAAACTTACTTTCAAACAAAACTTCCTCACAAAATTTGACATATGCTATGTAATTTACACTCTTCTAGATAAGGATTGGAAGAGAATATGCAGTAATTTTATCCACTCTATGATGTTTTCATAGACATCCTCTGCAAAGATGAAAAATTAGTATTAAAGAAATGCAGAATCCATGGAGATTCTCCCAAGTGTTCATGTAGTTGGAACACGGCATGATTAACCAGCCTAAGAATACACAAGATCCCAGTGAATGCAGATATTATATATTCCAGGTAGTGATACCAGGATGGTTGCAGGTCTAGCCATATATGAGTGAAAAGGCCATCACAGTTGCTGTATTTTCTGAATCTTACATTTTCCGGATGGACACTGATTACAGAGGTTTCAAGCAATCAATGACTTCCAAGATCCTGGGATGTCCAATGGCTCTTTTCATTTGGAGGCCTTCCCTTTGCTGTGCTCTCAATCTAAGCTGGTTGAAGCTGTTCTATAAAAAACACCTCATGTTGAAGAACTTCCTCTCCAAGGACTGTCTGATCTGTTTTCCTCAGATGTCAATCTAAATACACCTGTGCATGATGATTCCATCACAAACATTCTCCTTGACAGAGCTGAACTGACAGAGATGGGCCCTAGCTTCTGGTGATTACGGTGGTTTTACAAGGCATGATTCTGACAAAATATTTCAGTCCTTTTGAATAAAGAATCCCAGGGGCATATGACAACCGTTAGGCCAGGTAGGAAAGAGAGAGAGGGAGAGAGAGATGTGTTTGGGACCAGAGTAAGGTCAGATTGAGCACCAGGTAAAAAATACAACTATACAATGTAAAGGAGAAAGAGTCCAAAAGGATACTGCTGAAGGTCAGTAAAGTCAGGGAGAAAAGCAGTAGCTAGAAGTATAAAATTTCAGTATAATTGCTTCACATGATTCTTCTAATTTCAACAGTTTTCCAACCCAACACTTCCCCATCCTCTAGGGGTAGAGTGGTTATGGACTCAGCCAGCCAATTAAGATTAGGGTCTTTCTCTAAATGAACAGACCACTTTTTTAAAAGACATTTTTTATTTTTCCCAGCACCTCAGATGATGAGCTAGTTATCTTCTCTCTTTTTTAATTTTTTTAAATTTTTAAATTTTTTATTTAAGCACCATGATTACACACAAGAGTATAGTTGGGTTACAATCACAAACAGAACATCTTCCTTCACCAGTGTAACATTCCCTCCTTCCCATCCCCTGCCTGTATTCAAGACAGTCATGCTACTACAGTTATTTGTTTTTACGTTCAGTAAACTGATTTTTTTCTTAAAGGATAAGTGTTAAAAAATAGAATAGTAAAGGTGTGACAGTGGCAATCACAGTTGTTTGCATAGACCCAGAAAAATATGGGGAAAATGGAAAAAAATCTTTGGCCTGATTACAAGAAGGCCTCACCCTAGAAGTTTATTGGCATAAGACCTATTCTGGGCTCCAGGAATACCAGTCTGTCCAAAATGAATCATTCTCCATGATCCCAGTGAAACTTTTTCACACTTAAGCTTTTGTTGGTATCAGGCTCCTATATTTAAAGATTCTGGATTCTATGCATTTCTTTCATCAAAATCAGGCTCATGTGGAGTATCCTCTAGTTTCAGCACACCATTAGATGTGGAGCAATCTGCCCTGCAAGCAGGTTGTTGCTGAGTTGTCTGGGTGTTGAAAGCACTCTTTGGAGTAAGTCAATGCCAGAGCAGTGGTAGGTCTTCCATAGTAGAGGTTTGCATCCTGATAATGCTGTAGAAATTGTGATTGTTTCCGGAGATGGTATCCATTGTTTAGGGGTGTATGGTCAATGTCCATTCTTCTGAGGCCTAAGCCAAATCATTATGCCAATGCTCAGGGTATAAAGCCTAACTGCATTACCAAATTTGTGTTCCCTTCTCTATTAGATAAGAACTTATTTGCATATGCATTATTTTCTCATTTTAATATGCCTATGCAAAAAAGAAGCAATGCTGCAAGATATCGTTGGTGCATCTGTGTCTAACGGATCAAATCCAACATTCCCTGTAACTTGGTTCAAACATGAATTATATACAGAGATACTCTTCTACCAGCATTGCTTATAAAACAGTTCTCAAAGGGGGAAAAGCAAACAAACAATCAAATAAAAAAAACAGTGGGAAAACTTGTCACTATATAAGAGTATTAGTCTGCTTCATAAAGAGCGAAGAGCGCATGGAGCCATGTGGTCCCCTGTTGCCTGCTGAAGTTTCCAACTCCCTGAGAGGTGTTTGCATCCAAATTGCTGGAAGCCAGAAGTTCACCAGTCCCTCCCCACACCCCTGCAGGAATGGGGAAGCCTGGCATTTCTTTTAAACTGCTTCTCTCTGGAATCTACTTGCTGGGACCCTGATCAGGCGGCCAGGAGAAAGGAGAGAGAAGGCTGTGAGGGGGCAGCTGAGGCTGTATCTTCCCCTAAGCTTGGTCAATAAGCCTACTGCATGGAGCCATGTGGTCCCTGTGTTGCCTGCTGAAGTTTTCGGCTCCCCAAGAGGCCTTTGCTTCCTAATTGCTGGAATCAGAAGTTCACCAGTCCCCTCCCTGCCCCCTGCAGGAATAGGGGAGCCTGGGGTCTCCTTTAAACTGTTCCTTGCTGGAATCCACTTACTGGGACCCTGAGCAGGCAGCCAGGGTTAACCCTGGGGACCAGGAGGAAGGATAGAGAAGGCTGTGGGGGGCAGCCAAGGCTGCATCTTCCCCTAAGCTTGGCCAATAAGACTACCACATGGAACATGTCATCACCGTTTTGCCAAGCAGACCACTTTTATGGCTGGCAGGTGAGGGCTGTTGTTCAGGGAGTATTTAATGTAGGACAAGTCTCCTTTCCTCATCCCATTTACATTCCTAAAATACTCATCATTCCATGTCTTAAAGATGCTTCCTGTTTTTGAGGACCCACCTATGACATCAATCTTGTCTAACATCAGTCTCTCTAAAATGCAGCCATTGCCAAGTGAGATAAACTATTGCTTCCTAAGAGAAAAGAAGGAGAAGAAATTCAGGGAGAATCTGAAAGTACAGTGTGCGAGCTCCCTTACACCTTCTTGCCCATTAAATGTTTTGGTCCCTGCCCCAACATGAGCCCTACACTACAGAAAGCCATGCACTCATTGCTTCCTTATCCTTTCCTCTTAGACAAGAATTTTAAAACCAAGTTCATTTCTCACTTAGACTATGGAGGGAAAGAAATAAAGAGTCTAGGTTTCTTGGGGATCTGCAGTAAATTTAGCATGGATAAAAAAATAATAGTAGTAAGTGGAAAAGTTCCATATCTGAAACACAATTGAGACTTGATAGGATGCACAGAACACAGGATTCATGCTGTGGAATATCAAAAGATAAATGATTCTCTACATTATTAGATCTTATAACATGACTGGGAAAGACTACAGGCTGCTCGGTGAGTCCCTGATCCCAGCACCATCTGGGAATAAGAAAACATTTAAGAGAACAGCTAAGAAGTTGTTACTTGTGAATATGGTGTGGCATTATTGTTCAGAGTTGAGACAGGTATTTATTAGGTCTTGAAAGACTCCCAAGGTAGATTAAAGCATGATCCATGACCCAATCCCTTTCTTCCAACATATGATGATTATGTATTCATAGTACATGCTATGATAGTTTCTGATTACCAGTATAAATTTAATAACCTGCGTAAACCAATGCATTCGTGCTTCTTTACAGAGAAACATGCTGAAGAGGAAAACTCTGTATGCTGTGTACTTAATGTAAAAACCTGAGTTGATGGGTCTCCAGTCTTAACACACTTTCCTCACCAAATTAGAAACCTATTCCCTCCAATCATTCACAGGGCTTCTGTGTTACTCCTTCTGGAGTACCATGATGTGTAATGATGCCAGGTATCTGTGATATCCTTGAAAAATATTCAGTTATTTGAACATTACAATGTCTATGAAGACAGGGATAATAGGCAATGTGCCAGTATCAGGGATCTAGAATAGGACACTCAATAGGAGGCTATAGAAAATGCAGAAAAGTTTCAGAAATAATAGGTACATCTATAGTGCTAGCTGTGTTAGCTCCATTCTTAGTATATGCCCCATATTCTTTCTAGTATTAGGATTAGGCCTCAGGTTCCAATGTCAGGAAACTGTAGTGATCTTGATCTTTAAGCAAACATTAATGTAAGAAATAATTCATACATACACTAAAGATGGACAAACAGGGTCAGGAATTCTAACATGTAACTCTTCATCTCCTAAAAAGCAGGAATTTCAGTTATAAGTCTGGAAATACAAGAGATTGCTTTCCTGCAAGCTGAAGTATTTATTAGGAAGGAATAGACCATACTCAGAGGTGGGATTATGTTGTCTAAACATCAATCCAAGATAACACATTAAAAGATGTTTCCAATCAATGAGTTACAAGGCATATGCTAAGTGGAATGGTAACCGATTAAACTCACATCTCCCCCTAACTGACTATAGAAAAAAATTCAGAAATAACAGGTAAAATAAGGCCATACACATTCTAAAGGAAAGTAAATTTTCTTTTTTTAATTTATTTTTTAATATGATCATATTTGGGTTACAGTCATAACCAGAAAACCTCCCTTCACCAGTGTAACATTACCCCCTCCCCCCTTTCCATTCCCTGCCTGTATTCAAGACAGGCATTCTACTACAGTAATTTGTTTTTAAGTTCAGTAAGTTGTATTTTTTTCCTTAAAGGATAAGAGTAAAAAAAATATAGTAAAGGTGTGATAGTGGCAATCGCCATTGTTTGCATAAGTCCAGAAAAATGGGGAAAATGAAAAAAAAAATCCTTGACCTGATTGCAAAAAGGCCTCACCCCAGAAGTTTATTGGCATAAGACAGACTCTGGGTTCCAGGCATACCAGTCTATCCAACTCCAGTCATTCTCAAAGTCCCGGTGAAACTTTTTTACACTTTAGCTATTGTTGGTATCAGATTCTTATATTTAAAAACTCTGAATTCTGTAATTTTCTTTCATCGATGTCAGGCTGATGTGGAGCATCCTCTAGTTTCAGCATACCATTAAATGCGGAGCAATCTGCCCTGCATGCAGACTGTTGCTGAGTCATCTGGGTGTTGGGAGCACTCTTTGGAGTAAGTCAATGCCAAAGCAGTGGTAGGTCATTCCTGGTAGAGGATTGGATCCTGGTAGTGTTAAAGACAATTATGGTTGTTTCCATAGATGGTATCTATTGTTCAGGTGTGTGTGGGTGATACCCATTCTTTTGAGGCCTGAGCCAAATCATTATGCCAAAGTTCAGGGTAAAAGGCCTAATTACATTACCAAATTTGTGTTTCTATCTCTATTAGATAAGAACTTGTTTGCATATGCTTTATTTCCCATTTTAATGTGCCTATGCAAAAGAGAAGCAATGCCACAAGATATTGTTGGTGCATCTGGGGGCTGACGAATAAAGTCCAACATTCCCCGTAACTTGGTATAAACGTGAAATCTATACAGAGATACTCTTCTACCAGTATCGCTTATAAAACAGATATCAAAGGGGGAAAATCAAACAATCAAATAACAAATCTAGTGAGCAAAATTGTCACTATATGAGGATATTCGAAAAGAGTTATAGATGTTAAGGGAATACATCTGAGATATACAAAGGAGATACATGTGACCCTTTTATGTTTTAAAAAGAAAAAAAAGAAAGAAAGAAAACAAGGGTATTTGAAGACAACAGGTGATATTTGAGGTTGAGACATGTTTTGCGGCATTACGGAACCCTATGTTGTCCTTGAACTAGAGGTTTTGCTGAAGCTGATTCTGGTATCATGCAACAGTCCATTGTTTGATGGGGGCAAGAGGGGCCACCAAGCATGGGTCAACAGGCATGTTGGTTGTAGTTATTTGTAAAGGCATGAGCTGGGGACCGAGAGGGTGTCTTTCAATGAGGAGGTGGATGGTGGTGTTGGGGCAGAAGGTCAGTCTTGGTGTCTACCCAGTTAGGAGCTGAGGATAAAGAGGGTTGAATAAGGGTTGGGGGATGAGGAGGTAAGAGAGACACAGGGGTGAGGGGAGAGGCAATATATAAAAGACTAGAAAATATAGGTCTATTTGAGTGTTTTATCCAAATCTTGGACATCCTGATTCCATTCCTAGGAATAGTCTAGGATCAGGAACGTTTTTGGATAATGCTTAAAATGTATATTAGTTGCACGGGTGCAAATGAGCCAGTGCGGTTTTGAAAAATAGTATTAGTAGCAAACAATACAGGGGGTCCAGTATACATAGGGGGAGGGGCTTCCCTCCTCCGCCCGCCCCCAGGGCCCGAGTTGAAGACCCACCTGGCATGGGGGGGTCCCAGTCTCCTGGACCAAGTGTTCAGTCCAGGAGATCTGTGGCCCGCTGTCTGACCAGCAAACCTGACATACCAGAAAAAAGAGGGACGGCTTTCCTGGCATGTGCGCTCTGCTGGGTCCAACTGCGGGATCCCTCTCCAGTTTGAAAATTTAAAGGGGAGGGGTTTCCCTCCTCCACCCGCCCCCCAGGGACTGAGTTGCCAGGGCAGGCCATGAAGACTCGCCTGGTGTGGGGGGTCCCAGTCTCCTGGACCAATTTCTAATGGAAGGACAGACATCTCTAAAAAATAAAGGGGATGGAATAATTTTGAACAGGTGTGGCAAAAGTTGGAAAAATCAAAAGTAAAAAAATTTCGCCTAAAAGCAGGGTGTCCCTACTTGTGAAACTCCTGCCATAAGACTAACTGCTTGCTCCAGGCATATTAATTTATCTTATTTTAAAATCTTTCTTTAAGGTCTCAGGAAGGGTTCTAGAAACTCAATCTTGGTTTTAACTGTCAGGTTTCAGTAATTAGAGATATTGATGTTAGTACCTATCATATGTTTCAGTCAGAATGTCCTGAGGCATCTCCTAGTTTCATCTCATTGCTATGTGGCAAGGCAGAGAAATCTGCCTATAGAACATGACATTTCTAATTTCCCAGTTGTAGTCAGGTTAACATGTTGGCCCACCCTAGGGCAAATATGTGCCAAGGAAGTTCCAGTCATTCTTAGAGGACCTCCAATTTTCCTAGCTCAGTCCTCCTTTATGGTTTCTTTGTTATATCAGAAATACCCAGGTGCTGCAGGCGGCTTCTGTCCTACAGCGCCAGTGGGATCAATGAATCCACTTCAGGGAGAATGGGTTGCATGGGCGGTGAAATATGACAAATGAAATAATGAAACCACACACAAGTTTGTGGGGTCAACACATCTTCTGGCAGGAATGTGACACGTTTAATTTCTTAGCAGGGGGTTTTATAAGGGGCAAAGAATGTTTACAATCTCAAAGCAAAATTTAACAGTAACAATATGTAAACTATGGGTGTGAGCTGTAAGAATTCTAAGTTACAAAAGAGAAGGACACAATCCAAAGCTGCTCTTTGCAAGATCACTTCAAATGCAAAATAAAGGATATTAAGAAGTAGAAAAAAGTCTAAGAACGTGGTCCCCAAGGAGGTAAATTCTATTGTTTGAGGTCAAGAAAGTAGCCAAATCCCCTAAGGTGCAGTTTTCATTTTCTGAGAAGGGTCAATAGTCCAGGATCTGCATTCTGGCTATGACCTTGATTACCAGACACTGAAGCTGCAAGGACATAAGAGAAAAAATATTGTTTTTTTTATTTTAGTGCTAAATATTATCTAGAAAAAATTTTCTCTTAGTAATCTTTGGTGCTGCAATTTCTGAAAAGAATTCAATTGAGGCCATACTTTTTTCTTGAGATTTTACAAAGGAGATATCCAAATAATGACAGAAAATGTAATACCAAGCATAGATTTATCTCTTTGGAAATTCCTCAAATATCTACGCAGGGGAAGAATCGTCCACAGCAGGCTTTTTGAGGAACCCCATGGGGGTTATTTCAGTTCTCCACACCAGGGAAATCTGGGGAATACATCTGGTGTGCCTCCTGAGTTCCCCTAAAATGGAGATGCTTTTGCATGACATGTCACCCATGCTTAGCTGATGTAATGATGCTAAGGTTGAGTCAATCTGATCAGCTGGAAAGTAAATTTAGACTTCTCTCCTCTGTAGGAGTGTCCTGGTAGAAGGGAGTCTCTCCAACCAACTTCATATCATTTCCTGATGATGAGAATTACTAAAGCCTAAGTCAAGTCATTATGGCAAATGTTCAGAGTGGACGACACCCTGTAACCAGAAATTACTGAGTTCTCATCACTAATAGATAACAACTCCCCTTAGTATCTAATGTTTTCTGATTTTATTGCACACATGCAAAAAGAACTCTGCTACAGAATACTATTAGAACCTATGGGGAAAATAACAAATCAAATGATCCCAGTAACCTAGTTTTATAAATAAAACAAACTCCAAGCGTACTATCTATACTAACTTCTAAAGATTTTTCTACTAGAAAATCTAAAGAAAAAAGTGGAAGAGCTTTGCATAATAAAATATAAAATAAAGAATATACATGTTAAATAAATACACTAAAAAGTGTACAAGGAGATATACAGATAGCTTATGTATTAAGAAATATTCTGATGCAGATATATGTTGCAAGTCAGCCCCTGAAGAGGTTGACTGATGGAGGGATGGAGGATGAGGTCTTTCTCCTCCAGCTCGGAGCACGCATCTGCCACCCTGTTCAGCCAGCGATTCTGAGGTAAAAAGGCTGGTAAACAGCTCGCAGACAGTCAGGCTTGTGGAAATATTAGCTTTATTCGGTGGACAAGACTGAAGTCCAAAGCCTCAGCATCAGTTCCAGCCAAAAGCCCTTTGCCTTCCACAGACCCTTGTTTTTATCCCCCAGAATCAGGAACCACCCAATGGTGGGATCAGATACCACCCAATGGTGGAAGCATAATAAGGTACCACCCTAGGGTGGGGGCAGAATGCCAGGTCACACCCTAGGGTAGGGCACAATCACCGATCAGGGTAGGGTCAGTAACATAATAATCCCATAAAATGTTTACATACACAACAGATATATATTCCAGATCATCTCCTCAATCAACAGCGTGGAGTCTGAGAAAATGGTCTGCAACAGTCACAAATTCAGAAATACTCTATAGCTGAAGATATCTCAGAAAACAAAACCAGTCAACAGTCTTATGGTGAAGTGATGTGGCAAAAAGGCAATTACTGAGAACACATAATCAATAGTAGTGTGCCTGATGAGAATGACTCACAGCCCAATGACTTGAGCAACTCGGATAGTATAAATAACCAGAGTGATAATATAGAAAAGGAGACTTTCGAGAGCATAAAAACCGGCTAAGCTTTGCAAGAGCTGGCTCCCTGTGTGTGACACCAGGCGGGGAAAATCCGCGAAAGTACACTGGCCCAGTGGGGCTCAACTGTGAAAGACTGTGAGTGTGACCTGTCTATGTCTGTCTACTGTCCTCTTGCGTGAAACTCTTGCGAGTGGGGCAAAAAGAGCCTCCAGAAACCTCGCTCGCCCAGACGCCATTTTCAGGGAGGGACTTCAGAGCATAAAAACCGGCTAAGCTTTGCAAGAGCTGGCTCCCTGTGTGTGACACCAGGCGGGGAAAATCCGCGAAAGTACACTGGCCCAGTGGGGCTCAACTGTGAAAGACTGTGAGTGTGACCTGTCTATGTCTGTCTACTGTCCTCTTGCGTGAAACATTTGCGAGTGGGGCAAAAAGAGCCTCCAGAAACCTCGCTCGCCCAGACGCCATTTTCAGGGAGGGACTTCAGAGCATAAAAACTGGCTAAGCTTTGCAAGAGCTGGCTCCCTGTGTGTGACACCAGGCGGGGAAAATCCGCGAAAGTACACTGGCCCAGTGGGGCTCAACTGTGAAAGACTGTGAGTGTGACCTGTCTATGTCTGTCTACTGTCCTCTTGCGTGAAACTCTTGCGAGTGGGGCAAAAAGAGCCTCCAGAAACCTCGCTCGCCAAGACGCCATTTTCAGGGAGGGACTTCAGAGCATAAAAACCGGCTAAGCTTTACAAGAGCTGGCTCCCTGTGTGTGACACCAGGCGGGGAAAATCCGCGAAAGTACACTGGCCCAGTGGGGCTCAACTGTGAAAGACTGTGAGTGTGACCTGTCTATGTCTGTCTACTGTCCTCTTGCGTGAAACTCTTGCGAGTGGGGCAAAAAGAGGCTCAAGCTAAGCACGGCCACTCCGCTTCGCTACGCGGCCGTGCACTCTAAGGAAAGAACTCCATTGCAACAAGAAGGAAAAATCACACTAAGAACGGTGCTATATCACAGAAGCAAACATTTCTCTCTGGACTGTCTTCTCTGTTGCATGCTCGGGCCTAAGATTTGACCCAGTGTGAGGCTTCATCCACGGAGGACTCACCTCCCTTAGAGGCAAGTCAGCCCATCCAGAAAGGGAGGAGCCAGAGGAGTGTGCTGCCTACATCATATAGACAATGAATACCACCACAACACGTAGAAAAACCCACAATACAAGTGTGACAATGGGGAAACAATGCAGGCCAGCATCAGACATAGAGAATGAAGATGACAATTCTGAGGACCAGATAATGACTGAACAACTAATCAACCTCTCAGATAAGGACTTTAGACTAGCAATATGGAAGGTGCTCAACAGACTCCAAGAAACCATGGATCGAGTTGAACAGAACACTAATAAGAACCAAGAAAATATGAAGGCAGAAATGACAAAACTCCAAACTGAAATAACATGCCAACTAACAGGACTGAAAAAGTCAGTAAACGAAGTGAATGACAAAATGGATAAGCTCTGGGACAGGGTATCAGAAGCTGAGAATAGACTTGGTGCTGTGGAAGATGAGATACATAACAATTCCATACAGCAGGAGAGATTGGACAAAAAACTTAAAGCAAATGAGCAGACAATGGAAAAATTAGTCAAAGAATGGGAACAGACGAAAATAGAAGTCTATGATAAGATCAACAGAAACAACCTAAGAATCATTGGAGTCCCAGAGACCCAGGAAGAAAATTTCCAGGAAGAATCAATGGTCAAGAACATCATTAAAGAGAAACTTCCAGAGCTAAAGAATATATGTGATCAAATCCTGCATGCCCGAAGAGTACCAACCAAAAGAGACCCCAGAAAAACCACCCCAAGACACATCCTAGTCACAATGACAAATCCCACAGATAGAGACAGAATTCTGAAAACAGCAAGATCAAAAGGGGAAATCATGTTCAAGCAAGCTTCCCTGAGATTTACAGCAGACCTGTCACCAGAAACACTCAATGCCAGAAAGCAGTGGTGGGATATTGTGACAAGACTGAATGAAATGAATGCTTCACCCAGAATACTATACCCAGCAAAACTCACTTTCCGGTTTGATGGAAGAATACATGGTTTCACAGACAAAAAACAGCTCAGAAACTTCACAGACACAAAACCAGTCTTAAGAGAAAAACTGAAAGACCTAATCTAAGACAAGACTACCCAAAAGACACACCAAATTTTGAAATAAAGATGGCGTTAAATCCCAGGACAATTCTTTCTCTCAACGTCAATGGACTAAATGCACCAATTAAGAGACACAGAGTGGCTAAATGGATCAAAAAACTCAATCCAACCTTCTGCTGCCTACAAGAAACGCACCTGAATAGTCAGAACAAACATAGACTCAAAATAAAAGGCTGGAGAAAAGTTATCCAAGCAAACAACACCCATAAAAAAGCTGGAGTGGCCATACTAATATCAGATAATGCAAACTTTATACTCAGGAAGGTTGTAAGGGACAAAGACGGACATTTTATATTAATCAAGGGGTATGTGGAGCAGGAAGAATTCACTCTCCTAAACATATATGCACCGAATGAGGGGCCAGCAAAATATTTAATACAACTGTTGACAAATCTGAAAAATAATATCAACAACAACACAATAATTGTGGGGGACCTTAACACGGCTTTGTCAATACTGGACAGGTCAACCAGACTGAAACCCAACAAGAATATACTAGACCTGAGGAGAGAAATGGAAGAAAGAGGCCTAGTGGATATATATAGGACACTCCATCCCCAGAAACCTGGATACACATTCTTCTCCAATGTACATAGGACATTCTCCAGGATAGACTACATGCTGGCACATAAAACATACCTCCATAAGATCAAGAGGATAGAAATTTTGCAGACTACCTTCGCTGACCACAAGGCTCTGAAATTATTTGTGAACTCCAAAGGGACTCAGAAGAAACACTTTAACACCTGGAAGTTAAACAGCCTCATGCTCAATAACCAGTGGGTCCGAGATGAAATCAAGGAGGAAATAAAAAGGTTCCTGGAAACAAATGACAATAAAGACACAAACTCTCAGAACTTATGGGACACAGCAAAAGCAGTACTGAGAGGAAAATTTATAGCTTTGCAAGCACACATCAGGAAGGAAGAAGGAGCTTACCTGAGTAGCTTAATGACACAGCTAATAGAACTAGAAAATGCTCAACAAAAGGACCCAAGAATAGGAAGACAGAAGGAAATAACAAAGCTGAGAGCAGAAATCAACGAAGTGGAAACTCAAAAAACAATCCGAAAGATCAACGAAAGCAGAAGTAGGTTCTTTGAAAAAATAAACAAGATTGATAGACCACTGGCAAACCTAACAAAGAAAGAGAGAGAGAGAAACTTGATAACTCGTATCAGGAATGAAAAAGGAGAGATCACTACTGATATGACAGAGATTCAAAGGGTAATCAGAAACTACTTTGAAAAACTCTACGCCACTAAAAATGAGAACCTGGAAGAAATGGATAAATTCTTGGACTCTTATAATCTTCCACGGTTGAAGGAAGAGGATGTAGCATATCTAAACACCCCCATCACCATTGATGAAATTAAAACAGTAATCAAATGTCTGCCGAAAAACAAAAGCCCAGGTCCAGATGGATTCACTAATGAATTCTATCAAACTTTCCAAGAGGAACTACTGCCAATCTTGGCAAGACTCTTTCATGAAATTGAACAAACAGAAACACTTCCAAATAGCTTTTATGAAGCCAACATCACCTTGATACCTAAACCAGACAGAGACGCTACCAAAAAAGAAAATTACAGACCAATATCACTGATGAATGCAGATGCAAAGATCCTCAACAAAATCCTGGCAAATAGGATTCAATGCCTCGTTAAGAAGATCATCCACTATGATCAAGTAGGTTTCATCCCAGGAATGCAAGGCTGGTTTAACATCCGTAAATCTATCAACATAATACACAACATCAATAATAAGAAAAATAAAAACCACATGATCATATCAATAGATGCAGAGAAAGCATTTGATAAGGTCCAACACCCATTCTTGATCAAAACTCTCAGCAAGATGGGAATGGAGGGAACCTTTCTCAATATAGTGAATGCCATCTACCACAAGCCAGTGGCAAATATTATCCTCAATGGAGAAAAACTGAAAGCCTTCCCTCTAAATTCTGGCACAAGGCTGTCCTCTCTCACCACTCCTATTCAACATAGCACTGGAAGTACTTGCTATAGCGATTAGGCAAGAAAAGGATATCAAGGGAATCCAGATAGGAAAGGAAGAAGTCAAGCTCTCACTGTTTGCAGATGACATGATACTCTATTTAGAAAACCCTAAAGACTCTATCAAAAAGCTTCTAGAAACAATAGACTCATATAGCAAGGTGGCAGGCTACAAAATTAACACACAAAAATCAATGGCCTTTCTATATACAAATAGTAATAAGGATGAAGTGGACATTAAGAAAACAACCCCATTCACAATAGTGCCACACAAACTCAAATATCTTGGAATCAACTTGACTAAATATGTGAAGGACCTATACAAAGAAAACTATAAAACTCTGCTCCAAGAAATAAGAGAGGACACACGGAAATGGAAACGCATTCCCTGCTCATGGATTGGCAGGATTAACATCATCAAAATGTCAATACTCCCCAAGGCATTATACAGATTTAATGCCATCCCTCTAAAGATACCCATGACATTCTTCAAAGAAGTGGATCAGACACTTTTGAAATTCATTTGGAACAATAAACACCCTCGAATAGCTAAAGCAATCATTGGGAAAAAGAATATGGGAGGAATTACTTTTCCCAACTTTAAACTGTACTACAAAGCAACAGTTATCAAAACAGCATGGTATTGGAATAAGGATAGGTCCTCAGATCAGTGGAATAGGCTTGAATACTCAGAAAATGTTCCCCAGAGATACAACCATCTAATTTTTGATAAAGGAGCAGAAAATCCTAAATGGAGCAGGGAAAGCCTCTTCAACAAGTGGTGTTGGCACAATTGGATAGCCACTTGCAAAAAATTAAACTTAGACCCCCAGCTAACATCATGTACAAAGGTAAAATCCAAATGGATTAAAGACCTTGATATCAGCCCCAAAACCATAAGATATATAGAACAGCACATAGGCAAAACACTCCAGGACATTACAGGCATCTTCAAGGAGGAAACTGCACTCTCCAAGCAAGTGAAAGCAGAGATTAACAGATGGGAATATATTAAGCTGAAAAGCTTCTGCACCTCAAAGGAAATAGTGCCCAGGATACAAGAGCCACCCACTGAGTGGGAGAAACTATTCACCCAATACCCATCAGATAAAGGGCTAATCTCCAAAATATACAAGGCACTGACAGAACTTTACAAGAAAAAAACATCTAACCCCATCAAAAAATGGGGAGAAGAAATGAACAGACACTTTGACAAAGAAGAAATACACATGGCCAAAAGACACATGAAAAAATGTTTCACATCACTAATCATCAGGGAGATGCAAATCAAAACAATGATGAGATACCACCTCACACCCCAGAGAATGGCATACATCACAAAGAATGAGAATAAACAGTGTTGGCGGGGATGTGGAGAGAAAGGAACTCTTATCCACTGCTGGTGGGAATGCTGTCTAGTTCAACCTTTATGGAAAGCGATATGGAGATTCCTCCAAAAACTGGAAATCGAGCTCCCATACGATCCAGCTATACCACTCCTAGGAATATACCCTAGGAACACAAAAATACAATACAAAAACCCCTTCCTTACACCTATATTCATTGCAGCTCTATTTACCATAGCAAGACTCTGGAAACAACCAAGATGCCCTTCAACAGACGAATGGCTAAAGAAACTGTGGTACATATACACAATGGAATATTATGCAGCTGTCAGGAGAGATGAAGTCATGAAATTTTCCTATACATGGATGTACATGGAATCTATTATGCTGAGTGAAATAAGTCAGAGAGAGAGAGAAAAACGCAGAATGGTCTCACTCATCTATGGGTTTTAAGAAAAATGAAAGACACCCTGGTAATAATAATTTTCAGACACAAAAGAGAAAAGAGCTGGAAGTTCCAGCTCACCTCAGGAAGCTCACCACAAAGAGTGATGAGTTTAGTTAGAGAAATAACTACATTTTGAACTGTCCTAATATTGAGAATGTATGAGGGAAATGTAGAGCCTGTTTAGGGTACAGGCGGGGGTTGGGTGGGAAGGAGGGAGATTTGGGACTTGGGTGATGGGAATGTTGCACTGGTGATGGGTGGTGTTCCTTTTATGACTGAAACCCAAACACAATCATGTATGTAATCAAGGTGTTTAAATAAAAAAATTATAAAAAAAAAGAAAAGAAAAGGAGACTTTCATGCAGGACAAGCCACTGGACAGGACCATGAACAGTTGGCATGCCAATGGTGCTGCTGGAACCCCACTCTCCAAACAGTAGGCAGTTCGCAGATGTGGCATCATCTTCCAGTGATGGATATAGGAAACAAGTTGGAGGTGGGTATTCCCACTAGCAGCATTGTAAAGTGGGTTAATGAGAAGGTAATAACTAAAGGTAAAAAGTTAACAAGGCAAATGTAATAAATAGTAGTTGGGTGAATAAAAGAAAACAGTAAAAATGGAGGGTTAAGTGCAATAGAGGGAAAGGATAAGATACAACATAAACACACTTCACATAGAATAAAGACAGATATTAAACAAACACAGAGGTGACCACCACACTAACACCCACCCCTCCCACACACATACACATCGACAAAAGAATCAATCCAAAAGTTACACGTGAAAACTCACCCAGGTAAAACGAATCAAAGTTCATCTAAATATAAAGCCACCATGTCAGGTATTAAAATTTTCCAGTTCCTTGGAGTACTCGACATTGATGGAGTGGAACTTTGCTGAAAATAAAAAGCTTCAAGGTCTATAATGAGCACAGAACATTTCCAAAACAATCATAATGATCAAGTCAATAATATTAAGCAATATGGTTAATGAATACTGTAAAAGGAGTATGCACCTCAAAGTATAGAATCGTAAGTTTTGAACATCCAGGTTCCTTTACTGAAAGAAAACTGAGAACAAAGCTTTATGATATAATAAAAAATTAGTAAGAATTAAAAGTAAATTGTAAATAAAATACTCAATGACTAAACACTGTAGCAAGATTTCAGGGGACTCATATGTATTTCCAAGGATTTCTGTAGAGAAATACACTAGATCATACAAGCAGGTATAATTAAATACAAATTAATAATTTAAAATATTTGTTAAGACATTATCATAATGTGCACTATATTAGGAGTTCAATGTGATATAACACTTGTATAGTAAACTAGAGCAGTCAAAATATCTCTCCAAGAATCATTGAACAAAAACATTAAAGGACTATTATAAAAATATAAATTAAGACTAAAACATTCTAATGAGCACTGTAGTGAGAGTCTGACTTCCAATCCATCCTGTAGCTCTTATCCTGTTGATATAAACGTTAAATTATATATATACATATATATATAAGGAATATGTAGTTAAGCATCTGCAAGTTTCAACAGATGTATCTATTGCAATATATGTCTCTGGAGTATAAAAAGGATTTTACAGAGGAGTTGGAGAGTTCAGAAAATTCATGATCATCCAACTTAAACCAACATTGTCTTGTTTTATTTTTACAATATGCTGTGTAATGACCCTTGTCCAATTAACCATAATGGTTCAAACCAGAAAAATTGTATTGTTTAGGGATGTTCTTAGAATTAACATAGTACTGTGATAACTCAAGGTTTTCTAAAGTAAAGTCCAAATAAGTCTGCACTTTTTCATCTTCTTGCCTTTGTAGAAAAGAAAAGTTTCAAATATGTTAAGAGTACAGGAGTTAATTTCCAAATCTCTGTCCTTTTTTAAGAAATCCTGCTGTATGTTGTAATGGCTACAGTAAATCCTATTACTGTCTTTAAGATCTTTTTCTCTGAAAAACTATGACAACCTTACAACATGCATTTATGTATGGATGTCAAAAACAAGGATAACTGAGTAAAATTCTCTGATGTCTGAGATTCATGGTGGCAGATGAGGGATTGTATTGTGTATTTTAGCTGTCCTTGGAAGAGTGTAGCAATAATTGACTCATTATACTGCTTGAGTCTCTGTCAAGCTTGTTTTATAGTTTTTGAGTCAGAAATGTAATCACATGCATATTCTATCAATTTTGTTCAAATCCTGATGAAGGTCCTTCATAAAGAGTAAAAGTAGTTCATGTGAACCCTGTTGACTATCTACAGCAACTGATTATCTTTCCAATGTTTATCTTAAATCTTTTGGATAATATACCTGTTCTACCCTATTAAAAAGGCTTTCTCTTTAATAATCTTACCAAACTCTTCTGCCACTTTACCTTTATGTCCCAAAAGATTTGACCTCGGGATGTCCTCCTTATAATGGTATATTGTTTCTGGTAAAAGTAATTAGTAAACTAGGAATATTATACAGGCATTGGAGTACTGAGTTAATGTACCAAGTGTTTCCTAAAATATGAAGTCCAGTGAAAGCAAGACCAATTTTTCATCTATAGAATTGGGATCTTGAAACTGGCTATTTTGACATTTGATAGTCTCTGTTTCATTGCATAGGTCAATCTATTGTTCAAGTTACCTGTTGACTCACAGCTTCTTTCCTGCTTTTGTCCTTTTGAGTGATCTTTGTTGGTTCTGAGGGGAGGTTTGCAGTCTTATGCATTTGTGCCTAAATTTTTTCATTTGAGAGAATCCTTCTGTCAAGGTGTAGTGTGACCCACAGTTTTTTGGTCGGGTTGCCATCTGTAGAAACATAACATATCCTTTTCCTCAAAGTAGGAGAATAATAGCTATCCATACATTATCCATTTTACTTTTATTGGTGAATTAACTATTTTTGTACCTGAACATCTTAAATTATCATTTCACAGAGTTATAATTTTCTCCTTGGAGAAAATTTAAGAAGTTACTTGAAAATAAGGTTAAGGATAAAATGTCCGTGAATGACAGTAATTATGTTTGATTTGCCATTCCTTTCAAAATGAAAAGTTTTTCTGCTGTAGGCCAGGACCAGTGCCCATCTTTATAGATTGGGGATACCCATAACAGAAAAGCATTACGGTGCAAACTGATTTAGATCATTCAGGATTCATTGGAAATCTCAATTTATATATATATATATATCACCACATTAAGATAGTTTTTTTTTCTTTAGGAAAAAAAGTCAACAAGTGCAATATCCATTTGCCACAATACATTAATCTGTAACTATCGAGGGTTGACTACATATATTCTTTTATTTAATGGTGCACAAAAATACATGTATTGACTATTTCTCTGGACTGACTCTATGAAATATGATAGCTGACATGCAAATGATGGGTGTTTTTATTTTTTTTGTGGTTTTTGGGTCACACCCGGCAGTGCTCAGGGGTTATTCCTGGCTCCAGGCTCAGAAATTGCTCCTGGCAGGCACGGGGGACCATATGGGGCGCCGGGATTCGAACCGATGACCTCCTGCATGAAAGGCAAACGCCTTACCTCCATGCTATCTGTCCGGCCCCATGATGGGTGTTTTATATAGGTCTGCATGTTCTTGGTGGGTGACTAAAATATTTGCATGAAAAAAATGATCAGCAAAGCCATTAGCACTGGGAGGCCAGAGTAAACTCTTGAGTGATAAAAATTATCTAAGAAAGATTTTGTAGAAGTGCTTGTTATTGCTGCAGGAAATCTTGAACAACCTGATTATGAACATTTAAAAAGGTGGTAACTAATTCCTGGAAATAACCCTATGACATAAGCTGAATAGTTTATTATGCTTTGTGGCTCTGGAACAAGTGATAGTGTGTCACTTAAAGTAGCAAATTCCACCTGTTGAGCAGACTTGAAATTAGTGTAAACTATTTTGGTCAGTGAAGGGACAATAGATACCACCTTTTCCTGATGATGATCTGTCAGTGTAAAATATGGGAATGTCAGGTATAGGAGAGGAGCAAATAATAGAGTTTTATCACAAAATGCATCCTCTTAACGAAGTCCCAGACTTTTCAAGCAAAAAATGTGAGAAAATTTCTCCTGAAAAATCTGATAAGACTTGTTAAAGGCGATAACTGAGAGGTATTATGAATTCTATTTCCTGTTAGCAATTGGCAATACTATAATTTCAGCATCAAAATCTAACAGGAAAACTGTTCTGAGCCTTGCTTTGACATTAAGAGCAGAAACCAAGAGCAGAAACCCGTTCCAAATAAGCGAAAAGTGTGTAAAGTTGTTTGTTGTATTTATAAACCCATTCTAGAGGCCTAAACAGTTGAGCAATAAGACCCAGCTTTTTGAGTTAAACACCTTTGACTATTTAAGTCTGAATTTTCTTCCAAAGTATTAAATAACTTACTGAATTCTGAGTTTGAAATTTCAAGAGAGGGACGATCCAATTTATATCACCTAAATATTTTGTTGTTTTTTGGTTTGTTTTGTTTTCTTTTCTTTTGGTTTTTGGCCCACATCTGATGACTCTCAGGGGTTACTCCTGGCTCTGTACTCAGAAATCACCCCTGGGAGGCACGGGGGACCATATTGGATACTGGGATTCGAACCACCATCCTTCCTTGGTCAGCTACTTGCAAGGCAAATGCCCTACTGCTGTGCTATCTCTCCAGCTCCAACATTCTTAGAATTTTCTGGAAAAAAAATGGAGCTTCTTTGTGGCCTTACTGAAGTCCACTTTAGTAGGAATCCCAAGTATTGAAATGGAAGCAATATTCAAATTTTTCTGTGGCAATTGTTAAATCAGCACCCTGCAAGCAACAAATGACATAGTTATACAAACATTGCAATTATTTGTGAGTTGAAGCCAACATTATAGTATTATCCATGTCATGCACCAAATATACGTAGGGAAACTTTTTATGAGCAGGACTTAAAGCACTTCAACAAAATACTATCACAAGGTGTTTGAATTTGCCTGATCTGAGGCTAAACTGCCAATTGAAATCGCTGCATAGGGGCCCTATTATTACATGAAGGAACTGACAAACCAAAGTCTTTTGGGTACAAGGAAATGATATAAAAACAGTATTTTAATTTTAAGTCAAGTAATATCAAATACCAGTCTTTTGGAATGGTTACTGGTGAAGGTAAGCCATTCTGATAATTGCCCATGATGATCATGATTCCATTTAAAGTCCTTTAGTCAGTTAAAATTCTACAGCTACCTGATGGTTTGTATTATAAATATGAATAAATTTTAATGAGAAAAAGAGGTTTAAAGGTGTCCTCATCTCAGCTGTTTGTCAACTAAATTTCAAAGTGCCTCTAATTGTGTGCTGTTGATGAGGAATCCAGATTGGATCATTGGATTTCCATTTGATGAGAATGTGTCTAGTGCTTTAATTGACTGGCACCAATTAAAAGGGTAAAAACTCTGACTTAATAACCTGGGAGGTGTTGGCAAGGAATGTGATATTCTTCTCCTCTTTGTTTATGCAAATTATTTTCACATAGATTTGAAGAATCTGCAGCTGCATATGGTAGGAAAATAGCCTGTTTATTTGCCATTTTGTACACTCCAAATACCTAGTGTTCTAGTGAATGTAATTTGAAGGAAAACCCACCTATCCTTTCTACACTGTAGTGAATTTCTAGGTAGAGCCCAAATTCAGAACCAATATCTTAAAGAAATTACAAATACTTCAGCACCAGAGTGAAGCATTCCTCTAAACATCCTGCCCTAAATTTTAAGAGGTAACATTAGATTTTCCGGGGTCCGACCATGAGAAATTGTGAGTGCTGCCTGTGTGTGTCTGTCTCCTATCCTGTCACCTGAACCTCTTGGGAGTGGGTTGAAAAGAGGCTCCAGAAAACTCACTCTCCCAGAGGCTCATTCAAGGGCAGGCACACCAAATAACTGCATCATAACATGAAAACCAGATATAAGCAGTACTTTGCAGAAGTCAGGTCCCCTGTTTGTGATGTCAGGCTGGGAAAATCTAAGAAACTACGCCTGCCCAGTGGGGCCCAACCGTGAGAAATTGTGAGTGCTGCCTGTGTGTGTGTGTGTGTGTGTGTGTGTGTGTCTCCTGTCCTATCGCTTGAACCTCTTGGGAGTGGGATGAAAAGAGGCTCCAGCAGAGCTCTTTCTGAGTAAAGAATGCCATTGAAACAAGAAGAAAAAAAATCACACTAAGAACTGTGCTGGAGGCTGAACTCTGCTGGAACTCAGATGCCAGCACCCCTATCTGCCTGTCTTCTGTGCTGTGCTCCATTTCCGGCCTGATTTCATCCTGTGTGTGGCTCGTCTGCAGATGGCTCACCTTCCCAGGGGCCTTCCTTGGAGCTGAGCTTACACACCCAGAAAGGAGAAACCACTGAACTCTGCTGGAACTCAGATGCCAGCACCCCTATCTGCCTGTCTTCTGTGCTATGCTCCATTTTCTGCCTAATTTCATCCTGTGTGTGGCTCATCTGAGGATGGCTCGTCTTCCACTGGAGCCTTCTCGGGAGTTGAGTTTACAAGCCCAAAAATACAATACAAAAATTTCTTCTTCACACCTTTATTCATACCAGCATTATTTACAATAGCCAGTCTCTAGAAACAGTCAAGATGCCCTTGAACAGATGAATGTGTAAAGAAACTGTGATACATATACACAATGAAATATTATGCAGCCATCAGAATAGATGAAGTCATGAAATTTTCCTATACATTGATGTACATGGAACCTATTATGCTGAGTTAAATAAGTCAAAGGGAGAAAGATAGAAACAGAATAGTCTTACGCATCTATGCGTTTTAAGAAAAATAAATGACATTCTTGCAATAGTTTTCACAGATAAAACTGAGGAGGGCTGGAAGTTCCAGCATACTATATGAAGATCACCACAAAGATTGATGAATCCAGTTATAGAAATAAATACATTGAGAACTATCATAAAAAGTGAATGAATTAGGGCAGAAGAAGCCTTCTAGAATACAGGTCAAGTTGGGGTGGGTAGGAGGGAGATATGGGACAATGGTGATGGGAATGTTGTACTGGTGAATTGGGATGTTCTTTACATGACTGAAACCCAACCCCTATCATGTTTTAATCAAGGTGTTTAAATAAAGATATTCATCTTAAATAAAGAATTAAAAATGAGCAGAATTAAGCACCAAATTCAAAGCCAATGAGGACAGAATCGATACTCAATCTACAACAAGCTAGACACGAAGGATGCCACTTAGACAAGCAGCCCAGGGGCCAAAGGAGTGGGATATGGGAGGCATGCTGGCAACAGGGGAGAATGGAGTACAACATTGGTGGTGGGAATGCCCGTGATTCAATATCACTATATACCTAAAATAAAATAATTTTTTTCACACACACACACAAAAGAATTAGTACTTGAAGTAAAGTTTTTTCCAGGTGGGGAAAACTTAATTCTGATTCTGTATTTATGCCAACCACTCTGTAATGTATTCATTGTGGAAGAAGCTTATCTATTCCTCACTCACGAAAGTGCTCCTGTGGAAGAGTGGTTGGGTGTTAAATATATAGAACCACCCTCTGATTGAGCTGATTGGTTATGTTTATGAGACCAAAATTTTCAGCTCAATTATAAGGAAGTTCTCTGACGTAGTGCCAGTTAGAGGGCTGTTGAACATCATCCTCAGGGGTTTTTGGTATGACCATGCTTGTTAAATAGAATATATTTATATTCCTTAAAGATTAGGTCTCACAAAAACAACTCAAAAAAACTTAAGACAATTTTTGTAAAAGGTAAGAATATTTAGAGAGTGCTTCAGACATTGTTTTTGAAAAGTCTGAGAATTCAACCCTCATTTTTGCATTTCACAATTCTTACCCACAAAGATAACAAGTAAAACTAATACTAAAGCCCTCGTAGCATAAAATATCATATTATAATGATCTCACCAATCATTGGCTGAGTCCATGTTCCAGGAACCATCTGTTAGAATTAGGCCTCCAGTTCCAAAGAAAGGACTCTGGAGAGACATGGGTCTGGAGAAAACACAGATGCAAGAAGTAATCCAAGTACAAAAACAAAAGAGGGAGAGACCAATTAAGGAATTCCAACACTTAAAACTTCAACTCCTGTAAAGCAGGGAGCTCAGTAGGAAGTCCAGAAACACAAGAGTTATATTTTACGCTGAAGTATTTAGAAGAAAGAAAGAAGAGAAAGAAAAAAAGAAAGAAAGAAAGAAAGAAAGAAAGAAAGAAAGAAAGAAAGAAAGAGAGAAAAAGAAAGAAGAAAGAAAGAGTAAGAAAGAAAGAAAGATAAGAAAGAAAGAAAAAGAAAGAAAGAAAGAAAGAAAGAGAGAGAGAAAAAGGAATAAAGAAAGAGAGAAAAAGAAAGAAAGAAAGAAACAGAAATAGAGAAAGAGAAAAAGAAAGAAAAAGAAAAAAAGAAAGAAAGAAAGGCAGGGAGGAAGGAAAGAAGGAAGGAAGGAAGGAAGGAAGGAAGGAAGGAAGGAAGGAAGGAAGGAAGGAAGGAAGGAAGGAAGGAAGGAAGCAAGCACACCCAGAGGTGGGAATAGGTGATCTAAACACCAATACAGGTACTACATTAAAAGATGTTACCAAGCAATGATTAACAATGTGTGTACTGAGTGGGAAAGGATGTGATTAACCACACATTCTAGAATAATACATTCTAGACAGTTGGAAAACAGACTTACTGAATGAAGAGCCCTATGGACTGTGTATATAACCTGCAGAGATGAAGAGAGCAGGCAGTATTTCCTGCTACCATAGAAAAGCTTGCATTCAGTCAGAATTTATTTGAGGGGAAGGGTTGAGGAGTTCTCCTTTAGAAAATCATGATGTGGATGGATGCCCAAAAGTGCTGTATTCAGGTAAGTCATACAGTTTTTGTATGACTTACTAACCCAGACAGGAAGGAAAAGACAAATTTTGTCAGGTATCTAAGATAGAATCAATAACTTCAATGAAAAAGTGTAAAATTCTTTGCTTTCTGGGAAAACAAATGGTAATGGATCTCAGTCTCTGAAAGCACTGAAAAACACAGAGGCCTGAAAAACTAAGTATGTTTGTACTGTAGGGGAAGGGCATAGGTAACTGCCTGCATAGAAGAGAATTTATATTTTACGAAGCTCAGAATCAATGGAGGGTCTCCCAAAATTTCACTTAGCAGTAAATTAGAAAAAAGAAGAGCCTCAAACATAAAGAATTCAGGTAATGCTAGAGTTAGATTTTCCAGGAAGTGGGCATCAGGATGGGAAAAGATGAACCCCAAAATAAACAAAAGGTGTCGAAAGATGCTTCTTTTACTGAATCTCACACTTAGTGGATGGACACTAATTGCACATGTTTTCAGCAATAATTGAGTCCCAGGGAAGTGTGCTGCCCGATCTACCCATCAATTTGGAGGCCTTTGAATCTAGACATGACTACAAGGTGTTTGTTTAGATTCCGAAATGGCAATGATTGGAGGAAACCTGAAAGTATTCAAGATGACAGTTCCCAGGCCCTAATAACTGTCTCAACAGCGTCACTGTGATGTGTTGCAGTACTACACACTCCAGAGTTGGAAGAACCATTTATTGACTCAACAAAATGGTGTACACTAGCTCTCTAATGGCTCTCAAAGAGGAATGAATCACTATCTGTTCCCCATTGACTTTTTTTCCAAGATACAATGCTTGGACTGGACATTTATAGCCCTAGCTATGATTAGAAGAATATGCCCATATTCTATGAAGAGGAGTACTTTAGACACACAAAACTGGCAATCAAAACTTCCTCACAATAGATACCCAGGCATAGTATAATTAACCTATTTTATTGAGGAGTGGGGAGCAGTATTAAGCCACTGTTCATCTACAAATAAGAGACCTACTGCTGTCACTCAGACATATGATTGTGAAGGTAAGACACAATATTTTGGGGAGGAAGTTACGTAGAAATACCAGGAGAACCTGTTGGTGTCCTGCAAAGAAATTTACTTTCTGATCAATAAACTACCTATGAAGATTTGAAATAATGTAGGAGTTCACTCGAGGATATTTAGTAGTGACCTTAATGGTAAGAAAAAGCTTCAGCGAGGACTAGCACACATGCAATCAATATCTGATGGGGAATCTGTGCATCCATAACCATGGAAAAGAAAGTTTTGTTACTGCTATACACCAATCCTATCGAGATGCACATATCCAAAATCTAAGGAAAGACATCTTATATGAACAAATGTCATTAATGGCTGTGTATATAACCTGTAGAATTGAGAAATAGGTTGTTAATTTAAGCACATGACTTAGCCATCTAAAAGTCATTCACATCCAGTCAGAACCATATGAATGGGAAATTCTGAGGTTTTTCTTTCAGAAGACCAAGATTTGTAGGGTTTCTGAAAACTGATGATACTCAGAAATGATATGAAATTCCCTGACAGTTCCCTAACCCACACAGTGAATAAAATAGAATTATATCAGGTCTCTGGAAGATGGGAAACTGCCTGTGGCAAGCAAAACCTATACTTCCTATGCAGTGATCATCAAGGCAGTTGCAGTTCGAATCCCAAACTAAAAAGGTCTCCCAATATGACCTACTGCTCAAATGATGAAATCCACTATGTCAAGGTAAAGGTTGAATAACGGATTAAAGCAAAATCTATTTTATATTCCTATGCTACCAAAGGCTGATTCCCACAGCTTGGAGCTCTAGTCCCATACTAGTCAAAAGGCCCACGTCAGATGCCAATTTTGTTGAACCCCACAATATCCGGTTGGACACAGTGTGCAAATGTTTTAAAAGAGTGGGTGACATCAAAAAATGGGTAGAAGAAATGAACAAACACTTTGATAAAAAAGAAATACAAATGGCCAAAAGGCACATGAAAAAATGCTCCTCATCACTAATCATCATACATCACAAAGAATGAGAACAATCAGTGCTCACGGGGGATGTGGAGAGAAATGAACTCTTATCCACTGCTTGTGGAATGCCATCTAGTCCAACCTCTATGGAAAGTGATATGGAGATTCCTCCAAAATCTGGAAATTGAGCTTCCATTCGACCCAGCTATTCCACTCCTAGGGATATGCCCTAAGAACACAAGAATACAATATAAAACACCCTTCCTCACACCTATATTCATTGCAGCACTATTCACAATAGCCAGGCTCTGGAAACAACCAAGATGCCCTTCAATAGACGAATGGCTAAAGAAACTGTGGTACATATACACAATGGAATATTATGCAGCCATCAGGAGAGATGAAGTCATGAAATTTTCCTATACATGGATGTATATGGAATCTATCATGCTGAGTGAAATAAGTCAGAGGGAGAGAGAGATGCAGAATAGTCTCACTCATCTATGGGTTTTAAGAAAAATAAAAGTCATTTTTGCAACAATCCTCAGAGACAATGAGAGGAGCCCTGGAACTTCCAGCTTAGTTCATGAAGTTCACCACAAAGAGTGGTGAGTGCAGTTATAGAAATAACTACACATAGCACTACCATAATCATGTGAATGAATGAGGGAACTGGAAAGCCTGTCTGGAGTACAGGTGGGGGTGGGGTGGTATGGAGGGAGATTTGGGGCATTGGTGGTGGGAATGTTGCACTGGTGAAGGGGGTGTTATTTACATGATTGAAACCTAATCACAATCATATTTTTAATCAGGATGTTTAAATAAAGAAAAAAGAAAGGAAAAAAAGAAACTGTGGTACATATACACAATGGAATATTATGCAGCCATCAGGAGAGATGAAGTCATGAAATTTAAAAAAAGAGAGCGGGTGAGAATATCTGCTATCAGAGCAAACAGGTGTGCAAGATTGGGCAGAAAACGATTATTTGTAAACAGTATAGTAGTACTCAGACACTACACACAAAATTTATTTTATATTCCTATGCTTTCATAAGAGATTACCATTGAGCATCATTAACCCTTGCTATGATAAATTCCAATTAGCAGTATATGTCCCACATACTTCAGAGACCACTAGAAGAGAAAAATGTGCAAATGCTGAGTATATTACCTGTTACAGAACAGGACTGGGGTAGAATACACAGTCACATCCCCCAGACAATAGAGAGATCATGGACATCCTCCTACTTTTAATGAAGAATTAATATTTGAAGAGGTTCCTAATAAACAGAGATGCTCCCCAGCTTCATGAAGTGGGAACACTGCACATTAAAACAGCCTCAGAATACGTAAAATACTGGTGAATGAAAAATTATAATTTTAAGCAGCGAGAGCCAGGATAGTTGCAGCAATAGTTTCATACTAGTCAAAAGGACTAGGTCAGATGCCGATTGTGTCGAACCTCACACTTCATGGGCTGAAAACGTTTGCAAATATTTCAAGCAATCTATAAACACCAGGGCAGTGCTCTGCGTAATGACCTGTCCAAGCGGATGCCTTCACTCAGCCATGCCCAAAACTCCAATTTGAGGGACAGATAACTCCTGAAACCTTATGTGTAACCAGTTTCTCTCCAAGAACACTCTGATCAATATTTCCCAATTACCTACTGTATATTTTATGTGTTTGATCGTTACATCAATAGCTCTCTCCAGATATCAGCACACATATAATCCTGTAAGTTAAATTTTTGCAGGAATACCCTGGGTAATAAAATATCTTTGATCTTACTTTTCTGCAATGTATATACTTGACAAAGACTACAATATCTACTTGTGAAAAAAAGTCCTATTTACCATTTTTCTTGCACAACACTTCACCTCTTCTGACACAACTGGGTAGGACAACAGGTTGCTGGTTTTCTCTGCTAACTTTTTTGCTTGGTGAAAAACAGAGAACATTAACTTTGGCAGCTCATACTACCAATCCATTTGTAGGCCAGCAACAAAGTAAATGTAAGGCTACACCACAGAGTAAGAGTTGGAAAAATCACCAGTTGTTTCAACGAACTGAGATACACTAGAACAAGTAATTCTTGCTGGGTGATGACTGCAAAATGTAAATCATTTCAAAGCTTCTAACATATGATGCTTCGACTGAACATCCATACCCATGGCTACAAAAATTTCCAATAACCAGTATATGTCCCTAATGTTTTGAAGGCCACTCGATCAGAACTTACTTGCAAATACAACTTTACTGTAAAAATATGCCTATGCTGTGTATTTCAATTGTGGCGATGAGGCCTGGAGAAGACTCATAATTTCATCCACTCCATGTTGAGCCATAGAAATTCTCCTGCAAAGATAAATAATTAGTAGTAAAGAAGTGCAGAATCTATGGGGATTTTCACCCTCATCCCTGTATTTGGAATAGTGCATGTAACACCAGCTTAAGAAACACAAGATACCGTTGAAAGCAGAAATTATGTATTCCAGGCAGGGAACACCATGCTGGTTGCAGTTCTAGACCCATCCAAGTAAAAAGGCCATTGCATTTGATCATTTGCTGAACCCCACAATTCCAGGGCTGACATGGATTGCACGTGTTTCAAGCAATCTGTGAAAACCAGGCTAGTGCACTGTCCAGGGACCTGCCCATTTGGATGCCTTCACTCTGCTGTGCCTAAAATTCCATGCCATCAGTCTGAGGCCACTGAATTCAGACATCCCAGAGCCACTCAAATCCAGTCACAAACATATGAATGGGAAAGGTTAGTGGTTTTTCTTTCAGAAGATTGTGATATCGAGGGCTTTCTAAAACTGTTGCTGTTAAGGCAAGATATTCAATCCCCTGACAGTGTCCAAACCTAAAGAGTGAATAAAAGAGAGTTTTATCAGTTCTCTGAAGACAGCACCCTGCCCTCAACAGAAAACAGGTGAAAATATCTGCTCTAGGAGCCAAGAAAGTTGTATGATTTGGTGAAAACAGAATATTTAAAGAATATAAGAGCCCATGCACACTGCATGCATCTCTAAATGGGGTTGCCTCCTGCAAGAGATGGAAAATTAGGATTTGATAAAGTTCAGAATCATGGTGATCTCAATTGCTTTCTCTTAGTTAGGAACACTCGACTATAGCCAGCCTAGGAACTACCAGGAATAAAACTCATGTATTTTATAATAAAGGGGTGCCTCTCAACTTGAACATATATAATGTGGCCCCAACTTAGCTCCACATGATTAGACAGTGACTGTCCAACCCTGATCCCCAGACTTCAGACACAGAACTGACAGTTCTCAGCAATAGCTCCAAGAACGAAAATCCCTTAATATTAATGCTTTTTTTAATTTTATTTATTTATTTTTTTTGAAGTGTGCTTGTATGTAAATATTTTTTATTTAAACAACATTATTACATGCATGATTGTGTTTGGGTTTCAGTCATGTAAAGAACACCACCCATCACCAGTGCAACATTCCCATCACCAATGTCCCAAATCTCCCTCCTCCCCACCCAACCCCCACCTGTACTCTAGACAGCCTTTCAATACCTATCGATAAGATGAATTCAGAAGACATGTCATCCTTTGATCTGTGCAAAAACCAGGATCGCTGACTACAGAAGACTGAGTGCAAGAACTATGACTGGGAACATTAAGAAAGACCCTAGCCTAAGCTTTGGCCTATGATCTGTACAACAATCAAGAACTCTAATTCCAGAGGTGTGACTGAGACAATGGCAACTAAGCAGATCTTCTGGAAACATAATAAGAGATTCTATTCTAGGCTTCCTTCTAGGATCAGTGCAAAAACCAAGACCACCAATTACAGAAGACCGATTAAAACAACAGTGTTGGAACTGAAATTCTAAAACCATAAAGAAAGACTATCTTAAACAAAAAAAAAGAAAGAAAGAGTCTCTTTTAGGCTCCATCCTTTGACCTGGACAAATACCAAGATCTCTAGTTACAGAGCCTAATTTTATCATCCACGAATGAGCAGAAAGTTTCCAGACACAACAAAGATACCTAGGGAAGAGTAAAACAGCATGTATGGAGTCTGTAGTTATTCCCATGGCAGTATGTTTCAAGGGCAGAGAAACCCTGTATTTCTTAGGCCAAGGGAATTCCTTTTCTAATCTCCCCATTATTTACTGTGCCTTTGCAAAAAAGGGGAAAAAATAGAAGCACAATATTTTTATTTTTCTTTTTTTTTTTCTTTTTATTTCAGGCTTGTGATTATTGCTTGGTTGTTGTCTGTATTGTGATGGTGATTTTTGGATTTTTTAAAATATTTTTTATTTAAACACCTTGATTACAAACATGATTGTGGTTGGGTTTCAGTCATATCAGATGACACTCCCCATTTTTATTATAATTTTGGTTTATTGGTTTTTTGGTTGTTTCTTGTTTGTCTATTCTTTTATTTCCTTAATTTTTATTTTTATATTTTGTCTTTTTGTGCTATTTTTCTTCCTTATACACTGTCTTCTTTTAAATTGATATTTATAACCCTGGACGACTCACAGGTTTTTTGTTTGTTGGTTGGTTTTTTCTTTTTTGGATTTTTTGTTGCTTTGTTATTTGTTTTGTTTTTTTTTTTGTATTCTTTTACTTTTTCTTTCCCTTCAAACAGAACCACATAACTTGAATCATATTATTCTGTCTCATAAATTGAGGGGGGAAATGGATGTTACCATGTCAGAAAGTTGTATGAACATTGAGTAGAAAAAAAAGATTACTCTTAAACACCAATCCAAAGCCAATGACAACAGAATCTAAACCCATTCTACCACAGACTAGAAACAGAGAAAACCACTTAGACTAGTAGCCCAGGGGTCAATGAAGACGGATATGGGATGCATGCAGGGAACAGGGTTGGAGGGAAGACAACACTGGTGGTGGGAATGCCCTGGGTTCAGTGCAACTATGCATGTAAAATAT
The DNA here is from genome assembly GCF_024139225.1 of Suncus etruscus. Classification (NCBI taxonomy): domain Eukaryota; kingdom Metazoa; phylum Chordata; class Mammalia; order Eulipotyphla; family Soricidae; genus Suncus; species Suncus etruscus. Next base: position 85,703,729 of record NC_064868.1, read on the forward strand.
TACTGTGAAATATTTGTTATCTACTTTGGTCACAATAAAAATTATAAAACAAATCTCCAGCAAAGAAGAATAATTGAATTAAAGAAGAGAAGAATCTATGGAGATTTTTTTCCTCATTCCTGTATTTGGAACAGTGCATGTTACACCAGCTTGAGAAAACGCAAGATCCCGATGAATGCAGGAATTATGTAATCCAGGCAGTGAACACCATACCAATTGTAGTTCTAACCGAGGCTGATTCAAAAGACCATCATATTTGCTGTTTTTGCTGAACCTCAAACTTCCAGGGCTGACACGGTTTGCACATGTTTCAAGCAATCTGTGAAAACCAGGCTAGTGCACTGTCCAGGGACCTGCCCACTTGGACGCCTTCACTCTGCTGTGCCCAAAATTCCAGGTAATCAGCCTGAGGCCACTGAAACCTGCCATCCCAGAGCCACTTGAATCCAGTCACAATCATATGAATGGAAAGGGTTACTGATTTTTCTTTGAGCAGATCATGATATTGAGGACTTCTTAAAACTGTTGATGGCAGTGCCCAAACCAAAACAGTGAATAAAAGAGAGTTATATCAGAGTTATATCTGAATACAGCACCCTGCCCTCAACAGAAAACGCATGAAAACATGTATTATCGGAGCCAACAGGGCTGCATGAATTGGTGAAAACTGAATATTTAAAGAGCATGGGGGCCCATGCACACTGCATACGTCCCTAAATAGTGTGGTCATAGTTGCTTCCTGCAAGAGATAGAAAATTAGGATTTGACGAGGTTCAGAATCATGGTGATCTCAATTGCTTTCTCTTAGTAGGAACACTGGATTATGCTCAGCCTAGGAAATAGTAAGGATGTGGTAGAAATCAAACCTATATTTCCCATGCAGCGGGTACCAGGGCAGCTGCAGTTCCAATCTTAAACTAAAACAGGCCTCCAAATAGGACCTACTGCTCAAGGGATGGGCATCCACTAAATCAAGGGAAAGGTTGAGTATGGACTAAAGCAAAATCCATTCCATATTCGTATGCTTCTCAAGGCTGATTCCCACTGAGCATCAATAACACTTAGGATGAAAAATGCCAATTACCAATACATGTCCCGTATTCTTCAGAGATCACTAGATTAGACATTACTTTGAAAGAAAGCGTCCTCAAAAAAAAAAAAAACCCACCTATGCTGCGTATTTTACCTCTTGAAGATGAGGACTGCAGGAGAATACACATTCATTCCTCCCAGGGGTCTCAAACTCGCGACCCATGGTCGCAAGCAGCCCTGCGTAAAACATTTTCTGGCCCTGCCTTAGAGGAATCTTTTTTTGTTTTGTTTTGTTTTAGTTGTTTGGGTCACAGTTCAAGGCTTACTACTGACTTTGCACTCAAGGATCACCCTGACTTTGCCTCCTGCGGCCCCCAGGTAAATTGAGTTTGCTCATCCTATTAATGAAGACTTAATCATTGGAGAGGAGATCTTCCCTAGTGCTCATGAAGTGTGAACACTGCACAATACAACAGCCCCAGAATTCGGAAGATCTTGGTGAATGTAGAAATTATGATATCTCAGCAGTAAGAACCAGGATGGTTGCAGCAATAGGCCCATACTAGTTAAAAGGCCCTTGTCAGAAACTAATTTTGTTGAACCTCACACTTCCCGGCTGACACAGATTGCACATATATCAAGCAATCTGTCAAAACCAAGGTTGTATGCTGCCCAATGCCCTGTCCACCTGGACACCTTCACTCAGCCCAAGTCTCCACTGGTAAGGACGGATCCCTCTTGATACCTTATGTGGAACCAGATTCTCTCCCAGATACCTCTGGTCAATTTTCCCATAGTACCTATTGGATTTTTCAGGTGCTTGATCATTACATCTCTAACTCTGTCCTTATATCAGCCTATAAATATGTCCAAAAGTTTAGGTCGTGCAGGGAGCCCCATGAGTTATAAAATATCTTTGATCTTCCCTTTCTGCAATGTGTATACTTGACAAAGACTACAATATCTTCTTGTGAAAAAAAGTACCATAAGCCATGTTTCCTGTACTGCACTTCACCTCTTCTGACACAACTGAGTAAGACAACACGTTGCTGGATTTCTCTGGTAACTGTGATGCTTGGTGAAACCAGAGAACATTGATTTTGGCTGCTCATAGAGCCAGTCCATTCGTGGGCCAGCAGCAAAGTAAATGTAGTGCTACATCACAAAGTAAGAGTTTGAAAAATCACCAATTGTTTCAAGGGACTGAGATACACAAGTGCAATTAAAACTTCCCAGGGGATGACTGCAAAATGTAACAGTCGTATAAACATTGAGTAGAAATAAAAAACGATCAGACTTGAACGCCAAATCCAAAGCCAACTACAACAGAATTGATACCCAATCTACAACAGGCTAGACACCGAAGGGACCACTTATACTAGCAGCCTGGGGGTGAAAGGAGGATCTCTATGGGATGAAGGCTGGGAATAGGAGTAGAGGGAGGATAACATTGGTGGTGAGAATGCCCTTGATTAAATGTCATTATGTACATGAAATTGTACTGTGAATGATTTGTAATCCACTTTGGTCAAAATAAAAATTATTAATAAAAATGTAAATCATTCCTATGCTTGCAAAAGCTGATGATTGTGGTACATATACACAATGGAATATTATGCAGCCGTCAGGAGAGATGAAGTCATGAAATTTTTTTATACATGGATGTACATGGAATCTATCAGAGGGAGAGAGAGACGCAGAATAGTCTCACTAATCTATGGGTTTTAAGAAAAATAAAAGTCATTTGTGCAACCATCCTCAGAGACAATGAGAGGAGCCCTGGAACTTCCAGCTCACTTCATGAAGCTCACCACGAAGAGTGGTGAGTGCAGTTCTATAAATAACTACACAGAGAACTACCATAATCATATGAATGAATGAGGGAACTGGAAAGCCTGTCTGGAGTACAGGTGGGGGTGGGGTGGGATGGAGGGAGATTTGGGACATTGGTGGTGGGAATGTTGCACTGGTGAAGGGGGTGTTCTTTACATGACTGAAACCTAATCACAATCATTTATGTAATCAAGATGTTTAAATTAAAAAAGTTTAAAAAATTCATACACCAAAAAAAAAAGCTGATGATTGGACTTAACATCCATATCCATGGCTGCAATAAATTCCAATTACCAGTATTTGTCCCTAAAAGAGGCCTCCAATCATGGCCTACTTCTCAAAAGATCACATCCACTAAATTAAGGGAAATGTTGCAATTGGATTAATGTGAAACCTATACCTTATTCCTCTCCTTTTCAGGGCGGATTCCTACTGAGCTTCAATAACACTTGGGATGATAAATTCCAATTACAAAAATCCAATTACCAATATATGTCCCATATACTTTGGAGACCACTAATCAGAAATTACTTTGAAACAAAGCTTCCTCAAAAAAACCAGATATACTGCATAATTTACCCATTGCATATGAGGACTGCCAGATAAGACACAGTTATTCCTCTAGAGGCTATTGAGTCGCCATAGACACCCTCTTTCTATTAATAAAAATTAGTAATTGAAGAAGCTCCTATTCCATGGAGATGCTCCCCAGCCTTCATGGAGTGGGAACACTGCACAAAACAACATCCTCAGAAGAGGCCAGATCCTGTTGAATGTATAAATTATGAGTTCTTGCAGTCAGAGCCAGGATGTTTGCAGCTCTAGCCCAATACCAGTCAAATGGTCCTAGTCAGATGTTAATTTTTTTGAACTTCACATTTCCCGGGTTGATACAGATTGCACATGTTTCAAGCAATCTGTTAAAAAAAATAACAGGGCAGTGTGCTACCCATAGCACTATACTATTTGAGGCATTTTCTCAGCCCTCTCCAAAATGCCACTTGCAGCATCTATCACTCCTGAAACCTTATATGGAACTATATTCTCGTCCAGATACCTCTGATCAATTTTCCCCAAGTACCTACTGTAGGTGCTTGATCATTTGATCATTACTTGTTTTGCTCTCACCTTTTCTCATCCGATATATATGCCCCAAATTTTAAGTCGTGCAGGATTCCCCATGAGTTATAAAATACCTTTGATACTCCCTTTCTGCAATGTGTATACATGACAATGACTACAATTTCTTCTTTTGAAAAAAATTTTCTTAAGGTATTTGTCCTTTACTGCACTTCAACTCTTATGACATTCGTTAGGTAAGAGGATGCTGGGTATCTCTACTGACTTTGATGACTGTGAAACCAGAGAGAATTTATTTTGACAGCTCATAGAACCAATCTATCCATGGGCCAGCATCAATATGAATATAGTGTTGCATCACAATGTAAGTGTTCTAAAATCACTGGTATTTTCAACAGACTGATATACATTAGGGCAAGTGAAGCTTCCCAGGTGATGACTGCAAAGTCTAAATCATTCCTATGCTTCCAATAGCTGATGCTTTGACCAAGCATCCATAACCTTGGCTACAATAAATTACAATGACCAGTTTATATTTTTATTCTTTTAAAGACCACTAGATCAGAAATACTACACCAATTATATATGACAGTTTTTTTTTCTGTTAGGTGACGATGCTATTAACAGTTTTCTCCCTTAGCTGAGCAGACCAGCACTTCGTTCTCTTTCCAGTTTTTCTTTCTCTTCTATTAGACCACATTATTGAAATGGTTTGCAATTGTCATTGACACAGTAGAAGTCTTAGCTGCTACAAGTTACACACCCATGTCATGGTAAATGTCCTAGTCTTATTCACATTTGCAGGTTAAGAACATGGGTACAGAGTGAGAAATAATAGTATTACTCTTTTTGATGCCTTCCAAGGAGATGCCCTAATTCATTACTAAATAGTTTTCATGTACTAATACAAATAAGAAAGGCCCTGATTGTGGAGGATATTCAAGCTCCAGCTAGGTTCCCAAGAAAGAACTTTTGATTCAAAATCAAACAGCTCAAGGCCCCTGTCCTGACAAAACCTAGAAACATGCACCATGCTCATGACTTTGAAGAATTAACACCAAGAAGATGACAATTTCATCCAAAGCAATACACAAATTCACTGCAATCCTTATCAAAACACAAATTCATTTTTCACAAAAGACAAGAAATATCAGAAACATTGAAAATACAAATACATGGATTAAGAAAAACAAATAAAATTGTTTTATAAAATGGGCATAGAATTACATTTATCTAGCATTGTACTCAATACTGAAAAGCAAAGTTTTTCATCCGCAATGAAATATATTATAAAAATGTCCCCAATACCATTTTAATAAAGCATAGTCTTAGACATTCTAGTTAGCAGTAAGCCAAGAAAAAATAATGGCAAACAAATAGAAAAAAAAGGGGCTTGAATGGTAGCCCAGCAGTAGGGTATTTGCCTTGCATGCGACTGACCCATGATGGATTCAGGTTCAATACCTGGCATTCCATAAATTCCCCAGACTCAGGAGGAGTGATTTCTGAGTGCAGAGCCAGGAGTAATCACTGAATGGCATAGCTGTGGCCCCAAAACAAAAACAAACAAACAAATAGAAAAAGAAATAAAACTGGGGCATAGCAATAGCACAGCAGTAAGGCCTTGCATAAGCCAACAACACAGGACAGACAATGGTTCAAATCCGGGCCCCGAGTCTGCCAGAATGACTTCTGAGAGCAGAGTCAGGAGTAATCCCTGAATGCCATCGAGTGTGACACCCCCCAAAATTGTCATTTTTGGGAGAATATATGGTTACATATAGTAAAATCAAGAAAATTAAATATGGGGCAGGAGAGATAGCATGGAGGTAGGACATTTGCCTTGCAAGCAGCAGGATGGTGGTTCGAATTCCGACATCCCATATGGTCCCCTGAGCCTTTCAGGAGTGATTTCTGAGTGTAGAGCCAGGAGTGACTCCTGAGTGCTGCTGAGTGTGACCCCAAAACAAAAGAAAACAAACAAAAAAACAACAAAAAAGAAAATTAAATATTATGGGCCAGAAATATAGCATGGAGGTAGGGCGTTTGCCTTGCATGCAGAACAATGGTGGTTCGAATTCCAGCATCCCATGTGGTCCCCCGAGCCTGCTGAAGTGATTTTTGAATTTAGAGCCAGGAGTAGCACCTGAGCGCTGCCGGTGTGATGCAAAAACCGAAAGAAAAAAAAAAAGAAAACGAAATATTTAAATAATAAATGTTATCACTAGAAATAAGTTACAGACTACTAAATCAATATATTTTGGTCAGATTTCTATACATAAATACTACACTATCAGAAAGAAATATAAGAAAACTTTTACATTTGCAATATCACAATAAAAAGCAAAATATTTAGAAATAAATGTAATCAGGGAAGTGATTAAATATACTATATACTAAATAGACTATGTACTAAAAACCCAAGATAGTATTGAAAGAAATTATAGGTGATACCAAAAAATGGAAAGATATACCATGATCATGACTTGATACTGACAAAATAATCACTTAATCCAAAGCAATATACAGATGTAAAGCAATCTTATAAAAATCACAAATGCGTTTTTACAAAGAGAGAACAACAAAATATTTTAAAATACAAAGACTTGAAATAATCCTAAAGAAAATAAAGAACAACAAAAATATATACATATAGATTACCCAAGGTTAAATTTGCTATATGCACTCATAATCAAAATAACAGAGTAAAAACAAACACACTGATCAAAGGCACAGAACTTAAGAGTCAAGAAATAATCTTGCATATTTCTTCACTGCTAATTTATGCCAAAGTCAAACCATTAAACAAGAGTAAAAACACTAGCAGGCCAGAAAGATATTATGGCTAAGACACATGTCTTGTATGAAGCTGACCTTGGTTTGAGCCTCAGTATTACATGGTTCCCTGAGCAGTGCAGCATGTAGTCTTGGAAGCTCACAAGAACCACCATATTATTGAGGCCACTAGCACCAACAGGGTGGCACGAGTGAATCAAGCACTTCCTGTACTGAATGGTACCACATCCTTGGGACCGTGCACTGAACCACTGGCATAGTTAACTGATATTCCCCAGGTGGTTCCCCAGACCCCATAATTTCTTGAGAGACTCCACCCCCAAAAATGTATCTCAAAGGTCAGAGAGATGACCAGTTGGGTTGTGCTCATATTTGGTTTATGTGGGAGACCCAGTTCAATCTTCAAAACTTTATGGTCCCCTGAAAAACCCTTGAGCACCTTGTGGTGTGGCCCAATTCTCTCAACAAAAATCTTCAATGGACAGCATTGCTGTTTTAGTTAACAGTTATCTCTCTTCTACTTAAACAATTTTGAATTGGCTCATACACAGACTTAACCTAGTACCTAGAACAAAAACAGAGTTTGTAATTCATTAAGATCAATGGTATTGGCCCATGTGGGTGTATGTGCACTTCCATTATATGTGCATATATGTTAATATTATTATTAACACTGAAATTGGCAAAAATTGTGAAGGACTGAATAGAGTACTTTTTTGTTTGGGGGCCACACCCGCTGGTGCTAAGAAGTTACTCTTGGATCTGTGCTGAGAAATAGCTCCTGGCAGGCTTGGGAGACCACATGGGATGCTGGGGATTGAACCCATTCTATCCCAGGCTTTTTGCATGCAAGACAAACACCCTACCTCTGTGCTATGTCTCCAACCCCGAATATTTTTACTAAAACTGCCAATAGCATCTATGATTGACATTTAAAACTTGAACTGAATATAATGGGGAGTTTTCTGAAAAGCAAGCAAAAACTAAGTAATCTATGAATGCTCTAAATGTATACAAAATTTAATCACTTCACAAAAGAAATTATAATCTTAAGTAGGTATATTTATAAATAAAATCCCTAATAAAATTAACAGAATGAATATATGTTGTTCAAAATTGAATGTGGTTGGGTGTAACATCACTCAACGTGCATATCTCCACCCCCAGGTGAACGAGTCTAAAGCAAAGTCACACATGAAATAATCCAGACCAGTCTGAGGTTGAAACATGTGTAGTCTGGCTATCTTCTAATCAAGCAAGCTGCCTTCCAGAAGTGTTTTTATTGAATACAGAGATCACTCCCAGGTGGGACAGTAAAGACATTAGTAAGGGTAGATAGCTCAGGTTATTCTGAGCTTGTCCTGCTCAAATTTACTTATAAAACAATTTTTATTTTGAGTGATACTAAACTGTAAACAAACATATACAAAGAAATCAGTGTTGATCTTTGTTTTAGATAAAATAAGGTGTAACTAACATTGGAGAAAAGAATATTAAGTGGGAGAATATTAAAATTATTTCCTTATGTTACTATTCATGTAGAATTATAATATTCTTATAAATATTTACAATATTTTTCTAATTTTAGTGAAATCTAAGCAAGCATATAGCTACGTATATATATGACATTTCCTACCTGATATGACACACTAATGGAAGTTACTAATTAATATTATCAAACAATATAAAAGTGTCATAATATGAGCAGTAATAGTCTTATCGAAGCACAAAAAGAAGCAATAATAATAACAATCAAATTAAGTATCAGTAGACAATGTGTTTGTAACTGTCAGGCTAATACTTTCATTTGATCCTTGTGTCAAAATTAATTATTTTTTGGTCACACTCTGCAGTGCTCAGGGGTTACTCCTGGCTCTATGCTCAGAAATTGCTCCTGGCAGGCTCGGGGGACCATATGAGATGCTGGGATTCGAACCACCGTCCTTCTGCATCTAAGGTAAACGCTTTACCACTGTGCTATCTCTCCGGCCCCCAAAATTAATTCTTTAGTAATTCTGTATACTTGTTAAGTTTAATCTCTTTGTTTCCATCCAAAAAAAATGAGCACATACCTTTATGTGCTGAACACAAAATCCTTCTACACTTGGTATGAGCTGATTCTCAGCATACAAATTAACTTTAATAATGAAGTTGGTATTGAGTATTATCATATAGTAATACACAATCCATAATAGCATTTAAATTAAGGCTATAATAAAACAGAAGGAAAACATACACATACACAAATATCAGGCAATGTGAAAACTGTTATGAAGGAAACAAAAATATTCTTAACATGAATTTGGATTGGTTGTTAAAATGGCCATGTATTTGTGTCAAGGGATATGAGGACAGAATTTTAAAATCACATTTCTACTTTTATTATTTGTATATAGGACAGAATTTTAAAATCACTTTTCTACTTTTATTATTTTAATAATATTTTAAAGAACTGTGTTGTACAAAATTATTGATATGTTTTAGACCTGTATGACTTCAACAACAATCTCGCCACTATTATCAACTTCCCTCTATCAGGGTTCCCATACATTCCACCCCTGCCTGCCACCTTGACAGGCACATGACAAAGTACTGTGGTTGCATCTAGTGTGGTTGCACTCATGTTTTTGACATTGCTTAATCTGTGCTTTGGATGTGTATCTACACTACTCCACTGTATGTTCAGTACAACAAAATTTCTGACCCCTGATCACCCATTAATTCACTTTCTGATCTTCTATCCTTTGATTTCTTTCCTTCCCTGGCCTTTTCCTCTCTAAACTCTCAAGTCAAGTTTGATCCCCATTTACTACGTTACTTCTTCATACAGTTGTTTTATATATATTTATATATATAATATAATACAATAATATAATTATTATAATATAATATAAATTAATTAATATCTTATATATTAATATATAAATTTTTATATATACCTCAGAAAAGCTAGCTCATCCTGAGATTGTCTTTCGTCTTCTAGCTTACTTTGCCTGACATGAGATCTTCCAGTTCCAAACAGTTTGCAACAAGTACCATGCTTTCACCATTCCTTGCAGATGCTTAGTATTTCATTGTGTATATATACCTCATCTTCACAATCCATTCATCTGTCATTGGACATCTAGGTCAATTCCATGTCTTAAGTATTGTATTCAGTAAATGAATACTAAAGTGCATATAGTTCTTCTGTCCTGGAGGTAGATGTTAAAGTGGAATTACTTGGTAATGTGGCAAATCAGTTCTCAGTTTAATGAAGAATCTTCATTATCATTTAAAATGAACAGAAATGTTATGGGTATTTATGTTATAAAAATGTATAGATTTTCACCCTATACTCTGTTATGTACCTGAAAACTAAGTTATATATTCATATTGCTAAAACTATGATAAATTAAAAATAAATGTATACATTATGAAATAATAAAAAGATAAGTTAATATCACCGATGAATTTAAATAACTGATTTCATGGGGCATAATTTTTTTACACTTTGCTTAATAGAATTATCAAATTTATAGCAATTACTAAACTATGGCTTAATAACACAAATATTTTTGACCTAAATTATACTGGGAACTCTCATATCATTTAACAACTATGTTTAATGTATAAATATTTGTGTAATATGCTGAAATAAATATATGATTCATAACTTAAAAAGTGTTATATTTTAAAATGAGAACTATCCATCTTTCAGTGTGCAGTGACTAGGTAACAAAATGCATATAACACATTCTTGTTCAAGTAAAAACTATGCATTATTATATACATTTCATGATTATTTTGGATTCAGGTCCACACATAGTGATACTCAGAGGTCATTCTTGACTTCACTGAGGACTTATTCTTGGTAGCAATTGAGGGTGGGGCATATGTGATGACAGGGATTGAACCTGGGTAAGCTGCATGCAAGGCACGTGCCCTATCTGCTGTGCCATCTTTCCAGCCCCAATTTTTAGTTCTTTTTATATTAGAATAATACATTCTCATTCAAACATGGAATAGTAATTAAACAGAAGGATCACATCAATTAGTAGGAATTTTATTCTTTTAAACACCAGTGAACCAGCAGTAGTTATCAGATTGGTGACTGAAAACCGCTGATTGGAAAAACGTAAATAGAATATATAAGGTTTCCAAATACATTTCTAGCTAGCTTTATTAGTTACTGAAATCACACTATATTCATATTTTCATAAGTCAAAATATAATTAGAATTATTAACAATATTTTATTTTGTTATATTAGGAGCCCAGAAAAATTCATTCATTTCCTAAAATTAGAAACTTACATAGCTTATGACAAGTTTCAATTTTTTGAAGAATAAAAATCAATTTGAAACATCACCCCAAAATCTCTACTATTGATTTACATCAGAGAAAATTTCTAAATATCGAACTGAGCAGCAAAACATGAATTGAATCCAAAACCTATGTCAAGAATTAGCTGGCTAATGTACTGTGAAGCCTTTCCTAACTGTTTAGATAAAAATCCATTGTTCTATTGATTATAGTTATTATTAGAAACTTCAGAACAACTAAGATTCCTGTGAAATCAAGGTTTAAATGGAAGCCACATTTTATCATAAATACAAATATATTTATTGATACCCAATTAAAGAAAAAAATACATCTCTGTCTTCCTTACTCAACAAAAATAATCCCAAAAAGTATAGAGAAAAGAATATAAGAAGAAAACAAGTTTAAGAGATGTTATCAGGGAAAGAATGGGAAAATAAAGGAAGGATGTAGGGCAGAAAGAAGGTTAAAAAGAAAAACAGAAGCAAATGCAAAATCAACAAAGGTGTTGTATTTCTTAGTCCCTGGTTTATTTTATTTCATTTTTGGGTCATATCATGATGAATTGAGGATGTATTTAGGGCTTTTTCTTGACTCTGCACTCAGAAATCACTCCTGAGAGGGATTGGGGGAACATAAGGAGTGCCAGGATCAATCCTAGGATAGCCACATGCAAAGCAAACATCCTACCTTCTGTACTATCATATTTATGCATACATTTCTTACACAACAGAAAAAAATTAGGGCCATGACATAACAGTATCATTCACAGATTTATTCAGTATACAAACTTACATATTCATCATGAATATTCATAAAAATATTTGAAGGTGCTTTTCAGACTGAAAGTAATATATCATCAAATAATTACTGCAATGCAATTTGGTATATTTTTAATAAAGTACTTATACTATGTTCATTTCCTATATATAATTAACTTAGCAAGCAGATAAAATACTTGCATCTTTTCTATTACTTAAAATATACCACAGTACATTATAATTCTGTAAAACTAAGACACCAAAATTAGTGAAACACATGATATGGAAAATCTAAAGTGGATATTGTCAAGTATTTTCATTATATTCTTTAATATTTGGTTTTTGGGCCACACCCAGTGGTACTCAGGAGTTATTCCTCGCTCTCAGATAAGAAATCACCCCTAGCAGGCTCAAGAGACCATATAGGATGCTAGGAATGGAATCTGGGTCAGATGTGTACTTGGCAAACATAGCATTTGGATGCTATCACTCTTGCTCCTGTGTCACCCTCATGAAAGGGTCCTTCTCAGGGAAGAAGGGTTAATTCTCTACTGTGATGTTCAGGAATTTACCTTAATGCAGTGAAAAAACTCAACTTCACCAACTAGAAGCAAAGTAGTCCTACTAACTTGAAACCAGTACTTTACCACAGTAATGACTTAAGTCAGTACCAGAAAGCAGTAAACCCAGAAAACCAAATAACTTTACTGTAACAAAATTCTTAACTGGGAAAACAGTTCAAAGAAGTAAATTGGAAAAATAAGCATTCACAAAAATGCTCAAAACAAAATAAAAATCAAACTTCCACACTAAGCAAATGTCATTTAAAAATAAAGAATAAATTTGTTTTATAACCTTTTCTATTACCTAAGTTCATTAGGAAATGTTTGATCAGAGTAAAATGCTTGGATTTTTTTTTTGATTCTGTGCATGCGCTTAGATCTATAAGAAGATACTTGTGAATGTTAAATGAGAGGGGAAAGTCCTTCCACTTTTTAGTTAAGGTTTCAGTTCTCTAATAAATATTACTGTGAAAGATTTGTAATAAACTTTGGTCAAAATAAAAATTATTTAAAACAAACAGATAAATAAGCAAATGCTTTTAAAATAAACGAAAATTTTAAATGACTTAAAACACTTAAAATATGTGAGGATTACATTATAACTTTATTAAAAATTGTTTCAAAACTATAGGTGTGGAATTAGTCTCAAAATTGAGTATGGTAACCCTGTATCTTTGCCACTGTCTTTTGCAAACCCAAATTAGTTTTGCATTATAGTCATTCTCCCATGCTAGGTGTCATTTTTGGCAGGAGAGGGTGGATGAAATCAAGTTGAACTCTTCCATCAAGTACATGCTGATAAGGATGTTAGCTGAAGTTGCTTCCAGAGCAGATGGGGACTAGACCTAGGCTCTTGGGGAACAATGTTTCCATGCTAACAAATCAGAAGTCACCCATGAGACTCTGCAGCAGGTGAAAGCAGGTGAAGGTTAGTTTGCAGGAGCAGAAAAATCAAAGGAAAGGGTCTGCCTTCTGATATAAACAGTGGTTCAATATCACCCTGGAAAACCTCCCTGTTTAAGATGCTTCTGCTAAGATTTCAGTTGTGCCCATTAGTAGGGACAAGGATCAAGAACCTCAAGGAGTGTCAAAGATTTGACTCAGGTCCATAAGAAGAGGAGGGAATGTTAGAACCCGAATTGTGAAAAAGGAGGAATGCCATTTTGTAAAGGCCACATGGCAGGCTTCTTCTCAATTCCTGAGCGGGGAGGGATGCCATTTTGTAAGAACCACATGGTAAGCCACTTGTTAGGTCTTCAAGCCTATTTCCATAGAACCCGCCCCAAGTTTTCTGGCCATACCAGGTAGCCTATAAGGGAAGGACAAAGGAGCAGTAGTAAGGTACTCCTAGACAAGTGCCAATCATTTTAAGTATCATAAAAAAGCTAGGACCTTCCTATATACTTTACCTATGAAATCTTCATCATGACCTTGGATGGGGCGCATCTCCTTCAGGGGATGGCCCTGGCTGGCCAGGATGGGGGTCTTCTTGGCAGATGGATTAAAGTATTAAACTTTAAAAAATTAGTATGGTCAAATTGGCAAAATTGTAGGGAAAAGGAAATGAAATAAATTTCTTTGGGTATTTTCCCAGGCATGAAATAATCACTTTAAATAAGAACTTGGAACTGAAAGAAAGTGAAATGACATGCATGATGCCTCCCTCAGTAGTAGTGTTTATTGGAAACCAAGATGCCTAAAAGCAAAAAAGGAAGAGAGAGAAAGAGAGGAAAAAAAGAGTAAGAGAGAGAAGTGTCTACTTTAGAAGCAGGCTGGAGATGGAGGGGTGAAGGGTAACTGGGAAACTGATGGTGGGAAATGAATACTGGTGAAGCAACAGATGTTGGAGGATTATATAACTGAAACTCAACTATCAACAGTTTAACTCTGTATCTCATGGTGATTTAACATGTTTTTAAAGGATAAATACAGAATGATGTCACTTATATGTGGTATTTACAAGAACTGCATGAAGAAATGCAATGGTCTAAATGGGTGTTGTCTTGAATACACTTTGACTCCAAAGTATAGCAAGGAGAAAGAAAGAAACTGAGTGGAAGAGAAGAAACACAAATATGAAAGATGGGAGCTAGAGGCCAGCAGTCTCAGATGCATTAGTGGTGTTAAAAAAGGACAGAACTAAATATCCAAGCCAAAGGCAACAACAAAGTAATCAAGTGACCCCAATTTTATCAATCTAAACTTAAAATGGGCCTATTATACACGAAGGCTGGCGGGGGGTAAGGGAGGTGGTATGAGATGTAATCAGGAACAATGGTGATGGGTGGTGTACACTGGTGGTAATATTGGCCCTGATTCATTATATGTCTGAAATCCAACTATGAATAAATTTGTAAATCATAAATCATAAATGTTTCAATAATATATTTTAGCACTTGTTTTTGTTATGTAAATTTCTAGGACAGGAGAAATAGTACAGCAAGTAGGATATTTTCCTTGTATTAGGCCAACCTGGATTCAATCCCTGGCATCCCGTATGGTCAACCAAGCCCACCTGGAGTGAATAACCAGGAATAAAAGGTGAAAGATTTATGAAATTTGAAGTGAAACCAGAGTAACTAACTCCATCTAAATATTCTGAGAAGAAATAAACAGACACTTCCTCAAAAAAGAAATATAGCTGGCCAAAGGACACATGAAAAACGATCCATTTCCCTATCATCAGGAAGATGCAAATCAAAACAGCAATGAGGGGCCGAAGCGATAGTGCAGAGGTAGGATATTTGCCTTGCAGAAGGACAACACAGGACTGACGGTGGTTCAATTCCCCAAAACCCCATAAGTTCTCCTGAGCCTACCAGGAGTTATTTCTGAGCACAGAACCAGGAGTAACCACTGAGCACTTGCTGGGTGTGACCCAACAACAAAACAAAAACAAACAAAAAACAATGAGGTGTCAGCTCACTCACAGAGTTGGCACCCATCACAAAGAGTAAGAACAGTCAATGCTGGTGGGGATGTAGAGAGAAAGGAAACTATCATTCACTGCTAGTGGGAATGCCATCTAGTCCAGCTTTTATGGAAAACAATATGGTGATTCTTAAAAAACCTGGAAATTCAGCTCCCATATGATCCAGCAATACCAGTTCTAGGGAAATACCCTAGCAACACAAAAACACAATACAAAAATGCCCTCTGCAAGATTATGTTCACTGTAGTTCTATTTACTATTGCCAGAATCTGGAAATAACCCAGATGCCTTACAACAGAGGAATGCCTAAAGAATCTGTGGTACATATACACAATGGAATACTATGTAGCTGTCAAAAATGAAGTCATGGAAATTGTCCTATAGATGAAATGAGTCAGAGGGAGATAGAAACAGAATAATCTCACTCATATGTGTAGTTTAAGAAAAATAAAAGGTAGTATGATAATAATACCCAGAGATAAATGAGATGAAGTTTAAAAAGATCAACCATGATATGAAGTTTAACACAAATACTGGTGAGCTCAGTTAGACAAATAACTACACCAACAGCTACCATGATAATGGTAGTGAGTGAGAGAAATAGAATACCTGTCCTGAAGACAGGAAGGGGTGAGTGAGCAGAGAGAAGGAGGTTATTGGTGGTGGGAAGTTTGCACTGATGAAGGGGGTGCAATTTTTTATGACTGAAACCAACTACAAACATATTTGTATTCATGGTGATTAAATAAACATATTAAGTTTTAATTAAAAGAAACAGGAAAAAGCCATAAGAACAGCCACATTCAGTATTTGAAAACAATGGAAATGGGAGCAAAGCAGAAAAAGTATCATGTATAAACCTTCTGGGCATAAGAAAATACCAAAATACCAAACTTTACAGAATAAATTCAGAGGATGGAGTGTATAGCCTGTTAGGGATTTACAGCAGGAAATGCACTAGCTCATATTGAGATCCCTTTCTTAATTGTTGAGGCCAATTCCCATCATCCCACTAGTCATATTTAGGGCTAACATTTTTGAGAGTGACAAGGTCAATGATAAATTACAGTTTTAATGACATTAATAAAAACCTTGTGCTCAAGGAGTCTTTCAAATCTGTGGTCAAGAGTGATCCCCTGATAGTACAGGAAATAAAACTGGGTGAAGAGGGATGGAGGCACACAGCTAACTCCCATATTATCACTCCTGCCCAGAAATGGATTTCTTTTTTATTGTATTTAATGAAACCCTACAAACATTCAATCATCATTTGAACTGAAATGAATTATCTCAGAAAAGAAAGTAATTAGATAATCATTTATCTCTGATATCCCCGAATATCTCATATAGCCCAGGTTATCAATAATTTTAAAATAATTAAAAATGTCCTGCTGTTTTTTATATTAAAAGTAATAATAAGCCTGCTCAAATTAGAGCAGTATATCTAAGAATAAGTCATAATAAAAATAAAAATTATATAATGAGAATAGGAAGAATTATAAGGGGAAAGGGAAAATAATGATCGAGAGCCAGTAAATAGGAAGAAACTAAATACAAAAACAGAATAATTAAAGTTACATTTCCTTGGTCCTTATTTTTTCTTTTTCTTTTTTTAAGGCATCATGATTTACATAGTTCTTAATAGTGTTGTTTCAGGCATAAGATGTGCCAACACCAATCCTTCCACCAGTGTCTCCATAATTCTCCTACCACTCAGTTTTCTCCCTTCATTGGCACATTATAAATTTCTTTCACGTTACTTGCCCCAACTATACTTAAAAGAATGACAACTAAAATGATCAGAAGAAAAGCCATTTCCTGTTGAGTGCTAAGTAATTTAACTAGTATAAATACAATGTTAAATCATTAATCTTTATATATATATATATGTATATAATGATTATATACAATCCTATACATTTTAGGATATCGCAAGTTAGGAATAAACCTGAGTTTCTTATTCTAGTTGAGTGCAACCATATACACCTTTATTGGGTGTTATTTTAAGTGTCACACGATGAGAAGATTTTAAAAGGAGCTATTTTAACAGTTCTTGCAAAATTGTTCTCAAGGCTATCCCTGCCCAAAGCGGTTACTTGTCCATGAACCTTGGCATCCATTGTTTCTTCCAATATGAATGACCATTTATCTGCACATAGTATACATTGTCAAGTGTTCAATTCGTTGAGATTTTGGCTATACCCCTCCATACTCTTCTGGCTCACTGAGTTTCATTTGACTGATACCTTCGCATCTTACAGGCTTTCTATTGTGTGTTTCTTTGTATGTATCATGAAAGTTCCTTTCATGATTATGCTGCATCCAGTTTTTAGTCTTCATATATGAATTTTGTAATTTTGAATACAATGTGCTTGGAGTTTTCCGAGTTCAGTCTTTTTTCACTGGAATATTTTGTGTCTCTTGGATCTCCATACATGCAATCCTCAACTCTGGGAAATTTGTATTCTTTCTTCTTAGTTAGTTAGAAGTAATATACTTTGGGTTTTTATATAGATTTTCTCACTGTTCTAGAAGACTGTGACCCTAACCTTTTAATAACTCTCTGATATAGACTTGCCATGAGTATAAACCTGAAAATATATTAAGGTATTTTCAAAACTTTAAAAGCAACATATAAACAAAATATTACATAACATAATGTTTTCCCAATAATACTTGCTCAGAAATGGCTCCTGGCAGGCACAGGGAACCATATGGGATGCCGGGATTCAAACTGATGACCTTCTCATCACCCTGACCTTCTTCAGATTGGTAAGAGAATCGCGGCAGGAAGGTCTTGGGAAGAGTTCTTGCTTTAGAGCTAAGTCCGTTTTCAAGTAACAGTCCATATTAGGAAGAGTTGGTAAGGAGGGACACGCAGCATGAGTCAGCAGGGGAGTTGGTTGGCTCTTCTTGCCGGGGATGAGGTGTGGGTTTGACTGGGTGTCCCTTCACTTGGGTGCTGGGTACTGATTCGTTGGGGTAGAAGGTCAGTCTTGATGCCTAATGGATTAAGAACTGAGGGTGAAGAGTTTTAATAAGGTGGAAATATGAATGGGGTTGGGGGGGGGTGCAGGGATAGTCAGATATCCAAAGGGGGAAAGGGGAAAGTATATAGAAGGGGCAGGAAAGAAGAAAAGAGAAAATACATTGAAAAGAAAAGGAGAAGAGAAAAGAAGAAAAAAGAAGAAATTAGTGAGAAGAGAGGAAAAAAGAGCAAGTGAATTCTGGTTTGATTGAATGTGTTCGATGAGTAGGGCCTGTAGTATAAGTCTGTAGGTTACTGTTGCTGCTTCGGTGGTCTGGCTCGTCGTGTGCTTCAAGTCCTAAAAGAAGGTATAACCAAGAGATAAAGTGTATGTTAAAGAGTTTTCTCGGAACATTCTCGTAGTGCAAGCCAGGTATGGTATCTCGTGTGACTGAGCCCCGAGATGCCATTTTAGTTTGTCCATCCTTTATATCCAAGAATGCCTGTGGACAGAAAAGCTGAGAGGTTATTTTAAATATTGTAAGATTAAGGCATTAAGCATATTGTTATGAGATGTTTCTGTTGGAGTCAGTGATTTCCCATGGTATTCTTTACCTGTATTTCTGTATAAGATTCCTAGGGGGATACTTAAAGCTAATCCACAATGGTTCTTTGTCCATGTTTGTCTCTTAAAGGCCTCACATTTTTCTGATACCCAGGGTGCTGAGAAGGTTGTACTTGATCAAACAGCAACATGATCAGCCATCGGGAAAATATATTTATTGTGTCCCACTTCTAATTTTTCATGACACCTTTCATTTCCCTGATAGATTTAATATAAATTTCAGAAAATTATTAGAAGAAAGAGCTTTAACCTTGACTGGTTAGGGACTTCTACTACAATGCAACTATTATCCTGCTAATAAATTATAATAAAATTACAGACTTGGGGGGGCAGAGCTATACCACAGTGGCAAGGTGTTTCTCTTGCATGTGACCAACACAGGACTAGCCCCGGTTTGAATCCCGGTATCCCATATGGTCCCCCGAGTCTGCCAGGAGCGACTTCTAAGCACAGAGCCAGGAGTAACTTTTAAGCACCACCAGGTGTGAAGCAAAAAATAAAATAAAATAAAATTACAGAAATGAGTAGTAGGACTTAGTGTCAGCATTATTAATTATAAGAAAAAAAGACACAACTATATAAAACACTAACATTTTCTTCATCCTCATTTAACATATTAAGCAATGTAATATGAGAGTCAACTAAGAAAAGCAATAACATGATCCCACCATAATAGTCCACAATACATGTTTAATTGCAGTGCTTAGAGATATCATACATCAGACTGCTGGAATTGAAAAAACTTGGTAATTCTACTCTAGATCTTTTAACATACGATTCATCCAAGAAAACCAACTGAATCCATTAACTTTAGGACTATGTGTCTTCTTTCTTTGTAATTTGAGATAGCCTTCACATACCAAACTTTAATTTTTCACATTTTGGGGCCACACTTGGCAATGCTCATATATTGTCCTGGCTCTGCACTCAGGACTTACTCTTAGCAGTGCTTAGGAGCCCATATTGAATACTGGAGATTAAACCTTGGTCAGCTGAAAACAAGGCAAGTGTCTGACTTGCTGTACTATCACTCTTGTCCCCCAATTTTTCTCACATTAGGGAATAAAATAATGCCTGATACATAGAACGAATGTGCTAACGGAACTGATTAGAAAAGAAGTGCCAGGTTATTCCTCTTCAGGCACTTGCCTTGACCTTACAGATTTGCTGCTGGAATCTTCCCCACAGTATACATAACACTCCCTCGAGAGGGATCTTACACGAAGAGTTAAAATACTTGAAAATACTTTGTTGATTGTAAATCAACCAGCACAAAGAAACTGCATTACTAAGGTACAACTGTTCTTTGTGAAGTCCCTGCTAACTGTAACTGTATACTTTGCCATATAAAAGCAGTCATTTATCTGTTATCTGTACAAGGAACAACTGGTCTGTGCAATCTGTGGTCTGAGTCTCACTGTGGGCACTACTGGACTTCACTGGGAACACAGTTGTGCAGAACATCATTACTTTTCTGTGAAACAAAAGTTCTTGAGATAAGGATGTGGCCTACTATTCAGAATAGCATCTACTGTGCTTGATGATGTAGCAGCTGCTTGGTTAGATTTGTATTATTGGATATGTAGTTATTGGGCCAGAGAGAAAGAGGTAGAGCATTTGCCTTGCATGCAGAAGAATGGTGGTTCGAATCCCAGCATCCTATATGGTCCCCCGAGCCTGCCAGGAGAATTTCTGAGCATAGAGCCAGGAATAACCCCTGAGCACTGCCGGGTGTGATCCAAAATAAATAAATAAATAAATATGTAGTTATGCAGTAAATTTTAATGACAAATTACAAACTCATGGATGATATTACTGACCTAGATATTATAATGGGTTCAACTAAAAACTAAAGCAACTTTTAAAACAAAGAGCCAGACATAAGTCCTGAGCATCAGTTGGTATAGCCCCCAAACAAAACAAAAGGAAGGGAAAAAAAGTAACTCAGTGGTCAAGGGAACATGCTAAGAAAAAATCCAAGTTTGAATCCTTGTGCCACATGGCTGTCTGAGCACTACTGTGGTCTAACCCTGAGTCCACCTAGCACTGTTGAATATGGCAATGGTAGCTCTTAATACAAGGCCTGAGAAGTTGTGCAGCTACAGATCATATCAATGAATTATGTGGCCAGGTTGTCAAAGGACAGCCAAAGGTATCCACTAGACTCCTTGAGCACTATCTGCAGCTCCCAAAATTTACCTTTCAGGTATAGACAACCTTTATGAACCTCAAACATTTCCTTAAGAATTATTGCTTGGGCCAGAAATAGCATGGAGGTAAGGTGTTTGCCTTTTATGGAGAAGGTCCGTGGTTTGAATCCCGCATCCCATATGGTCTCCTGAGCTTGCCAGGAGTGATTTCTGAGCGTAGAGCCAGGAGTAACCCCTGAGTGCTGCTGGGTGTGACTCCCCAAAAAAATAATTATTGCTAAGTTAGACCAGCATGTTGAAGAGGAATATGTTTATTAGGCTCTTCACTGTTATAGCCAATGACAACCAAGCTAAGAAGCTTACAGATCTTTGCATATTTACTTATGTAACAGTAATCCCATTTTCCAGCAAAAGCATCGAGAAATATATGTGCTTCTATTAAAATTGTTCATTTCTGTTGAGGAATTTTAGAGGACATATAAATTGTAGAAATTAAATTTTTCTTTGTGCATCTTTGCATAGTTTTACCAGTTGATCTTAGAATTGCAATATATTTTTTTCTAATTAAGAGGATAACATTGTTCAAAATGATAACTAAAATGGTCTATCCAAAATGTAAACTTCTCCAAATATCAAACAAGCTCTAGCATCTGGAAAAAAGAGATCATACCTGTTTTCACATCCATTTGGCATGAAATGTGTACATTAACATGTCCCAAATGTATATTTATGATGCAGATGTTCTCTCAAATGTTGCAGAAACACTTATTCCGACAACAATCCTAGGAATACATAGTGAAGTCACATCAGGGAGGCCAGAGAGTAAAACGGTAAAGTGCAAAGTCTGAAGCCAACTAATGGGGCCCAAATCCTGGCTACAGCGCTCCAACAGACATTACCATGGTGATAAAGTATCTGTGCCTTAGTTTCTTCATTTGTACTGTAAGTGAAATAATAGTAGTTATTTCACAGCAATGTGGTTAAGTTAACTAGGATATCTTAGGGGCTGTAAAAACAGCCCTCAAACATTGACCCTGAAAGGAAGAGCATGGTGTCCCTGAGCACTGATGGACCCAAGCATCCCTGCAATACAGGGATTTCTGGGCTGCATAAGTGGGCAGAGTATCTCACATTGCTATGAGGTTGTACTACTCTTATTTCACTTATTTTACAAATGTAGAAACTGAGGCATAAATACTTTATGATTGTGTCACCAAATAGAAACAGGACTGGAGCAAGTTATGATAAAGTATTATTAAAGTTATGCTAATCTTGGAGTTGAGGCAATAGTAAGTAAGCAATATGTATGTTTACTTTATAAGCTACCAAAGGTGTTTGATCGTTGGCACACCATTTTGCCCGAGACTTCCAGAAATGATCCCCGAGTACAGATCCAGGTGTAATTGGGTATGTGACCCAAAATTCAAAAACCAAGTCTGACAAATTGGGAATTGGAGATATAACTCCATTATTTTAGCACATGCCCTTTCATGTGCAAGTCCCTGAGATTGGTTCTGTATCAGATTCACCTACATTAGTCCCAATACTGCTGAGTGTTGCTTTTTTATATGATAGTCATAAGTAAAATTTTGCCAGTCTAGAAAATTTGTATGCAGGTCTGAATCCATGACATTGCTCTGCCATAGGCCCTGTAGAGCTATCCAAGCCACAACGAAACTCTGGAAGATCTACACATTGGAACTCTACTAAATTGTTAGAAAAAATAAAGTCATGAAATTTGCTTGTAAATAGATAGATATGGAGTGTATTATGCTGAGTGAAATGAGTCAAAGATATAAGCATAGACATAGAATAATGGCATTTATTTGTGGGATATAAAAAAGATAGTACGGTAACAATACCAACAAATAACAGACACAAGTGTCAGGAAGACCACTCTATGATAGAAAGCTTGCCACAAATAGCAGGAGAATACAGTTAGGTTAAAGAAGGGACCACTATGATAATGGTAGTTGGAAATAATCACTCTAGCCAAGAACTTGTGTGCTGAATAAAGTGTGTGCTGATAAAGTGATATGCATGATAACCCTTAAGTAATAAAATTACCAAACATAGGGTCTAAACAGGAAATAAGGGAGTGAGAGAGAGAAGAAAAATATCTGCTCCAAAGACAGAGGGGAGAATGGGAAAGAAACTGGGGACTTTGGTGGCACAAAATGTACACTGGTGGAGAGTGTTGTACATTGTATGAAAATTAGTCATGAACAACATTATAAATGTGCAAAAAGAACTGTATTATAAACAACCTTGTAATTATCATGTTTCAATAAAGCAATTAAAAATGAAAATCCAGGGGTTTTGTATTATGCATTTTGCATGATTATCTCCTTCAAACTTCATAAGGACTAGACAGTATTGGCACCATTATCTTCTTAAATAAATAGTCTCCCTGAGGATTTCTTATAGACATCATACTTTTGTCAACTTGTGGCTAGAGAGGAACTGGCCCATTTCTTTTTTGTTTGTTTGTTTTGTTTTGTTTTGTTTTGTTTTTGGTCACACCTGGCAGAGCTCAGGGGTTACTCCTGGCTCTACACTCAGAAATCACTCCTGGCAGGCTGGGGGACCATGTGGGATGCTGGGATTCAAATCACCATCCTGCATGTGAGGCAAACACTCTACTTTATGCTGTCTCTCCGGCATGAGAAAATCAGATTCTGTGTCCAGCTCACTCCAACTTCAACAGATACCCTGTTAAATTCAGTGTAAAGTCTGACAATTGTCAATTCCTTTATCTTCTCCCTGTTCCATGATCAACAAAGTCACAGTACCTTAACTGAATCATCTTTTCCTTTCCTGGCCCACAAGTTCACTGAATTATCTTCTATAGGTCTATTTGCATGCTTTTCACTCTCTGGAATGTTCTTCACTTCTTAAAAATTTTACTATATATCTCAAGATCAGTGTCCTGGGTTCAGCTAATAGCTCTTTCTTCATAACATCAGTCTTACATGACCTAAGACCCCTCTAAATCATGATTCAGGAAATACATGTGTATGAATTAGCAATTTCCACATTGAATATTCATAAATGAAAACTACTAATTTCAGTGTGTGATAACTTTTATTTACATGTTCCACCTTCCATATCACTGGAGTACAAACTTGCTCTATTTGTATCTCTACAATTTATTTCTCTCAGTCCAGCCTCCACAATTATTCCTGTATTGTCTTCACTGCCTCTCAATCTCCACTGCCTAAAGTAATAGAAATTAAAAAACTGCATCCTATTAGTTTTCCTGTCTTCCTCATTTTCACATTCAGACTTTCCATCTTCAGTTCATTTTCCTCCCTTACTGCTACCAATTCTATTTTTCGTATTTAAATTATTTTATTATTTTGAACCTTGTTTCCTGATAAAATAGAAAAATAATTAGTAAGAAAATAATTAAAAACATTGTAATCAATTTCTACTGTATGCCTCACATACTGTCAGAGCTGAGCTGCCAGAGATGGGCCCATATTTCTGGTGTCCACAAGGGCCCTGAAGGCAAGGCTGTGACAAGTATCTCAATTCTTTATATTAGAGAAGCCCAGGGGCTTATTCCAAATACCTAGGCCAAGAGAGATAGAGAAAAGAGAGAGAGAGAGAGAGAGAGAGAGAGAGAGAGAGAGAGAGAGAGAGAGAGAAAGTTCAGGACTAGGGTAAGCTCAGATTGAGAGCTAGGAAAAAGGAACTTTTATACTATGTAAAACAAAAGGATACAGATAAAGTAGTCAAGGTCTATTCAAATAAGGGAGAAAAACACAGCCAGGGGTAGAAACAGTTGAATCCAATTGCTGCATCAACTGTCTCTTCTAACTGTCAACACCACTCTACCCAAATTCTTCAAGGGGGGGGGGTATAGACTCAGCCAGCCAATCATAGCTAAGGTCTTAAAGGATGGCTGGTTCTGGAATGATGTTGGGATAATACAGTGATGAAGGACAAGTGTGTAGTTTAATAAGTAAAACTCTAAGTTGTAGAAGACAGCATTTACTGATCTCTTACTATGGAAATTATCCTGCACTCACTTTATTACATTAACTCTTTCAAGAAGGCACAAAAATCATCTCCAGTTTACATATATGATAAATAAAGATTCAGAGGTTAAGACAACTTATGTTTAAATCTACAATTGATTCCAATGATGTAAAGTGTATGTACATTATTCTGTTATGAAACACAGGAAAACCTGGCTTGAAATTGGACATTTATTTGAGAGGTTAAGAAAATTCAAGTTGCATATAAGATAAAGGGTCTCTGTGTAGGCTTAGAACCTTCCCTTCATGAAAAAAGTGACCTCAGACCTCTCTTTAATTTTACGTATAAAAGTTAAATCAAAATAGATTAAAGACCTTGATATTTGACCTGAAACTGTAAGATAATATAGGAAAAAGTGGACAGATACTACAGGAAATCGAACCTAAGATATCTTCAAGGATGAAATACTAAGCAAGAAATACTAAGCGAGGATGAAATACCAAGCAAATGAAGCAAAGATAAGTGGGACTATGCTAAACTAAGAGGCTTCTGCACCTCAAAGAAAATGATAAGTAGAGTAGAAAGACTACCTATGTAATGAGAGAAACTATATATCCAATCTCCATCTGATATAAGATTAGCATCCAATATCACACATCACTGGTAGAGCTTAGCAAGAAAAAAGGTAATTCAACCCCATCCAAAAATGGGGAAAATAACTGAACAGACAATTCCTTAAAGAAGAAATACAGATGGCCAAAAGGCACATAAAAAGTGCTCAAGTCATTAACCATCAAGGAGATGCAAATCAAAACTTATGAAATATTATCTCACACCAGTGGTTCATATCACAAAAATGTAAGAACCATCATGGATGTGGGGAGAAAGGGACTGCTATTCACATCGCTGGTGGAAATTCCCACTGGTCCAACTTGTTTGAAAAACAATATATATATTCTTAAAAATACTAAATATTGAGCATCTATATAACTCAACATTTCAACTCCTAGGAATACAACCCAGATCCCCAAAACACAATATAAAAAAGCATTTCTATTTTCACCTCAGCATTATTCACAATAGCCAGATTCTGGAAAGAACCCAAGTGCCAGCGAACAGAGGAGTATGTAAAGAAACTATGGTAAATTCACACAATGGATTACTATGCAGCTGTTTGGAAAAATGAAATCATAAAATTACTTATATATGGATGGATATGGAGAATATTATATTAAGCAAAATGAATCAGAGGGAGAGGACTAGACACAGAATGATCATACTCATCTGTGGAATATAAAAAAGAAGACAGTATGGCAATAATAGTCAGGGACAATAAATACAAGGGCCAGGAGGACCAGTCCATGGTAGTAAGCTTCTCACAATAGCTGGAGAGTGTAGTTAGGGCAGAAAAGCAATCACTATAACAATGATGTTCAGAAATGATCACTCTGGACAAAAATTGGGTACTGGAAGTAGATAAAGTATGATACCCTTTAGTAACAATACTGCAAACCCCAATGTCTAAGATAGAAAGAGTGAGTGAAGAATAATGACTGATCCAGGGCCCATAGTGATACCACACTGGTAGGGCATTTGACTTGCATGTGGTCTACCCAGGAAATATCAGGGTTTGATTCCTGGCATCCCATATGTTCCCCTGAGCCACCAGGAGCGATTTGTGAGCACAGAGCCAGGAGTAACCCCTAAGAGCCACTGGGTGTGGCCCAAAGACCAAATAAATAAATAAATAAAAAGAATAATGATTGTCCCATAGGCATTTAGGAGGGAGGGCAGGGGGGAAACTGGGACATTGGTGGTGAAAAATGTGTGCAGATGAAGGGTGCCGTACACTGCATGACTGAAGCTCAATCATGAATCATTTTGTATCTGTAGGGATAAAACAACTGTATTATGAATAATCTTGAACTCATGGTGTTTAAAGAAAATACTTAAAACACTATATAATATTATATATGTAATATTTTACAGTATGACCAAGTAGTATAAACTAAGTAAATATTTGTAAAAAAAAAATACTGACAGGAGCTTACCAATAAATAGCTTTTCTTTCAGGTCAAAAAAGATCAGCATTGAATTTCATATATTTCCCCAGTTAGAAAATGCTCATTTTAAGAATTAGTCTGAAACAAATAAAATGGCATTATTAGTATAGGACACAGATATTAAAAGAATGAGAAAGGTTTTCAGGAAATAAATCACCATCACCTTTAAGAAAGCAAGGACAATATGTCATTTAAAATCATATACCAACAAAACAATAGAACCTTAAGGTTTGGTGAAGTGAAGAAGACATGATGTTTAAAATAAAACTTATCACTAACTCACAAATTAAACACCAGTTACATGTTAAGAATTGGGAGTCATGAAGCCAGAGATATAGCATGGAGGTAGGGCATTTGCCTTGCATGCAGAAGGACGGTTATCCGAATACTGGCATCCAATATGGTCCCCCGAGCCTGCCAGGAGCATCCCCTGAGCACTGCTGGGTGTGACCCCAAAACCAAAACCAAAACCAAAACCAAAACAAAACACTGGGATTCATGTTATTCTATAGGCATTTTCATTTTTCTTTTTTAATTATAATATTTTTTTATTTTGACCAGAGAGTATTACAAATCTTTCACAGTAATATTTTAGGTGCATAGTGACAAAGAATCAGGGGCATTCCCACCACCAATGTTGTCCTCCCTCTACCCCTGTTCCCAACTTGCATCTCATACCCCATCTTTTACCCCCTGGGCTGCTAGTATAAGTGGCCCCCTTTGTGTCTAGCTTATAGTAGATTGGGTATTGATTCTGGTGTCATTGGCTTGGTTTTGGTGTTTCAGTATGATCACTTTTTGTTTCTACTTAATATACATATGACTGTTTTGTCTTCGCACCATCCCTTATTTCCCATCAATTTGTGAGGCAGAACAAGATGGTTCAAGTTATGTGGTTCTCTTTAAAGGAAAGGAAAAATAAAATGGGGGATAAATCAAACAAGCAAAAAATGGGAGGAGTCCTCCTAGAGGCTATATATAGCAATTTGATTGAAGAAAGAGAAAAAGGAAGAAAAACAGTAACACTACAAAAAAATCAAACAAAAAAAACCTGAAAAACACCACAGCAATAAAGACAACAACCACACAATAACCACAGTTTTGAAATAAAAACAAAACTAATCACAGCAAAGGAAAAAATGAAAAAGAAAAAAGCGGAAAAAGAGAAAAAAAACAACAACAATAACAAAACCAAAAGAAAAAATTTAATTTATATATTTTTTGCATAGGCACAGTAAATATTGGGGAGATTAGAAAGGGAATTCCAGTTGCCTAAGGGATACAGGGTTTATTTGCCCTTGAAATATACTGTCATGGGAATAAGTACAGGCTCCATATATGTTCTTTTACACTCCCCTAGGTCCATTTGTGGTGGCTAAAAACTTTCTGCTCCATCTGTAGACATTTTCTTTTTTTATTTAAACAACTTTATTACATACATGATTGTGTTTGGGATTCTGTCATGTAAAGAACCCACCCATCACCAATGTCCCAAATCTCCCTCCTCCCCATCCAAACCCTGCCTGTACCCTAGACAGGCTTTCTATTTCCCTCGTACATTCTCATTATTAGGATAGTTCAAAACATACTTATTTCTCTAACTAAACTCATTCCTGTTTGTGATGAGCTTCATGAGGTGAGCTGGAACTTCCAGCTCTTTTCTCTTTTGTGTCTGAAAGTTATTATTGCAAAAATGACTTTCATTTTTCTTAAAACACATAGATGAGTGAGATCATTCTGAGTCTTTCACTCTCTCTGACTTATTTCACTCAGCATAATAGATTCCATGAACATCCATGTATAGGAAAATTTCATGACTTCATCTCTCCTGACAGCTGCATAATATTCCATTGTGTATATGTACCACAGTTTCATTAGCTATTCATCTGTTGATGAGTATCTTGGCTGTTTCCAGAGTCTTGCTATGGTAAATAATGCTGCAATAAATATAGGTGTAAGGAAGGGATTTTTGTATTGTATTTTTGTGTTCCTAGGGTATATTCCTAGGAGTGGTATAGCTGGATCGTATGGGAGCTCGATTTCTAGTTTTTGGAGAAATCTTCATATTGCTATCCATAAAGGTTGAACTAGACTGCATTCCCACCAGCAGTGGATAAGAGTTCCTTTCTCTCCACATCCCCACCAACACTGCTTGTTCTCATTCTTTGTGATGTGTGCCAATCTCTGGGGTGTGAGGTGGTACCTCACAGTTGTTTTGATTTGCATCTCCCTGATGATTAGTGATGTGGAGCATTTTTTCATGTGTCTTTTGGCCATGTGTATTTCTTCTTTGTCAAGGTGTCTGTCCATTTCTTCTCCTCATTTTTTGATGGGATTAGATGTTTTTTTCTTGTAAATTTCTGTCAGTGCCTTGTATATTTTGGAGATTAGCCCCTTGTCAGATGGGTATTGGGTGAATAGTTTCTCCCATTCAGGGGGGGGGCTCTTGTATCCTGGGGGCTATTTCTTTTGAGGTACAGAAGCTTCTCAGTTTAATATATTCCCATCTGTTAATCTCTGCTTTCACTTGCATGGAGAGAGCAGTTTCCTCTTTGAAGATGCCTTTAGTCTCAATGTCCTGGAGTGTTTTACCTATGTGTTGTTCTATATATCTTATGGTTTAGGGTCTGATATCGAGGTCTTTCATCCACTTGGATTTTACCTTCGTACATGATGTTAGCTGGGGGTCTTAGTTCAATTTTTTGCAAGTGGCTAGCCAGTTGTGCCAACACCACTTTTTGAAGAGGCTTTTTTTGCTCCATTTAGGATTTCTTGCTCCTTTATCAAAAATTAGGTGATTTTATGTCAGGGGAACATTGTCTGAGTATTCAAACCTATTCCACTGATCTGTGGGCCTGTCTTTATTCCAATACCATGCTGTTTTGATAACTATTGCTTTGTAGTAAAGTATAAAGTTGGGGAAAGTAAATCCTTCCATGTTCTTTTTTCCAATGATAGCTTTAGCTATTCTAGGGTGCTTATTGTTCCAAATGAATTTCAAAAGTGCCTGATCCACTTTTTTGAAGAATGTCATGGGTATCTTTAGAGGAATCGCATTAAATCTGTACAATGCTTTTGGGAGTATTGCCATTTTAATGATGTTAATTCTGCTAAGTCATGAGCAGGGTATGTACTTCCATTTCCTTGTGTCCTCTCTTATTTCTTGGAGCAGAATTTTGTAGTTTTCTTTGTATAGTTCCTTCACATTTTTAGTCACGTTGATTCCAAGATATTTGAGTTTGTGTGGCACTATTGCGAATGGGGTTGTTTACTTAATGTCTTTTTCTTCCTTATTACTATTGGTGTATAGAAAAGCCATTGATTTTTGTGTGTTAATTTTTTAGCCTGCCACCTTCTATATGAGTCTATTGTTTCTAGAAGATTTTTCATAGAACCTTTAGGGTTTTCTAGGTAGAGTATCATGTCAACTGCAAACAGCGAGAGTTTGACTTCTTCCTTTCCTATCTGGATTCCCTTGATATCTTTTTCTTGCCTAATCACTATAGCAAGTACTTCCAGTGCTATTTTGAATAGGAGTGGTGAGAGAGGACAGCCTTGTCTTGTGTCAGAATTTAGAGGAAAGGCTTTCATTTTTTCTCCATTGAGGACAATATTTGCCTCTGGCTTGTGGTAGATTGCCTTAACTATATTGAGAAAGGTTCCATCCATTCCCATCTTGCTGAGAGTTTTGATCAAGAATGGGTGTTGGACCTTATCAAATGCTTTCTCTGCATCTATTGATATGATCATGTGGTTTTTATTTTTCTTGTTGTTGATTTTGTGTGTTATGTTGATAGATTTACGGATGTTAAACCATCCTTGCATTCCTGGGATGAAATCTACTTGATCATAGTGGATACTCTTCTTAATGAGGCATTGAATCCTATTTGCCAAGATTTTATTGAGGATCTTTGCATCTGTATTTATCAGCGATATATGTCTGTAATTTTCTTTTTTGGTAGCATCTCTGTCTGGTTTAGGTATCAAGGTGATGTTGGCTTCATAAAAGCTATTTGAAAATGTCCTATTTCTTTGATTTCATAAGAGTCTTGCCAGGATTGGTAGAAGTTCCTCTTGAAAGGTTTGAAAGAATTCATTAGTAAATCCATCTGGTCCTGGAATTTTCTTTTTGGGCAGAAATTTGATTACTGTCTTAATTTCCTCAATAGTGATGGGTGTGTTTAGATATGCGAGATCCTCTTCATTCTACCATGGAAGATTATAAAAATCCAAAAATTTATCCATTTCTTCCAGGTTTTCATTTTTAGTGGCATAGAGTTTCTCAAAGTAGCTTCTGATTACCCTTTGGATTTCTACTATATCTGTAGTGATCTCTCTTTTTTAATTCCTAACACGAATTTTCAATTTTCTCTCTCTCTTTCTTTGTTAGTTTTTTCAGTGGTCTATCAATCTTGTTTATTAATTCAAAGAACCAGCTTCTGCTTTCGTTGATCTTTTGGATTGTTTTTCGGGTTTCCACTTCATTGATTTCTGCTCTCAGCTTTGTTATTTCCTTCTGTCTCCCTATTTTTTGGTCCTTTTGTTGAGTACTTTTTAATTCTATGAGCTGCCTCATTAAGTTATTCAAGTATGCCTCTTCTTTTTTCCTGATGTGTGCTTGCGAATTTTCCTCTCAGTACCGCTTTTGCTGTGTCCCAAAAGTTTCTGATAGTTTGTTTCCATTGTCATTTGTTTCTAGGAAGGTTTTGATTTCCTCTTTGATTTCATCTCAGACCCACTGGTTATTCATTATTAGGCTGTTTAACTTCCAGGTATTAAAATTTTTCTTCTGTGTCCCTCTGTAGTCCACATATAAATTCAGAGCCTTGTGGTCAGCAAAGGTAGCCTGCAAAATGTCTATCCTCTTGATATTATGGAGGTATGTTTTGTGTGCTAGCATGTATTCTATCCTGGAGAATGTCCCATGTACATTAGAGAAGAATGTGTATCCAGGCTTCTGGGGGTGGAGTGTCCTGTATATATCTACTAGGCCTCTTTCTTACATTTCTCTTTTCAGGTCTAGTATATTCTTGTTGGGTTTCAGTCTGATTGACCTGTCAAGTGTTGACAATGCCGTGTTGAGTTCTCCCACAATTATCGTGTTGTTATTGATATTATTTTTCAGATTTGTCAACAATTTTATTAAATATTTTGCTGACTCCTCATTTGGTGCATATATGTTTAGGAGAGTGATTTCTTCCTGCTGTATGTATCCCTTGATTAATACAAAATGCCCATCTTTGTCCCTTACAACTTTCCTAATATAAAGTTTGCATTATCTGATATTAGTATGGCCACTCCAGCTATTTTCTGGGTGTTGTTTGCTTGGATGATTTTCCTCCAGCCTTTTATTTTGAGTCTATGTTTGTTCTGGCTATTCAGGTGAGTTTCCTGTAGGCAGCAGAATGTTGGAATGAGTATTTTGATCCATTTAGCCACTCTGTGTCTCTTAACTGGTGCATTTAGTCCATTGACATTGAGAGAAAGAATTGTCCTGGGAGTTAATGCCATCTTTATATCGAAGTTTGGTGTGTCTGTTGGTCAGTCTTGTCTTTAATTATGTCTTTCAGTTTTTCTTTTAAGAATGGTTTTGACTCTGTAAAGTTTCTGAGCTGTGGTTTTTCTGTGAAACCATGTATTGTTCCATCAAACCTGAAAGTGAGTTTTGCTGGGTGCAGTGTTCTAGGCAAAGCATTTATTTCATTGAGTTTTGTCACTGTGTCCCACCACTGCCTTCTGGCCTGGAGTGTTTGTGGTGACAGGTCTGCATTAAATCTCAAGGATGTTCCCTTGAATGTAATTTCTCTTTTCGAACTTGCTGCTTTCAGAATTCTGTCTCTATCTGTGGAATTCGACATTGTGAGTAGGATGTGTCCTGGGGTGTTTTTTCTGGGGTCTCTTTTAGTTGGTACTCTTTGGGCATGGAGGATTTGATCGCATGTATTCATTAGCTCTGGTAGTTTCTCTTTAATGATGTTCTTGACCATTGATTCTTCCAGGAGATTTTCTTTCTGGGTGTCTGGGACTCCAATGATTCTTAAGTTGTTTCTGTTGAGCTTATCATAGACTTCTATTTTCATCTGTTCCCATTCTTTGAGTAATTTTCCCATTGTTTGGTCATTTGCTTTAATGCTTTTTTGCAATTTCTTCTGCTGTACAGATTTGTTATTCATCTCATCTTCCAGTGTACTAATTCTATCCTCAGCACCTGTTAACCTGTGGGAAAGCTCAACCATGTTTTTCTTTAGTTCATCTACTGAGTTTTTCAGACCTGTTATTTGACCTGAAAGTTCAGTTTGAAGTTTTCTGATTTTTATCTTCATATTCTCTTGATTCTTAATAGTGTTCTCTTTTATAATTTCTTTGAGTTCTTTGAACATCTTCCATATTGCGACTCTAAACTCTTTATCTGAGAGACTGACTAGTTGGTTGGTCATGTTCAAGTCATCTGAGTTGCCATCATCATTCTCTATGTCTGGCGCTGGCCTGCATTTTTTCCCATTGTCACACTTGTATTGTGTTTTTTTTTTACATGTTGTGGTTGTATTCATTGGCTAAGTGATGTGCACGGCTTGGAAGCAAAGGTGAGCGGAGAGCTCCTCTGGCTCCACCCTTTCTGGGCTTGTAAACTCACCTCCAGGGAAGGCTCCAGGGAAGGCGCTTCTTCCGCAGATGAGCCACACAATATGAAATCAGGTCGAAAATGGAGCACAGCACAGAAGACAGGCAGATAGGGGTGCTGACATCCGAGTTCCAGCAGGGTTCAGCAGCTTCCCCTTTCTGGGCGTGTAAGCTCACCTCCATGGAAGGCTCCAGGAAAGGCAAACCGTCTGCAGATGAGCCACACACAGGATGAAATTAGGCCGAAAATGGAGCACAGCACAGAAGACAGTTAGATAGGGTTGCTGGTATCTGAGTTCCAGCAGGGTTCCTCAATTCTGTCTCTGACTCTGAAGCAGGCAGGCAGGAATGCTGATGAAATCCAGTCTCAGGCAGCTGGAAACCGCATGGCCCAAGATGGATTCTGAGCCCTTCTGGCTCCCAGCAGAAACTAGCAGGTGTCAGTGTGTGTACCTCCCAACCCACCTCTGAAGCAGGCAGGATCACCAGCAGGAATGCTGATAAAATCCAGTCACAGGCAGCTAAAAACAGCATGACTCAAGATGGCTTCTGCACTCTTCTGACTCCCGGCAGAAACCAACAGGTATCAGTGTGTATATGTCCCGACCCACCTCTGAAGCAGGCAGGATTACTGGTAGGGAAGCTGATGAAATCCAGTCTCAGGCAGCTGGAAACTGCATGGCCCAAGATGGCTTCTGTGCCCTTCTGACTCCTGGCAGAAACCAGAAGGAATCAGTGTGTATACATCCCAACCCACCTCTGAAGCAGCCTGTAGACATTTTCTTACATATTTTTCTCCATGTTTCTTCCCTATGTCACTTAAAAAAAACACAAGAGGATAATCAAGTGGTTTAATATGATCCAGAAAAAAACTGAAAGCTGGGTTTCCAACTAAATGGGTCTAGTGAAAAAACTTCAAACCTTGCTTTGTACTTTAACAGTTTGAGTAACACATTTGTCTGCTTTATGTAAAGAAATTGATTTTTACTTTATGACTGCCACACTTTCCCTCTCCTTTTATGTGTTTTGACTATAATGGCAAGTTGTTTATAAGTAGATTGCTGACTTTAATTTCAGACATGGGGTTGAGATTTCAAAAGAGTCAAATCCCCATAGGCCTGCAAGCTATCTTCAAACAGATTTTCCCAAGTTAAATAAAGTATGACAGATGGCAACACACTGTGAGCAGAATATAATAATGGAGTAAATAAAAACCACCCCTAAATGATAATTGTTTCACAAAATGAAAACCAGTTTTGAAGGTTACTCTCTTAAATTCACATAAAAGCAGATGACAGAGAGAGAATCCAAAATTATCTCAATGAGCTGAAATGCTAGAATAATAAATTTAGCAGGGTGAAATTTAATTTAGCCAAATGTGAACTCGGCCATTCTATACCAAACTGAAACAAAACAGGCAGAAGTGATGACTAAGTACATATTTTTCAAGATATCTGATTAATCATTAGCTGTTTTAAGAAGGGAAATGGTTCCAATTTCAGAGACGAACTAAAACCTTGGCACTCTGGGAGAAAATTTTAAGTAAAATTTGGCTCAATATTCAGATCAACTCTACATGACTTGAACAGATCAAAATAGGTACTGATCTGAAGTTAGATTGCTACTTTATATTCTGATAAAACAGAAAGTTTCAGGCTTTGAAATTTTCAAAGAGAAATCTATGACTACTGTCAAATCTACCCAGTAGTTATTTAAGCACTGCTTTCTATGATGCATGAAAATCCACTCTCACAATGTAAAGCTTGCAGAAGTACATGGAAATGATATAACAGAAAAGAGTAAAACATTTAAAGACTGCTGGATTCATTTTAGCAATAATGTCTTTCTTTAGAAGTGCACACACAGTCACTTCAGCTTGGTATGGGGGGTCCAGAGAACAAGAAAATATGAGATTGATTTTAAAAATTTACAGCTCTTAAAATAAAGAGATCACAGAGGACTGCATTAGGTTTGACTTTTGTTAAGTTGAAATAATTCAGCTAGAAGCACAAAGATCATGAAAAATGGGAATGATTCTACATTTGTTTTGGCCGAAGTAGATATGAATGAGAAATTGAGCCAATGAGTGAGGACCGGAGCCAATAATTTGCAAGCCTAGCACATGAAGGCAAAGAGGATTCCT
The DNA here is from genome assembly GCF_024139225.1 of Suncus etruscus. Classification (NCBI taxonomy): domain Eukaryota; kingdom Metazoa; phylum Chordata; class Mammalia; order Eulipotyphla; family Soricidae; genus Suncus; species Suncus etruscus. The sequence goes on from NC_064868.1 coordinate 85,739,581, forward strand.
CAGATGCTGAAGCTGATTGTGGTAGTAAAAGCAAACAAGAGAAGAATCTACGAGGCCGCAGTATCTCTAAAATACTGTGAACTAGAGTTGATGAATGGTCCAGGTGCTGTAGTCCAAATGTGGAGTTGCAAGTTTGTTGGCAGGGTAAGCACTATGACAGATGGTGTTTGCTTGAAATAGCAGCAGATAAAGGAGAAATGACGACTGTTTACTTCATTCCATACACAAGCAATGGGGAAGTGGAATGATAAGTATCTTAGAAGAATGGGAGGTAAGTAATTATTTCATGGGCATTTATCTTGTTTAGTGAAACTGCTGAGGACTAGGTAACAATGACTGTAACACCAAGATATACCTACAGCTAAGAGAAACACAGACCAAATTCTGGAAATGGATTCTGGTTTACTTTGCATGGCTCTAGATGCCTTTCAAAATCTGCCAAAAAGAAACTTGCTAAAGCACAGATCCTGGCTCAATGGCGAGGCATGCTTTATGGAACTATGAAAATAACAAATAATGTTCATGTATACAGTGCAAAATAAAAATGGAGAAAACAAGTAAGAAATATACATGGATTGAACCCAGATATAGTCACATGTTAGAAATCGTCATATCTATTGCCTCAATCTTAGTATCTAAGAAATCAAAAAAAATATTGTCTCTTTATTTTAACACAGAAAGAGAAACCATACACAGAGAGGTACATTTATTTACATAAGGGGAAAGAAAAGTAAAGAATCTAAGTTTCAATTCACATTCTGATGAAAAGTTCATAGAACACTTAGAAATGAAAAACCATCTGCATGGAAAAATGCATGGAGTTGATAGCATGGAGGTAAGGTGTTTGCCTTGCCTGAGAAGGACAGTGGTTTGAATCCCGGCATCTTATATGGTCCCCCAAGCCTGCCAGGAGCGATTTCTGAGCGTAGAACTATGAATAGCCACTGAGTCCTGCTGCGTGTGACCCCAAAACCAAAAAAAAAAAAAAAGAATTCATGGAGTTAAGTGTTTATTGGATACAAGACTTCATGGTCATATACATTAAAAATCTATAATGAAGAGAAATTGGTGTTGCTTCTAGGCTGCTTCTCATCACTTGAACTATCATAAAGGACAGATGGAGAATTTTACATCTAAACTCTTTTTCCCTAGGGTGGGGCAAGGACGTAACACTTGACTGTGCCCAGGGCTTACTCCAAGATTTTTGGTCAGCTGTCATTACTCATGGTACTCAGGGAACCATATAGGATGCAGTGGAGGGACCCAGGTTGACTGCATGCAAGGCAAGCTGTACTCTTGCTCACCAAACCCCACAAACACTTTGAAAATAATAATAATCAGCACCACTTGACATCTCCTCTGTTTTCCCTTCCCGTGTCTTAAGAGCAACAACAGCAAAACAAAACAAACAACAGAAGGAAACAAACCAAAGTCAGAACTTGGGCAAATTCCCCAGAAAGAGAACCATGAGAAATTCAAGGAGTCAAGTTAGAAAAGGGAAATGCAGGAGTAAAAAACAGCTTGTAATGACAGAGGAATGGAGAAAATATGTTCTACTGCAGTGGCTGGGAGGGGGGAGGTAAACTGAGGCAAATAGTGGACACATGTCTGAGTGTAGATGTCAAAGCATTTAAAAGAGGTTGGGGAGTTTTAGGAAGTAATTGTCCTAATATCCTGGCAAGTACAAAAATTGAGTAATAAAAGTCTCAATTATTTTGCAAAGGAAGTGAGAGAGTCTTTAGACTCAGAAGGACAGACCTAATGTTACCTACCAAAGAAACTGGAGATGCCCCATTTAACTCATCTTACTGCCAAGTTCAGAAGCTCTCTGGAGAAGTTTGATCTGATGTAACTTCTCCTAGAAATTATTTTTAAGCATAGTGGAAATCTATGAGTTATAGGAAGTGGGAGAACTGCTATGTGTACACCACAGGTGAGCACTGGAACAAGAGAATAGTTGAGGAGATAAATGCATTTGCTGCATGTGCTTCAATCCCCTGGCACTGCCCTGAAGGCCACTGAGCACTGTTGTGATGGCCCTGACAACCTGCAGCACTGCATGGACCAAACAGATCAGCTTTGTGACCTCACATTGAACCACTGGGCCAGTTTCTGGGAATGGCCAAGCATCACAGATGCAGCTTGAGAGGCCTTAAATCTGTGTTTTCTGACCTAGACGATCAGCCACACAGCCCATCAGACCTTCAGTCAGTGGAGAAAAGCATTATTTGAAAGGCAACATGTAAGTGAAGAAGAAAATAAGTCTGACAAGAATGATGCACCGGACTTCAAGGGAAACTTCTCCTGCCTGTGCCTGTCTGCCTGTGTTTCTGAATCCCTGAAGATTTCCTCAGAGGCCTAGGGAGTGCACCGAAAAAAAAACTGTCAACTAGAGGCAGCAGAAGAGCGTGGCCGCTTGGCTTCGCAGACGCATACTCTTTCTAACCAATGAACCCCACCACAACACGCAGGACAAACCACACTACAAGCATGCCAATGGGGAAACCTCGCAGGCAAACACCATCCAGAGAATGAAGACGAAAGCTTGAATGACCTAATAAATTCCAACCACCTGATTAACCTCTCAGATAAGGAGTTTAGAATAGAAATATGGAATATGTTCATAAAACTCAGAAAAAGCATAGATTTATCTGAACAGAACACAAAGACAGAAATCAGAAAACTCTAAACTGAAATAACAGATCTGAAAAACACAGTTGCTCAACTGAAAACCTCAATGGATAGCATCACCAACAGGATATCAGCAGCTGAGGAGAGAATCGGAGTACTGGAAGATGTGATGCAGAAAAAATCAACATAACAGAAGAAATTGGAAAAGAACCTTAAGACAAATTAACAGGCAATGGAAAAAGTACTCAAGGCATGCAAACAGATGAAAATAGAAGTCTTTGATAAACTCAACAGAAACAACATAAGAATCATTGGAGTCCCAGAAACCCAGGAAGGAGATCTCCAAGAAGAATCAACTGTCAAAGACATCATCAAAGAGATACTCCCAGAGTTAAAGACTACATGCAATCAAATCCTCCATGCCCGAAGAGTACCAGCTAAAAGAGAACCAAAGAAATAACACCCCAAGACACATCCTCATTACCATGACAAATCCCATAGATAGAGATAGACTACTGAAAGCAGCAAGATCTAAAAGGGAAATTACATTCAAAGGAGGATCCCTAAGACTTACAGCAGACATGTCACAAGAAACTCTCAAGGTCAGAAGACAGTGGTGGGATATTGTGACAAGACTGAATGAAATGAATGCCTCACCGAGAATACTGCACCTAGCCTGACTCACGTTCAGGTGTGAAGAAAGGATACATAGCTTCATGAATAAACAACAGATCAGAAACTTCACAGATGATAAACCAGCTTTAAAGAAAAAACTAACAGGTCTACTCTAAGACAAGAGAGACCAACAAACACAGCAAACTTATCTACAAAAATGACATTAAATCCTATGACAATCATTTCCCTCAATGTCAATGGACTAAATTCACCAAATAAAAGAATCAGAGTGGCAAAATGGGTCAAAAAGATGAATTCAACCTTCTGCTGCCTACAAGAAAAAACATCTGAATAGTCAGAACAAACATAGACTCAAAATCAAAGGCTAGAGGAATATCATCCAAGCAAACAACACCCTCAAAAAAGCTGGGGTGGCCATATTAATATCTGATGACACCCAATTTATACTCAGAAAAGTGGTAAGGGACAAAGATGGACACTATGTACTAATCAAGGGATATGTGCAACAGGAAGAAATCAGACTATTAAACATATTTGCACTCAATGAGAGACCAGCAAATTATCTAATACAATTACTGACTAATCTGAAAGAAGAAAGTAATAATAACACAATAATTGTGGGAGACCTCAACACGGCCCTATAATAGTTGATAGGTCAACCAGACTGAAACCCAACAAAAACATACTACCCCTGATAATAGTTATGGAAGAAAGAGGACTAGTAGATTTATACAGGACATTCCATCCCAAAAAACCTGGATACACATTCTTTTCAATGCACATGGGTCATTCTCCAGAATAGACTACATGCTGACACATAAAACATACCTCCATAAAATTAAGAGGATAGAAATCTTGCAGGCTACCTTTGCTGACCACAAGGCTCTGAAATTAGTTGTGAACTACAATTCACACAGAAGAAAAACTTTAAAAATTGGAAATTAAACACCCTAATACTGAACAACCTGTGGGTCCGAGATGAAATCAAAAAGGAAATCAAAACTTTCCTGGACAAATGACAATGAAGACACAAACTGCCAGAATCTATGGGACACAGAAAAAGCGGTCCTGAGAGAAAAATTTATAGTTATATAAGCACACATCAGGAAGGAAGAAGGGGCATACCTGAATAACTTAATGACGCACCTCATAAAATTTGAAAATGACCAACAAAAGGATAGAGAGACAGAAGGAAATAACAAAGCTGAAAGCAGAACTCAATGAAGTGGAAAACCAAAAAACAATCCGAAAGATCAACGAAAGCAGAAGTTAGTTCTTTGAAAAAATAAACAAGATTGATAGACCATTGGAAAAACTCACAGAGAAAGAGAGAGAGAAATCTCATAACCCGTATTAGAAATGAAAAGGGAGAGATCACGACAGATTTTGCCGAGATCCAAAGGGTAATCAGAGACTACTATGAGAAACTTTATGCTACTAAATATGAGAACCTAGAAATAATGGAAAAATTCTTGGACACTTATAACCATCCACATTTAAGTAAGGAGGATGTAGCATATCTAAACACCCCCATCACTATTGAGGAAATTGAAACCGTAATCAAACATCTACCCAAAAAGAAAAGCCCAGGCCCAGATGGATTTCCTAATTAATTTTTTCAAATCCTTTAAGAGGAGCTACTACCAATTCTAGCCAAGGTCTTCCATGAAATTAAAAAAACGGGAACAGTCCAAACAGCTTTTATGAAGCCAACATCACCTTGATACCAAAACCAGACAGAGACGCTGCCAAAAAAGAAAATTACAGACCAATATCCCTGATGAATGTTGATGCAAAGATCTTAAACAAAATCCTGGCAAATATGATCCAATGCATCATCAAGAAGATCATACACTACGACCAAGTAGGTTTTATACCAGGAATGCAAGTATGGTTTAACATCTGTAAATCTATCAACATCATACACAACATCAATAAAAGAAAAATAAATATCACATGAACATATCAATAGATGCAGAGAAAGCATTTGATAAGTTCCAACACCCATTCTTGATCAAAACTCTCAGCAAGATGGGAATGGAAGGAACCTTTCTCAATCTAGTTGAAGCCATCAACCACAAGCCAATGGCAAATATTATCCTCAATGGAGAAAAACTAAAAGCCTTTCCTCTAAATTATTGTACAAGACAAGGCTGTCCACTCTCACCACTCCTCTTCAAAATAGTACTGGAATCTTTCTATAGCGATCAGGCAAGAAAAAGATATCAAGGGAATCCAGATAGGAAATGAAGAAGTCAAGCTCTCATTGTTTGCAGACGACATGATACTCTACTTAGAAAACCCTAAAGACTCTACCCAAAAGCTTCTAGAAACAATAGATTCATATAGCAAGGTGGCAGGATACAAAATCAACCTACAGAAATCAATGGCCTTTTTATACACCAATAATAATAAGGAAGAGATGAAAGTCAGGAAGGCAATCCCATTCACAATAGTGCCACACAAACTCAAATAACTTGGAGTCAACTTGACCAAAGATGTGAAGGACCTATACAAAGAAAAATATAAAGCCCTGCTCCAAGGAATAAGAGAGGACACACGGAAATGGAAACACATACCGTGCTCATGGATTGGCAGGATTAACGTCATTAAAATGACAATACTCCCAAAAGCATTATACAGATTTAATGCAATCCCCTTAAAAATACCCATGACATTTTCAAAGAAGTGGATCAAACACTTATGAATTTCATCTGGACCAATAAACACCCTCGGATAGCTAAAGCACTCCTAGGGAAAAGGAAAATGGGAGGCATTGCTTTCCCCAATTTTAAACTGTACTGCAAAGCAATAGTTATCAAAACAACATGGTATTGGAATAAAGACAGACCCTCAGATCAGTGGAATAGGCTTGAGTTCTCAGAGAACGTTCCCAAGACATACAATTACCTAATTTTTGACAAAGGAGCAAGAAATCCTAAGTGGAGAAGGGAAAATCTCTTCAACAAGTGGTGCTGGCAGAACTGGTTAGCCACTTGCAAAAAAGCAAACATAGACCCCCAGTTAACATCATGTACGAAGGTAAAATCCAAATGGATTATAGACCTTGATGTAAGACCTGATACCATAAGGTATATAGAACAACAGGTCAGTAAAACACTCCATGACATTGAGACTAAAGGCATCTTTAAAGAGGAAACTGCACTTTCCAAACAAGTAGAAGCAGAGATCAACAGATGGGAATACATTAAACTGAGAAGCTTCTGCACCTCAAAAGAAATAGTGCTCAGGATACAAGAGTCATCCACCGAGTGGGAGAAAGTATTCACTCAACACCCTTCAGATAAGGGTCTAATATCCAAAATATACAGGGCACTGACAGAACTTTACAAGAAAAAAATCTAATCCCATAAAAAAAATGGGTAGAAGAAATGAACAAACACTTTGATAAAAAAAAAAAGAAATACAAATGGCCAAAAAGCACATGAAAAAATGCTCCTCCTCACTAATCATCAGGGAGATGCAAATCAAAACAACGATGAGATACCACCTCACACCTCAGAGATTGGTGCACATCACAAAGAATGAGAACAATCAGTGCTGGCTGGGATGTGGAGAGAAAGGAACTCTTATCCACTGCTGGTGGGAATGGCATCTAGTCTAACCTCTATGGAAAGCACTATGGAGATTCCTCCAAATCTGGAAATTAAGCTCCCATTCGACCCAGCTATTCCACTCCTGGGGATATACACTAAGAACACAAGAATACAATACAAAAACCCCTTCCTTACACCTATATATATTGCAGCACTATTCACAATAGCCAGGCTCTGGAAACAACCAAGATGCCCTTCAACAGACGAATGGCTAAAGAAACTGTGGTACATATACACAATGGAATATTATGCAGCCGTCAGGAGAGATGAAGTCATGAAATTTTCTTATACATGGATGTACATGGAATCTATCATGCTGAGTGAAATAAGTCAGAGGGAGAGATACAGAATAGTCTCACTCATCTATGGGCGTTAAGAAAAATAAAAGTCATTTTTGCAACAATCCTCAGAGACAATGAGAGGAGGGCTGGAATACCAGCTCACTTCATGAAGCTCACCACAAAGATTGGTGAATATGCTATAGAAATAACTACACACAGAACTACCATAATCATGTGAATGAATGAGGGAACTGGAAAGCCTGTCTGGAGTACAGGTGGGGGTGGGGTGGAATGGAGGGAGATTTGGGACTTTGGTGGTGGGAATGTTGCACTGGTGAAGGGGGGTTCTTTACATGACTGAAACCTAATCACAATCATTTATGTAATCAAGATATTTAAATAAAGAAAAAAACAATTAATAGGTAATAAATATTATGCATCAATTCTTTGGATTTATCTAATCATAAGAAGAATAAAACATTTAAAAATAGCACAGAGAAAACAGTAATATGCAGTGGATATAGACACCAGTATAAAAAGAAGTAAACAAATTATTCAGTGTGTGTTAATATAATTGAGACTGGGCAGCCCTTCATTGTATTTAACATTTACTTGAAAGCTTCTTTTGTGAATTTTCTTAGTCCAGAATAAAGCAGTGAGAATATTGGTAAATACAAGCATTTTGACTTAGGACCACAATAGGAAATGCTGTTAACTATGATTCCCTGTATTTTTGGGGGGGTTATATACAGAAAAATGCTACCATGACAGCATGGATCAGGTGTGACTCTGCTCAAATGAATCCTGAATTATTCCCAGCAGAGGAGAAATTGTTCGCTAAGAAGGAAACACTTGTATTAAGCCACAAACCACCTGCTTCTTCTAACAAAGAATGTCCATTACAAGAAAAACTTAGAAGCTCTTGTGAGTTTTTATTATATCATTTTTTCTTATCATTTTCATCCATTACTTTCAGGTGAACATTGCTGCATGGCCTGGCATTCAGTATGCTGCATTCTGACTGATAGACTACAGCATTATTATAGTACTACTCGCAGCGGTCCTCAAATGTCTTAAACAATGGGCCAGTTCACTGTCCCTCAGACAGTTGGAGGGGCAGACTATAGTAAAAATAAAAACTATGAACAAATTCCTAGGCACAGTGCATATATCTTTTTTTGAAGGTTTTTTTAATTTTTTAATTAATATTGTTTATTTAAACACCTTGGTTACCAACATGATTGTGGTTGGGTTTCAGTCAAATAAGATGACACCCCCATCACCAGTGTAACATTCCCATCACCAGTGTCCCAAATATCCCTCCTCCCCTCCCTGCCCCCATCTGTACTCTAGACAGGCTTTCTATTTCCCTCATATATTCTCATTGTTAGGATAGTTCTCAATGTAGTTATTTCTCTAACTAAATTCATCACTCTTTGTGGTGAGGTCCTTGATGTGGGCTGTGATGTCCAGCCCTCCTCTCTTTTTGTCTCTGAAAATTGTTGAGAAATGTCTTTCATTTTTCTTAAAATCCATAGATGAGTAAGGCCATTCTCCATCTTTCTCTCTCTCTGACTTATTTCACTCAGCATAATAGATTCCATGTACATCCATGTATAAAAAAATTTCATGACTTCATCTCTCCTGACAGCTGCATAATATTCCATTGTGCATATGTACCATGGTTTCTTTAGCCATTCATCTGTTGAAGGGCATCTTGGTTGTTTCCAAAGTCTTGCTATGGTAAATAGTGCTGCAATAAATATAGGTGTAAGGAAGAGGTTTTTGTATTGTATTTTTGTGTTCCTAGGATATATTCCTAGGAGTGGTATAGCTGGATCGTATGGGAGCTCAATTTCCAGTTTTTGGAGGAATCTCTATATCTCTCTCTCCAGAAAGGTTGAACTAGGTGACAGTCCCACCAGCAGTGGATAAGAGTTCCTTTCTCATAGCATCCCCGCCAACACTGCTTGTTTTCATTCTTTGTGATGTGTGCCAATCTCTGTGGTTTGAGGTGGTATCTCATCGTTGTTTCGATTTGCATCTCCCTGATGATTAGTGATGTGGAGCATTTTTTCATGTGCCTTTTGGCCATTTGTATTTCTTCTTTGTCAAAGTGTCTGTCCATTTCTTCTCCCCATTTTTGATACAGGGCACTGACAGAACTCTACAAGAAAAAAAATATCTAATCCCAACAGTGCATATATCTTATTTTGAAGTAAAGGAAAAAAGGGAATAAACGCATTATGTGGCTTGCAGGCCCTAGCTTGAGGACCACTGGGAGTTCATCAGGCAGAGTTCTCAGAGTTCAGAATAATTGTCAATGTTTTCTTGAAGAAAACCACAAGTATGTCAAAATCACTGAACCTGCCCAATAATAATGGAGGGTAAGGATTTAAAAATGTAATAATTGGCTAATACAGTGCTATCTGAAACTTCTGTCTTGGTAATTTTTCAGGCCCATTGCCTAAAAAAAGGCCATGGCATTTGTTTTGGCCACAGAGTTCTAGGGTTGTGTGTTTCTGGTTTTAATGATATCACAAAGGATTCACAAAAAGAAATTGCCATAGTCCCTGGTTGACCAGAGCCTTGTTTTTTTCTAACTTACTCTGACATAATGTAATCAACATGGTTTCCAGGATCCTATTGGTGTCACTCTATCTTTTGGCTATATTTCAGACTAGTAGTCTCTTATGCTCTTCTCGGTGTCTCTGCATCTGGGATTTGTATTTTGCTTTTGGCAAGCTAATTTAGATACAAATCCCTTCCAAGTTGGACCTATCCTGTGATTGCCAATTTTGGTAGGATAGTCTTGTTTCTTTCTTGTTTCTTCAATTTAGTGTATAAGCCTAATCCAAGCTGCTAATGACCCTGGCAGGAAGAATAAGGTGGTACTTAAACTTTTTTTTCTCTAGTATACCACTTTTTATCTTAAAATACCTACTGGGGGATTTCTTGCAGGCAAAGCTATTGGGTAAAATAATGTAAACAGCTTCTAGATTGCCAATTTGTTTCCAACACTTGGTTTTCCTAGATCCATCTTCCAGTTTCTCCAACACTATTTTCACGAACTTTAAGAATTATCAACATTGATGTAGCATTTAAGGAGTCTCTTTCATATCAAGAAGACTGGGCAACTAATACCAATTGATGGTCTCTATCAAGGCATATTTTCTATCTCTCATATTTCCTTCCATAAGTAATTTTGGCAGGAAGTCACATATTTCCTCATACCTGTAAATAGGAAAGCTTCTTTGATATACAAATCTCACTGATGAAAATCCAAAATGAGTCACTATAAGGACTGATGCAAAATATTCTTCCATACAACCTCATTCCTCCTGCATATAACCTTGGGGAAGCTTCTACCTTAGAAAACTTTTCATATGTACCTGGGACGATGCCAAACAAAGATGATGAGTGATATTTCTGCCAATTAGAAAAACCTTCCAAGAATCAGTGGATCCAAATGTCATGGTGTGTTTGGGAACTGGCTAAGAATCCTTCCCAAATGGAGCATGGCAGAGGTGAGTGCGGCCAGCACAACACTAATGATCTCTGAGAAGCAGTCTCCACACCGACTTGCACCATATAAATGGGCTCCTGACCTTGTGCCTGAAACTCCAATATTGCAGGTGAAGACATCCTCTGGCTGATATCACTTGTATTATCTGGAATGGGAGATAGAGCCCCTTCCTTCCATTTAGCTCCCCACAGCCTCCAGACCTTATATGTCACATAAGGGGTCCACACCTCCAATTCCTGAAGTAGCAGATCTACTTAACAAATTACATTCTGCTTCCCATTTCTAGGTGATAATAGGCAAAGAGAGAAAATTCAACTTAATCTCTTAGCATCTTACAGAGGATCAAACTTCAAAGAATTATTCCCTTACAGAGCAAGAACACTAGAAAACCTATGGGTAAAATACATACAAATCTGCCAAGTTTAATTCATAAAATAAATATCACCGAAGAAATATCAAAGAAGTCAGTAAATCTTCAATGTCATTAGTGACAGTATAATGAAGCTGTCCAATGGGTTCAAAAAAAGGACAACTAATAAATTTGGAAATGACAGAAATGAAGAACGCAGTGATCATAAAAGAAATTAGAAGTTCTAAAAACAGAATATGAGCAAAAAGTCAAAGAGCTCAATATGAGAAGGAGACAACAGCTAGGAAACAATAAAAGGTGGGCCATAATCTGAAAAGAAACAAACAGAAAACCAGAGAACTAGGGAATGAGTTCAAGGGGGAACAATTTAAGAATAATCAAAATCCCTAAGAACAGGAAGGGAAATGTTAGAAACAAACAATAAAGAAATCATTTATAAGAATTTCCTACATCTGGGGCCGAAGCAATAGCACATCAAATAGGTAATTTGCCTTTCACACAGCCAACCCGAACTCAATCCCCAGCATCCCATATGGTCCTCTGAGGCTGCCAGAAGTGATTTCTGAGCACAGAGCCAGTATAACCTCTGAGTGCTGCTAGGTATGGCCCCAAAACAAACAAACAGAAAGAGAATTTCCTACATCTGAGGAATGCAGGTATTCCAAGAATCCAAGAGGCCCGAAGAGACCCAGCAAAAATAGGTACAATTAGGAAAATTTAAAGACACATTACTCACAAAGTGACAAAATTCAAAAAAAAAAAAAACTGGAGACAAAACACATAATCATCATAATTAAAAAAGAAATGTACATACAGAAGATGTCTCATAAATGTACAGTAGATTTGTCAAATGAAACTCTGTGAACCAGAAGAATATGGTAGGATACAGTACAAAGGACAATGAACTGAGTACCTCACAAAGAATACTCTATCTGGCTAGATTATCATCAGATTTGAAGGAATTATGGTTATAAACTTCATGGACAAGTAGCAGCTCAGGAAATTTGTAGTGTTGATGCTCATTTTTGTAAGAAGTGTTAACAGTTTCTCTAAATGAAAGGACAAACTTCCATAAATGTGGCATTGAGTATGACACTCACTAAAGGTGATGTGGCTGCTCTCTACTAGATTAAGAAAAGTATATCTACTCAGCTTTCTAAAGAATTTTGTAAACACTTTCAATAATTAATGTCTTATTTATATTATTAAAATCACATAGCCATTAGTTATCTGAAGTTGACTTTTACTGATTTAATTTGAGAATTTTCTTTGTCATTCCTTTACCTTTTGTTGGAGTAAGTAATATAAAAAAATTGCCATATGTCTACCAAGGGGGCAGGCTAAAAAAGTGAATAGGAGGCGACCTAGGGACATTGGTGGAGAAAGGGGGATATTGGTGCTGGGATTCGTCTTTGAATATTGTATGCCTGAAACAACTCTATGATTTACAATTTTGTAAGTCACAGTGTCTGAATATAAATTAAAAGAAAATAAAAGGAATTTTTATTCATGTTAAAATGTAAATAATCATACACTTGATTTTGTCAAGTTTTAATTTTTTCTTTTGTATCAAATTTCAGCCAAATTAAGATTTAATTTTGAACATCAAATGGTGTATTAGATATTCAGTTTTTATTTGTTTTGTTTCAAGATGTGTGTAACCAATTTTCCCAGTGTAATTAATTGAAAAATCTTCATTATGCCATGTGTCTACAATATCAATTTTGACATTAACAAACTTATACTGCCTATATACTAAGATTTGTTTACTATATTCTGTTGGTCTACTTGTCTCTCTTTGAGCAATATAATGCTATATATACATGTATATTTCTATCGCTTTACAATAAAATATTGAAAACATGGTAGGACAAATTTTTATTCCTGGTTGTTCAAAATTGGACTATTATTGACATCATGAGCATTCATTTTACAATTTTAAGTAAAGTATAACTTATTTTGAATTACAAAAATATGTGAGAAACAATTATGAAAAATGCGTAAGCTACAAGTATTAATATTTTTGATTCTATATTCTCATTTAGAATTTTCTGTGTGGATACTCATACTTCTGAGCAAAGAAATGGCAATTAGAAATGGCTTTGGTATAGGAAGGATAAGACTTCTTATGAAATAGTAAATTATGGAAGTATTAATAAAGGGTAGTTTCACAGCGATACCAAAAATGAGGCAGGATTCAAAAGTACCAGGAATCCTGAAAAAGATTAATCATGGGAAAGGTCAAAGTCTAATTCTCTCAGCTGCTAAGATATGTATATAATCCTTAGATTATATCAGAAGATAATATATATTCATATGTTGCTAAATAATATGAGCAGTAAGGAAAATATTATTTGAGTCTACAGGAAAAAATAGCCCTATTTGGCACTTTTCATTACCTAGAGATTTCCTTTTCTATTACCACTTCTCACATTTCCAGTGTGGGTAGATCAATCAGTTTACCCATGCCCAGGACTGTAATATTCGATTTCCCAGGGTGGGGTGTGTGTTGGTGGCTTAATTTTCTCAATTGATCAATTTCTAGAATTTGCAACAGCTGCAGAGAGGATACATCTTTTTCAGAGATTCACATTTCCTTTTCTTTGGCAAACTATTTACAATGACCAAAAGAGAGGAAAGTGGGAAGTGGTATAAGGAAAGATTGATATTTAAGATACAGAAGTCTATGATGTGTTGGGTTCTGGGATTTATTTTGACTGTATCAAGTAGATTGTATCCTGCTCAAGCCCTGACCCTTCAGAACCCCAAACACTTGTTGATCCCCCAAACATGCATCATTTAATTCCCTGCATATGATTCACCTCAGAGATCGCTTTCAAGTAAGAGGAAGTATGTACATTGTTGCAGATGCTGGGACTTTTATTTTTTTCCCTTCTGTGGCTTATGTATTATTGTAGGCCAAGCACCCTTCCATAGGTACCACCTTTAAGAATATCACATAGTAAAGCACGCACACTAAACAGATTTCTCTGTGTTAAAGGAATAATGAGATCTTTTATCTTATTTTAATCAGATTTTTTGTGCCAGAGATGCCTGCAATCAAGACCCAAATAACAAAATTGTGGAGTGCATTTTATCCTTGGCTACATGATTAATCCATCACTTGCAACTGAATGCCCTAAATTGGAGACCTACTTTTGAGAGTCAGTATTCTACATTTTGGAATAGTTTTTTTAATGGGTTCTTTATGGGTACTGGGAAAAAGTCCTTGTGACTAAAAATATTCTTCTTCCATAATACATTTGCTCTGTAAATTCTGTCCTCAAAATTATGTAGTGTTTCTCAGTCTCCTTGACCTGAGTGTTTGTTAATATATTTTCTATTAATTTCAAAATCACACACTTCACTGAGCTTGAAATTGTTCCTTAGGGGATGTCTAACAGGAAGAAAGCAAGTCTTTGCCTCTAGGGTCCTGTGTCTGCATTACTAACAAGCAGAGTTCGCGCCAACTGCTAAATTCCTTACATGAAAACAAAATAAGAATGATATTTCCATTTATTGCCTTTATTCAATTTGAATAAAATGACAAAATCATGGTAGATTCATTAATTTTTTCATTGCTATTCTAGTCCATCACAAGCAGTCTATTGGATGTGTTATGATGTTGGAAATGGCAGGGTATCCAAACAATTTCTGACTCAGTTATCAGTGAGATCAAGATCTGATCTTAGTAGAGAAATATCTTAACAGTTGAGTGACTTGTAAATGTTTTCTGTTTTTATTCAACTAAAATCCATAAGTAGGACCTAGTTCATTTTCATTCAGATGAGATCTTAATACTCACAAGTGGTTTTTCTGAAACAACTCATAGCTGACAACATATGTATTTTTTTGTTTTTAATTCTTCTAATGTTTATTTAGGCCATGTGATTTACAATGCTGTTAGCAGGAGTACTTCAGTCATACAATGTCCCAACATCACGTCACACCCACCAACAGAACAATGTGTGCTATTTAAATCCTAACTTTACCAACTACACAAATTGATACCAGAAGTAGTATAAATTAAAATCTAACTTAAATAACAGAAATTGATACCAAAAGTAAAAAGAAAGTGAAATATATATAAAATGCCATTCTTATGGTCAGGTTGCATGACAATAAGAATAAATAAACAGGGGCCGGCCAGAGAGATAGCATGCAAGTAAGACATTTGCATTGCATTCAGAAGGATGGTGGTTAGAATCTCAGAGTACCAGGTCCCTGGAGCCTGCCAGGAGCAATTTCTGAGCCTGGAGCCAGGAGTAACCCCTGAGTGCTGCCGGGTGTGAACCAAAAACCAAAAACCAAAAAAAATAAAAAATAAAAAAGAATACATAAACAGGCTAATGACTAGAGAACTAATTAATTCAGTGACAAAGTAGTTGACACTATAAGCACATTAACTGGAGATGGAGAGAAAAAAAGTGCTTTGTGCTTTGTCTTATAATAAAACTGAATTTAAAAAAGGTTAATTGTATGTGAATAACAGATTCAATTGGCTTTGTTTGGAAATATATAAGAAAGTTATTCTAATAAGGAAGTAGCTGATTTTTGAACAGAAAGGAAAGGATAAATTGAAATGCACAACATCGATTTTTAGAGCTAGAAAAGCCCCTTGTATTCAGAACACAAAGAGATAGCAGAAAAATAATAACTAAGATTTAAATGTTCAGTGGAACTTCACAAAGTGATACCTAACAGATAAATTAAGGGGGCAGCCTTCCCATGTGTAGTTCTCAATACTTTACTAGGTCTAGAAATAAAACAACATTATATTTTATGCCTTCCATAATTAGAACTATAACCTAAAGATTCTTAGTCTCTAGATATAGTTTTATTTCCAAAACACCTTTGGTATGTGAAAAAAAAATAATGACTAATGGCTACCCACAGAACAAACCATAAATTGAAGAGATTAAAGAACCACATGGGAGTTGTCTCAGAGTGCAGAATAAGGACTTAGACAAGGAATTTACTCCAAATATAATACAATCTTCACAGTATCTTTGCAAGAAATTTCAGTCATTAGTAACCTCCAGTACCTTCCATTACCATCTGTAAAAGGTTTCAGTGTTCACTTTTTATAGACAAAAACAGAATGGAAAGAAGTCTTAAAATATTAGAATAGAGGTTCCATGCAATCCAGTGATACCACTTCTTGGCATCTGTCCCAAACAAAGCAGTAGAATCAAGAATATATTATATAAAGTCAAGTCCTTAGCTTTATTCACAAAATGTATTACTAGGTAGTGGGAGGAAGAGGAAGGAAAGAAGACGTGGGCAAAAGGTAACAAAAGGACTGAAGTGAAGATACCTGGGAACTTTGATAGTAAAATTGCAGTAACTTTGTTCATCAATTGGAATAAAATACATTTAAGCATATATGTATTATTAGCTTATACAATAAATATTGATTTATTACTCAAGAGTTAAATCAGCTATATCATATGTCTAAGTTCTCTTCATCTTCAGAATCTGAGTTGTAAAGTGTTATGATCAACATGCCTAAGTCATCTTGGTGCCAGACTGAAACAGAAGTAGACCTTGAACATGGTTTCATTATAATGCAAAACAGAGACGTGGAAATAGTGAAAGATAACACATATTTACAAGTAAAGTCTTAAATTTAACCCTCTTACATTCCATTATATATGCCAAGGAAAGTGACTGAAAACAGAATAAGTAGAGAAGAAATATTTTCTGTCTAATAATCTACAGTTAAGGTTAGGAAAGAAAAAGAAAACTAAAATAGTAGTTACAATCTACCACCAAAATATTTCTGTAGGTATATGCATATTGGATATATCTGTATATTTATATACAGGTTTTCTATGCTTTAACACCTAGATTACCAAAGGAAAAGAGACAAAGAGACCATATCTGTACCAAATAGTGAGATACCATCCTGAGAGTTTGGACTTAAAGGTAAATACTTATTCATTCATATTTATGAGATTCAGGGCTATACTCTATAGGAATTGGAGGAATAGCTTTTATAAACAGAATATAAAAATTTGTTATGAAGGCAAGAAAACAAAGCCTTAAATATAGTCCTGAAGAGTGAATACAGTTTACCACATCTTTAATATTTGTTGAAGTTTCATGTTGAATTGTAGATACAATGACAAATTAGTTGCTACATATTCTAACTATAATATAATTTAACTATAATTTAATCCAAAACCATGTTTTGAAATACTCTATGGCATCATAAGTTACATGTAATCTTTTCTGTATACTTCTACTGTTCAGCTTATTTTTTCTTAAATATGTTCACCATCCAGTTGTGCATTAATTGTATCTCAATTACTTATTTGTAACCACAAATTAGGATGGACTAAGGTGTGCTATACCAAACAACTCTATAGTCACAAAAAACAATAAGACTTAAGGTTGTCCACTCATTCATACTTCATACTCACAATTCAGGGCCCACTTATTCCATTGCAGTGCTCAAGTACACTCAATAATGGAGCTATCTCTATTTCAAATCTCGACTCAAGTAATTCAATAATAACACTTTCTCTACTGAAAGTCAAATGGTTGCCATGGCCAATGGAATATAGAATGTAAAATAGACTGAAGTGACTAAATCCCTCTCTATGGTTACAAGAAATATAAATTATTTTGCTTTCATTTCATGGTCACAGGTTATGAATATTTTTCAAAGGCTGGAAACTATGATTTTCTAAGAGAAAGAACAAAAAATTCTCAATGAAAATAATAATACAGAATTTATATTTTCTAACATGCCAGTTAAAATATAGTTACCCTCTTCAGCCACCTTTAATGTTATATTTATATCTTCCCAGTCCCTCTAATCCAGCCATCCAAGGAAAGCTACTTCTGGCTATAGCTTAACAGTATGTGTCTAAAAAATTGTGTTCAAACATAATAATGCCATGTTTCTGGACTTGCAGTGTTTCTGATAAAGCAGAGCCACACCTCACAGTTGTAGGGAGATATACATGCAGTGCTGGGATTGATCTAAGGTCCTTGTTCATGTAAAAAGACATGTGCTCCATCCCTTTGAGCTACCTCCTCATTCCTCTTCTCCAACCATTATTCCTTATGAAAGAAAATTACCTTTAACTGCTATCTAATAATTTCATAAAACTTCAAGTTCTATATCAGACGTCAGAAAATTCAATGCTCATTTGAAATCTTGGCCTAGAATTAATCTCTCTTTTGGGGGAAATAAATAAAACTAAACCATGTAGCACCCACTGGTCCACAGCACGAATAAAATCTCATTGTGCAAATGAGTGCATGAGCCAATTCCCCTGATTTGTTCTAGAAATACTACTTTGCTGCTTTTCCCTTTCCTGGCCTCTGTGTCAGTTGTCAATCTGGCCTATGACTCTTTTCTCTACCATCTTTTCCACCATGACTTTGGCTTTATATGAAGTTTTTTTTATAGGAAATCTTCTTTCCTTGGAAATCAAAAGGCTTTCAGGTACTGGTGCAAAAGCACATAAGGCCCCAGATATTATTTTAGGTGTTAGTCACAAGGTACTTATTCCAGGCTCATGGACATTCTGGCAGCACAAATTGCTTTCCAAGAACTTACACTGATGACATTTATCAAGATAGCACAGTAGGAAGACTTTGGACTCATGTCTTTTTAACAAGCCTACTACTGCATATAAAACAAGACCCTTTGAAGCATAACTGAGGACCAGATTTTCATCCTTAATGAGAAATGAAATAACCCCATGAGAAAGTATAGGATAAGCAGACACAGGGGTTATAGAAGAAAACTAACTCTGACACATTGATTCCCCAAAGTAAGAATTTTCAGCTATTTTTGTTTTATATTTCATATGTATTTATTTTAGGGCCACGCCTGCTAAATGTCAGGGAATCACTCTTGGCCTCGAATTCAGAGCTCACTCCTGAACTCAAAAAGTCCAGGGGAATCTGTGGGATGCCAGAAACCGAACCTGGGTTGGCCACGTACAAGAAAAACACTCTGCTCACTGTGTATGATTATTATATATGATCTCCTATGCGCTGCCAGGAGAGATCCTTGAGTACAGACCCAAAAGTAAACCTTGACCACAGCCAGGTACAGCACCCAAAACAAACAAACAAAAAATACCCAAATACATTGTGAGAATGGATTAGAAGAGGCTAACTATACTGAAAACCATTTGAAGTAGGGATAAAGACTAACGCTTTTTTTACTCTACACTATCCGGAATATTCTTGGTATGGTGAAAGTAAATTAGTATTTATATGTGTAAACAAATGAACAGACAAGAAGATAACAAAGTGTCTCAAGTAAAAAAATTAATGCTAAATATCAGTTGGAAAATTTGATTCACTATTTAAGACACATGTATGTTGAAAAGAAAAATTTGAAGTTAGGAAACATTACCATTTATCTTTAAATGTTTCAAATCTACCTTAAAATTCCTTTTATAAAGGGAGTCTTTATGATAAATAGGCTATCATAAGATTCTATAAGATAATCACTCCAAATTTTCCCAGAAAATTCTTTGAAATTGTGAGCACTTTGGGGGTGTGTGTTAGTATCCAGAATACATTCAGTCCAGTTGAGCAAACCATAATTTATAAAGAAATAATAACATTCAAAAATAATGTCACAACTCTAAGGGCTAGGATAAATGTGTCCCTTCTCTCAAAAGACATTCACTGTCTCAGGCCTAAATCTTGGAAATATATTATTTCACTTTGTGTTATGGATTAATCTGGTTCCTCATGGCCAAGATCCCAAAATGATAAGTGATCCCAAAATGATATGCTTAATTCCTAAACCCTAGTACTTCATAATGTTACCTTACATGAAAACAGGGTCCCTACTAAGACAGTCACTTTTCACTGAGATGAATCTTAATCCATTATTTAACTATCATACTTAAAAAAAGGAAGAATAGAGACACAAACATTGGGGGAAGTGATGTAAATATGCACAGAAAAAGACTATGCTGCTGCTATAGAGACAGAGAAGCCAACTTAAAACTTGAATTTCACTACAAAAATACAAAGATCTAGACTGGAAACCAAATTAAAGGTATTTGAAAACAGATTGTTCCTGAAGAAACCCAAGAAAGGAACAAAATCTGCTGGGATCTTGCTTTGGTTCCTGTGACATTCTAATGACCTTTGAGTCATGCTTTACCCTGACTCATAACAGATAGAACTATAAGATCATATACTACATAGTTATATCATAGATATGGTAAAATATAGGTAAGATTTACCATTTTTATCATTAAGTATATGGTTTTTGGCATTAGTGCTATCACATTGTTTGGCAACTATCAACTCTATCTACTTCTAGAATGTTTTTCGTTAAAAATTCATTCTGATTTCCCCTTTGACCAAGCCTCTAGTAAACTCTATTTTACTTTATGTATTTGTGCATTTGACTAGTCTATCTACCTCATAAAAGTAGAATCCTATTTGTCCTTTGTGACTAGCTGATTTCATTTACCCTAATGTCTTTGTTACATGAATGCTTTTTAAGCTATTAAAACACTTCAAATTATCATTGATGGTTTATAATACAGTAGCGATAGGAAGTTATACAAATGCACATATAAAGCAATATCCTGTTTTCACCTGGACTTGCAAAACTCTCTGAGAGCCTTGCTGTTTTTCTCTTTCTTCAAAATGAATCTGTCTATTATCTCAGCCTTATTATATGGGAACCTCTTGGGTCTTGCATCTTCTCAGCCTACCTCTCACTGTAGCCCTTGCTGTGGCAAGCAATCTTTTTCAGTCACCTTTTTATATCTCTGACACTTATCCTCAGGGCTCTAAAATATTTTCACAGTAGGACATGCGGAAAATGCAGATATAACTGCCATGAAGGCACTGGTATGAGGATCATTTGAAAGAGCACATCCCTCAGGACCATGTGAAATTAAACTCTCAACCATGATGATGCCATAATCCCTTCATTAAAGAGCAAACAAAATGGAGTCATTAAAAAGATATATGGAAAACATGGGGAAAGTGAAGCATCTGTAGAAACCTGCTTGGCATTTGCCTATCTGCCAAGTGGGATTTCTTTGAAGTCAGCACTGAAGTGGGTAACCAATGGACAATAAATGGCAGGAAGCTGGCAGAGAGATTCTGCCTCCATCTATACTTCAGAAGACTACTGCAGTGCATGCTACACATCCCTCACAGAGTCCACAGGAACTGACATTCTCATAACCACAGTGGTCACTCCTTTCTATTTATCTTCACCAGTCTTAGACTCCCAAGAAAACAATACTTACTTTTTGTGAAGAATTTAGGAAAAACAAAAATAGGAAATAAGTAATTTATAATTTTACCATCCCAAACTATTCACAATGAATACTTGAGTCCATGTGCTTTCACACTGCTATTTTATAAGAATTCTCAGCTATCTGAACAGTAACTTACTGGTTTGTATTCTCAGACCACAGAATCTGTCTTAGTAATGAATGAAGTGCCATTCTTGATTTCAAGCTGACAGAAGACTTATCTATAATTAGCAGTCAAGAGCCAAAAGTTCTGCTTCAAAATTAAGAATTCAGGCAATACTATTACATTTTATCTAAAAGGTCTCTATATCTGATCATCTTCTTTTTTAATAATATTTTATTTTAACACCTTGATTACAAACATGATTGTAGTTGGGCTTCAGTCATGTAAAGAACACCCCCATCACCAGTGCAACATTCTCATCATCGATGTCACAAATCTCCCTCCTCCTTACCCCACTCCAGCCTATACTCTACACGGGCTTTCTGCTTCCCTCATACATTCTCATTGTTAGGATAGATCGCAATGTAGTTATTTCTCTAACTACACTCATCACTCTTTGTAGTGAGCTGGAACTTCCAGCCCTCCTCTTTTTTGTCTCTGAAAATTATTGCAAGAATGTCTTTCATTTTTTTAAAACCCATGGATGAGTGAGACCATTCTGCATTTTTTCTCTCTCTCTCTGACTTATTTCACTCAGCATAATAGATCATCTTCTGTAAAGAAGTTTTCATGTGTTATTTTATTTCTTCCATAATTAGGTTAATAAATTTATTAAGATAGTAAAAGATCCTTTCTGAAGCATTTGAGCATAGTATGCTGCTAGCAATTTTCAGTATTTTTCTCTGCTTTCTTTTTTTTTTGGGGGGGGTCACACCCAAAAGCGTTCAGGGATTATTCCTGGCTCTATGTTCAGAAATCACTCCTGGCAGACTCAGGGGACCATATGGGATGCCCGGATTTGAAACACCATCCTTCTGCGTGCAAGGCAAACACCTTACCTCCATGCTATCTCTCCAGCCCTTTCCCTGCATTCATTATACAACTGAAACCCTAAGTAACATTTAACAAATCGTAATTTGAATGTGCAGAAGTAACTTCCATGACTGTGCTGGCATGAGGATCAGTTGGAAGACACATCCCTCAGGATACTGTGAAATTAAACTCTCAGCCATGATGATGGAATAATCCTTTCATTAAAAAGCAAACAAGATGGAGTCATTATCAAGAAAGATAGAAAACATGGGGAAATTAAAGCCTTTTGGAGGGAATAAAACAACACAAGTTTTAGCAGTTTGCCTTCCTGGAAATATTCCACGTTACACAAAAAGATATTTTCAGGAGCTTTTTCCATTGAGGTGTGAACACAGCATATCAGTGACTGCAAATGCAGAAGTACTGTGGCTTCAAGGCCAAGCCATAGGACTGATTGGTAAATACGGATCTGCTAAAAAGTAAGTATTTCAAGTCCCTAGATGCCCAGGCTCTTTTTGTGTGTGCAGGATTTTTCTCCACTTTTGCTGAAAAGGAAATAAAAGAAATTTTGTCTGTTCTGTGAGAAATCATGGCAGGAAAAGAGAGCACCCTTCCTGTTTAAGAGCACAGGAGAAAAGTTGCTACTAGGAGACTAGATATGCTTTTTCTTTCACACCACAGTCATTCTCTCTTTGGAAAAAAAATATGTTCAGAATGTTAAGAAATGCTTAATAACGAGTATCATTCATAAGTCAAGAAAAGAAAAGAAAATTGTTGTGCAGTGATCAACTGTCCACTTCACAGGATGTGTGGAAAATCTAAAGAGCATGCTGTGAAAGACGTGAATGCGTGGAAGAAAATTTATTCATAAGGCACCCTATGTACTTTGTTACCATTTAGAAGAATTTCTTGTTATGTGTGTCCTTTCCAATAAAATTACTGTTCAAATGAATTCTACTTATGTTTATAGGTTGTTAAGCTTTCTGGAAGCTACTGAGGACTTGTCTTTTATGTTTTGTGTCCTTAGTGCATTTCAGTCGTCAGTGCTACTAAACTTAACATTGTTGGAGAGTTAAAACAATTTCTGCTTTGTTTTTATTTGCTATGTTATCACTGAGAATTGATTTGTACAGGAACTAATAGAATTCTTTAACATTTATTTGTCTCAGGGTGACATGATTTAGTGGTGCTAAAGACTTTCTGGGTATGTCCCACCATGTTTCAGTGAAATATGCTTGCATATTAACCAAATCTTAGAGACCCTGTTGCTTGTACTGCACTGTTATATCTCCATGATACCAAAATGTTATTCTTGAAAAGAACTATTTATTTGTATAATATTGATCCCTTTGGTGAGGTAAAGTCAATCTAACTACATTTTTCTTTCACTCAATGAGTTCACCTAGTCCAAAAGAATGCACTGCTTTTCAAGGGAAAAGTGGCAACTACACACATATAATAGAAATAATAATTCCATAAAATGTCTAATGTCTGAATTCAGAAATCAAAAGGTACTGAGTGGCTAGCTGAATCAAGGAATTAAATCCAATTATATACTACTTATAGGATACCTACTTGAATCTTTATGATAAACACAAGCTCAAAATTAAAATTTGGGAAATAATACAGTCTAATGGTATCTTAAATAGAAAAATATGACTATACTTATATCATATTTGGCCATATTTATATCATATTTTATTTTAAAATAGACTTAAAGCCCAAAACAGTCTTTATAGGATGGACATTATATAATTTTATGATTTAATGGTTATGGAATAAATATATCAAATAATAAATCAACTCAATAATATACATACAAGAAATAAAGCAGATCAAAATATATGAAGCTAGGACTAATATGACAGAGATGTAAAAGGCAATGATACCATCCCCTATTGCTACCATTAGAGAGATTAAACAGAAAATCTATAAGTGAATAATAATCTTAAATAGAAAGAACTAGGCCTAAGAGATATTTTACTGGCCTAGCCTTTGCCCAAAAGTCAAATACACACTTCTTTTCAGGGCAGATAGAACATTTTCCAGATAGTGAACAAAGCTAGTCAAAATTTTAAAAAGTCAAGATTAAAATAATTTCTAGATTCTTACCCATCAAAATTCTATGAACACAGACTTTAACTATAAAAAGTTGAACAAAAAGAAGACCAAAATACATCATTGAACTACTGTGCCATAAAAATAAAAAATAAATAGAATATTCCTGGAAATGAAACAGGAAGGAAAATAGGAAATAAAAACAAATGGGATACTGTGGAAACAATATTAAGACAAAGCTCATGTTTACATGCTCACATCTGGAAACAAGGAAAGACTCAATCAGCAATATACCTTCACAATAGAAAGAGCTAAAATAAAAATTGAACGTGAATAAAATGAAAGAAATAAAACTTGGAGCAGTTTTATTTATTTAGCAGTGGGTATTTATTTCACACCAAATTTATTTAACTCTAGATATTTATAGTGGATTTATTTATTTATAATATACTGGATACTTATTCTTGATATAATATACTGGATAGTAATGCTGGATACGTATGTATAATATACCGGACATTTATTTATACTGGGCTTATTTAGCACTGGATATCTCAGTGGCAGGGGAGGGTATCTTATCTTATTGGCACAAGTACATGGGTTCAATCTCCATACTTTATAACCTCCAAGAATTGCCAGGTTTATACTGAGCATATATATTGTTTTTTGGGCACACTCAGCAACACTCAGAGGTTACTCCTGGCTCTATGTTCAGAAATCGTTCCTGGCAGGCTCAGGGGACCATATGGGATGCTGGAATTCGAACCGCCGACCTTCTTCATGAAAGACAAAAGCCTTACTTCCATGCTATCTCTCTGGCCCTGACTGAGCATATTTTAAGCATGATGTCAGCCTCCTCTAAGTAACAGTATTTAGGAAATGCCTCCCAAAATTAGAGTGAAAGTAAACAAAATAGAACTTTAAAAAGACAACACAAAAGATTAACAAAACAAGACTTGGTTCTTTAAAAAAATAAATGACATTAATTATACCCTAACTAAACTCATGAAGGGAAATAAGAAAATATTTTAATAGAATCTTAGATGGAAATGTAGATATAAAATGAAATGAAAGAGAAGTGGGAGAAAAGAAATAAATGGAATATATAAAAAAAGAACATAGTAAAAGTAATATAGAGCAAACCCAGAATTAACATATACAATTGGTGAAACAAACGTTTTTCACCTAAGATAAGGCACAAACAAGCCAAGAATGTCCTTTCACCACCATTATTAAACATAGTACCAACTGACCTAGACATATAATTTAAGAAATTAAAAATATGAAAATAGGGGCCAGAAAAGTGGCACAGCGATAGAGCATTTGCCTTGCACGCAGCCGACCCAGGATGGATGGTGGTTTGAATCCCGATATTCCATATGCTCCCCCAAGCCTGGCAGGAATGATTTCTGAGTGCAGAGCCAGAAGTAATCCCTGAGTGCTGCTGGATGTGACCCAACAACCAAGAGAAAGAAAGAAAGAAAGAAAGAAAGAAAGAAAGAAAGAAAGGAAGGAAGGAAGGAAGGAAGGAAGGAAGGAAGGAAGGAAGGAAGGAAGGAAGGAAGGAAGGAAGGAAGGAAGGAAGGAAGGAAGGAAGGAAGGAAGGAAGGAAGGAAGGAAGGAAGGAAGGAAGGAAGGAAGGAAGGAAGGAAGGAAGGAAGGAGAAGAAAAAGAAAGAAGAAAGAAAAAGAAAGAAAAAAGAGAAGAAAGAAAGAGAAGAAAAAGGAAGAGAAGAAAGAATGAAAGAAAGAAGTAAAAGAAGGAAGAAAGAAAAAGAAAGAAGAAAGGAAAGAAAAAAGAAAGAAAGAAAAAGGAGAAGAAAGAATGAATGAAAGAGAAGAAAGAAAGAAAAAGAAAGAAAAAGAAAAAAGTGAAGAAAGAGAAGAAAAAGGAAGAGAAGAAAGAATGAAAGAAGAAAAAGAAAGAAGAAAAAAGAAAGAAAAAGGAAAGAAAAAAGAAAGAAACAGAAAGAAAAAGGAGAAGAAAGAAAAAAAAGGAAAGAAAGAAAGAGAGAAAGAGAAAGAAAGAAAGAAAGAAAGAAAGAAAGAAAGAAAGAAAGAAAGAAAGAAAGAAAGAAAGAAAGAAAGAAAGAAAGAAAGAAAGAAAGAAAGAAAGAAAGAAAGAAAGGAAGGAAGAAAGAAAGAAAGAAAGAAAGAAAGAAAGAGGAAGGAAGATAGAAGAAAGAAAGAAAGAAAGAAAGAAAAGAAAGAAAAGAAAGAAAGAAAGAAAGAAAGAAAGAAGGAAAGAAAGAAAGAAAGAAGAAAGAAAGAAAGAAAGAAAGAAAGAAAGAAAGAAAGAAGAAAGGAAGAAAAGAAAAAACTGGAAAAGAAGCTGAATTATCACAACTTGCAGAAAATATAATATACATAGAAAATTCTAAAGACCTCAACAGAAGCCATTGAGAAACAATAAACAATACAACAAAAAGCAGGTTTCAAAAATCAGTACACCAAAATCTATTACACTTTCATATGCAAAAAAATGAACTAGAAGAAAAAAAATTAAATACC
The DNA here is from genome assembly GCF_024139225.1 of Suncus etruscus. Taxonomy (NCBI): domain Eukaryota; kingdom Metazoa; phylum Chordata; class Mammalia; order Eulipotyphla; family Soricidae; genus Suncus; species Suncus etruscus. The sequence goes on from NC_064868.1 coordinate 85,766,451, forward strand.
ATTTAAATTACATGTAATTTAACTTAATCAACTTAACCAAGATGAAAGACATTTATCAAAAACTGTTACAATTAAAAACTGTAAGACTGCTAAAATAAGCAAAGAAATAGAAAAAGGTTCCAAATTCACACACTGGAAAACATTGTATTGTTGCAATGATCATCCTACCAAAATCATAGGTGGATAGATATTTGCCTTGCACTTGGCCAATCTGGGCTCAATGCCAGGCAGTCTATATGCTTCCTTAAATTCTCCAGGTAGGAATGATCCCTGAAAACAGAGACTAAAATAGTCCCTGCAGGATGTTCCTCCCCCCAAAAAATGCACATTACACTCACAATGTAATCTCTATGTAAATGCTGAAAGTAGGCTAATTCAAAATCTCAATGGACTGAGCGTGTGCTATCCATTTAGGAGGACCTGGTTTAGAACCTTAGTACCCCATGGTACCCTAACATGCTGACCACAAAAATCAGAGTAGCCTCCAATTAGCAGTGTCTGTGACCCAAAAGTTTAAAAAAGGAAAGGAAGAAAAGAAAGAAAATATAAAAGAAATTTCCAGTAGCATTCTTCAAGGACTTAACAGCAATATTTGTATACATGATAGGGCTAGCTCAGCAGTCATTGTCATGGACATTGCCTGAAGAAGGCATTGATTTAAACCCCACGTAAATGATCCCTTGAGTGCCACCGGGGCCTTTAGGCACCTAGGAATTGCTACGAGTTTTCCTGATGACCCCCAGTACATCTCAAATTGAGAAGCACTGAACTCCAATGCTCTGGTATTGAACCTTCGGGTCCAGTTTACAGAAACAGTCTCTGGATTCTTGAAGTTGTGCTTACGAATCCTCCATTAATTAAAAAATAAAAATAAACTAAGGTCAAACTTGCCTGAAAATTTAAACATCCTACTCTCCTGGACGTCACACGCATGACACAAACAATCCTGAGGAGAAGTAGAAAAATGTGTTCCTTTGCTACTTACTTCAGGATATGGTAATAACATCAGTGGTATTAGAATCAAAGCAGATTCTCAAGCCAATAGAATAGAACTGAGAGTTGAGATAAATATTCAAATGTATGCACAGGTAGTTATAAAGAAACCAAGAGTACAGCATAAACTAATAAAGGACTTCCAAAATTGTGATGGGAAAACTGGTTTCACACCACACACAGAAGTTAGCTCAAATTGTATAAAAAACTAATGTTTTAAATCCGGGCTCCAGATTTTTTCATAGAACTTTGGGACAGAGATTACTTTATTTTACCACATATTCCCTAATTTTTTCTATAAAACTAAGAAGAAAGGAATAAAGAAAGGCTGAGGGGCAGTGGCCAAATAGTCTCGGATGCACTGGCGGGGAAATAAATAAGGACACAACTAAATAACCAACCCAAAGTCAACAATAACAGAATCAAGGGATCTAAACTTTAACAATATAAACTCAAAGGTGCCTGTTACACTGGAAGGCCAGGGGGCAAACCTTTGATAAAGACTAATACTAAGATATTAGTGATGCACAGTCAAGGTAAACCTAAAGAAATCAAAAAGGGGAGAAAGGAGTCAAGTGACAGCTTAAGGTGTGGAGTGTAAGCAAGACCATTAATTCCAACAGTAAGCATGGTATAGTCTCCTGAACACAGCTGAATGTGGCCCTGCTGCACCCCAGTACTGCCAGACCTGAGTGTACTACACTGCTGGGCCAGAACACTGAATAGTTAGGGTACTGCCACAATGATTTTCAACACAATAATTTTCAACAAGTTTGACCTTAGTTTATTTATATTTTTTAATTATTGGAGAACTCTTAAGCACAACAAGAATTCAAGACTATTTCTGGTAAAAAGTTCCGATCACTAGAGTCTCCATTTGGCCCCCCAGGAGGAGCCACCAGTGTCAGTTTCTGGGACACAGGTGGCTTTTTCACTGTGGCACCAGGGATGGGATGGTTACAAGACTATCCTGTAGTGGAAGGCTTCACTCCAGGGAGTAGGCCCCCAAAAGTTGAGCCTTGAATGGACACTCCTCCAGAGGAGGAGCTGCCAGGAGGGACGCAGCTGGCAAAGGGGCTGCTTTTGTAAGCTCAGGCTGAAGAGTTGGCTCCATGCTGCTTTGCTGGGTGGCTCAGGGCTGTGGTGGACGAGATGGTGGTCTTATGACAGCTGCTTGTGGTGGCTGAGATGTGGTCTGCAGGCCCCAAATACCAATAGAAATAGTCCTGAAATAAAAAAGAAGAGCTTTGGGACTTCTAAAATGATCCAATAGGACCATTCAGAATTGCTGATTTGCACAGATTATCAAGGAAATTCTAATTAAAACAGAAATCGCCTTCCCTATGAGAATGGCATAAAGTAAAATAGTTCAACCTTTGTGGAAAACAGGATAGTCCTCAACAAACTACATATACATTGTAGAGATGTTTCTATTAATAATATAGAAAGAATCTATGTACCCAGCAATTACTGTGTAAAGCAGCACTGTACAAGTACAGTGGAATATTTCTCAGATGTATAAAATTGTGAAGTATTTCTTTTTAATAAAACAAGAATGAAATGGAGGGAACCATGATGAATGAAATAATTTTAATGGATAATAAACACAAGTACAGATGATATCACTAATCGGTGGTTTGTTTAAATAACAACAGGAGCTGAGTGCTATCACAGAAAGTAGGGTGTTTGCCTTGTATAAAGCTGGCCAGTTTGATCCCTGGTATCCAATATGCCCCCCACCAAGTACCACCAAGAGTAATTTCTGAATGCTGAGCCAGGAGTAAACCCTGAGCAGCATTGGGTGTGCCCTCCCCCTAAAAATGAAAGGAAATGGACATTTGCCAATGAAAATAAACACTTATACTCCAGAAAATGGGGTAATTAATACTAAGAGATCTTCAAACACTCGAATAAGTATACTACATTTTGGTGGTGGATATAAACTTTAAAAAAATTAACCTATTGTAAACTAATTAAACCAGTCAGTTAAAACTAAATAGTTAAAATATTTAAAGCAATACAAAATATAATTCTAACTAGAAATTTCAGCATGCTCGGAGATATTTTTTATTTAACCACTGTGACTTACTAAATTATTCATCATATATTTTGAGGCATATACTGTTCCAACACCAATCCCACCACCAGTGTTATCTTCCCTCCACCTTTGTCACCAGTTTCCCAAGCAGTCCCCATGCTTTCCCCTTTAGCAGGCACAAATTTACTGTATATTGCTTGTAGCAAAAAAAAAAAGTAGAAATATCAGAAATTCAATCAATAAAGCTAATCTGTTATATCTGAAAATGGTATTACTAAAGTCATATCTGAGGATTTACTGAGCTAGATGGTGAGGGTAGATTGAGCTTTATGAGTTATTGTTTTGTACTCTCTGAGTGGTGGGCTTCAACACCACTTTCCCACCACATTTTCTGTGCTCCTACTGATCTCTTAGTACTGTGAAATTTGAATGTCTCATGTAGCAACATATGTAGCAGTACACTCAAGGATGCTCAAAATAAATTATGAATTTACTTAAAATGAACCAAACAATGCCATAGTTAAAATCCATCTTTTATAATTACCCTTCTTCTATAAGCAATACCAACAACTTTATCTAGTAAAGTCATAATAGTAGTGAAAAATAAGACTCAAGGTTTCTTGAGGCATACAGAGCTCTGATGAAACAATAGTAAAACCTTGGGTCTATGCTGCAAAAAATGAGTAAATCTGTGGTGAGTATGGGGCTATGTAAATGTGATTTTATACTATTAGAGCTTTTATAATAAATCATAGAGAAAGAACAATCTTCTCTCCATATATTCTTACTTCTGTTTCTGGTTTTGTCTCAGAAGGTCATATTACAAACTTAAATAATATCCTATTATTTAGTAGGTACAATATCTGGGGTCATCTTTGTTCTATACCACACAGTGATTTTTATCCTCAGCATGTGTCTTGCAAGTACTGTAGAAAAAAATTTAAACTTCCCAACCTAATATAATAAATTGAACATTCAGAATTTTTCAATGACTGGTAAGAGAAATGTTTTTATTTACTTTTTATTTACTGGTAGCACAGATGACTGAGTATATAGCCAGATATAAATATTAAAATTGAGAAAAGGGCTCCAAGTTCAGTCCTTAAGTTCTCTCTTTATCCATCAGAAAACTGTAGTTATTGGTTATACTGGTTGACTACAACTTTATTATATGTACTTTATTATATGTGTGAAATAACAGTGATAGATGATCTACAAGTAGATTACTGTTTATTTTGTGATATGAAAGGATTCTCTCCTCTCTCCCTCTATACACTATTTGCTTCCCCCTCTTTGCCTTTATATATACATATATATCTATGTAAGTAGATATATATGTACATATAAGCCATGTAACTCTGTATCTCTTTCATGTATGACTGTAGTTCTCCATAAAGTAACTTCAAAAAACCAGTGAACATTTACCCAAAAGATATCTCTGTCCAATTTTTAAATTTTCCCCCATCCCAATCCAGTGTAGCTTCCTATAACAAAACCATTCCATAGGATTCTAAAACTCTAATTTGCTATTCTGCAGAGGTAAACCCATTAATCAACAAGTAGGAATAATAAGGGATAGAAAAATATACCACTCCAAAATATATCTTTGGAGATAGTATTATCTGAGATATTTAAGAAATAGCAGATTTAGTAAAAACAAATAGGAAGCTAATCTTTAAAAATACATCTACAGTTATCAGGTTAATCTCCTTTACTAGGGGCTTTTCCTCCTAAGAGCATCTCCCTTCCAATATTGAGATGTACTGGATGATAAAATCTCTAAATTTTTTTTATTTATAGAACCCTTTCTATATAAATTTCCTTATTTATTCTTTTCCTGACTTTCCCTCTCCCCATGCCCAAAACATTTTCTTGCTGAAGATGTTCTATTGTTCTATAAGGAGGTAGATCAAGTCACTTTTATTGATTACTATTTCTGGGGCTCAAAAATGAATATAGGAGGTATACATGTTATTAAATTTAGGTTTCTTATTTGTTAATCTCTTTATTAGTCAGAATGTCTAGTCCAAGAATAAAGCAGGGTAGAGAAAAAATCAGTCTTCTTCAGCTGCAATAGAAATGAGGAATTCATTATGGACCCAATACTCATTGAGTTTTCTATGCAGGCCTTTAGCAATGGAGTCTTAATTGGACTAGAGGACCTTCATAATCTAGATGGATGTGCACAGTATGTCATTTTGGTGGTATACTTACAGTTTATCTAGACCCTCAAAAGGAAAGGAGGAAGCACCAGTGATGGAGTCAGTGGCTGAGCACTTTTCCAAAGCCCTAATTTGGATTTCCTGCACTTCAATAAAAAAGGAGGAAGAAATTCAATAAAAATGAATTCACACTCACCTACTCCCAAGAAATATTTCCAGAACAATAGAATACAAGGGACCTGGATCTATTAAAATTAAAAAAATAGGTAAGAATCAAATAATAATAAAAGCCACCATATCCTGCAACTATAGAAGGAAACTATGTTTTGAAAATACTGCTACTTTATAAGTTTTACAGAAGCTAATGGACTAATTTTTCTGTTTTTAGATTAATTTATTAATATTATATACTATATTAATATCATATTAATATGATATGATATACCTCCTCTATGTAATACTTATTATCAGTAGTAACTCACATTTTTCCATGATTTTTGCTACAGATGAAGATATTTCCTACTGCATTCCTAAACAAAAGAACTAGTGCTTTCCACTACTGGTCATAAAATTCTGAAGGATCTGTTGTCCATCTATCTACACAATGCAATATTACACAGTTATTAGGAAAATGAAGTTATGAAATTTTCTTGTAAAGGAAGAATATGGAGAGTGCTATGCTGAGTGAAATGAGACAGAGGGAGAGGGATAAATATAGAATAATCTCTTTCATTTGTGAAATATAAGAAACATAAAAGATAGTAGGTAATCATATCCAGAGACAATAGAGATGAGGACCAAGAGAAACAGTTCATTGTAGGAAGCTTGCTACAACAAACAATGGTGTGCACTTAGAGTAGAGAAGGGTCCACTATGAGAATGACAGTTGGAACTAATCACACTGGACAAGGAATAGGCGCTGAAAGTGGATAAAGATATATGCATGGTATCTCTTCATTAAGACTAATTCAAACTACAGTGTCTAAAGGGAAAAAAGGGAAGAGAGAGAGAAAGAAGGGAAAAAGAGAGAGAGAAAATATATCTGCCATAGAGGCAGGCAGGGGTAAGGGGGAGAAAACTTGGGACATTGGTCGCAGAAAATGTGCACTGGTGAAGGGTAATATACATTGTATGATTGAAAATAAATCATGCATACTTTTGTATTCATGATGTTTAAATAATTTTTTAAAATTCCAGATCACTATTTCAGACTGTTCATTTGTATTCAGTTTTGTTGGAAGTGCCACATCTGGGAGTACTCAGGGGTTAGTTCTGGGCTGGTGATCAGTTGGTACGTCTAGGTCAGTGTTCGGGGACCATGTGGTCCTGGGTATCAAATATAGATTTCCTACATGCAGAGAATGTTTTTAAGTTCATTGTACTTTCTCTGCTGTTCAAGACTGCCACTATTTAAAGCCAGATGAAAGCATGAAAATACATTAATTCTCTTTCTTGTCATGTTTACATTGAAGGTAAAGGAAAATTTGTGTACAGTATGTTGCAAGTCAGCCCTTGATGGGATTGACTGATGGAGGGATGGAGGATGAGGCCTTTCTCTTCCAGCTTGGAGCACGCGTCTGCCACCCTGTCTAGCTGACGGTTCTGAGGTGAAATGGTGGGTAAACAGCTCGCAGACAGTCAGGCATGTGAAAATATTAGCGTTATTCGGTGGACAAGACAGAAATCCAATGGTGGGATCAGATACCAATCAATGGTGGAAGCAGAATCAGATACTACCCTAGGGTGGGGGCAGAGTGCCAGGTCACATCCTAGGGTAGGACACAATCACCAATCAGGTTAGGGTCAGTAACATATTAGTCCCCTAAAATATTTACATACACAACACAGTAGACTACAATTAATGTTCTTGGAAATCTTGACACTGAGCCCCCCCAAAAGAAAAAAAAAACACAACTGTCATTAGTATCTGTAGAATTAATTCATTTTCTGGAAATACATTAATTTCCTGAATAAAAGAAGCAAAGTTGAATCCCAAATCTAAAAGCATTCTTCTTGGAATTAAAAAGAGCAAAGACCTTTAAGAAACAAATGTAAGGTCAAGTCTCTATTAATTCCCTCAGACTGAAAATATCAGTAGTGTATCCTTTCTGTGTAAGAGAAAGTTCAGCTTCCTGGGTTGTTAACTATAAACTGACTATTTGTAGAGATGACTGAAAAGGTGCAAAATCAGAAAAAGCATGCACTGTGCAGATCCCCAATCAATATGTGGCCTGGCACCTGCTACTGCCTCTAATTTGTTTTGAGACAGCTATGCTATATAAAGCCCACTTAATGCAAGGTTCAAGGAGACACCTATGTTAGAGGCCAGTGATTGAATTCCATAGGTCTCTCTCTATGTAACTTCATATAAGAATTACTCAGAGGCCTTTAAAATGAATGCTAATGCCTGGGTATTTCCCCCACCATTATAAATAAACTATCTGCATTTGAATCCAGATATCAGTAAATATTTAAGAATACACGTTGTGAGTTTCTGTTTGTTTCTGGGCCACACCTAGTGGTGCTCGGGGCTTACTTCCAGTTTGAACTCACGGTTCACTCCCGGAGGGCGGGTGTCTATGAGATGCCAAGAATCAAGGCTGGGTGAGCCATATACAAAGTAATTTCCCTACCACTGCATTATTAATCTGATCCACTTGTGATTTTAATATGTATTCAAGGTAGAGAAACATGGTATCAGATGATACCCAAAAGTTTTGTACGTGGAATAGAGCATATACCTATGATCTTACTCTTCAAAGACTGTATGCAAAAAACAAAATCAAGAAATGTTAGTAGAGAAAAATTCACCAAAACAACCATAAAGTATGCAAGGGTTCCTTTTTATACAGATGTATTTATTCCTAAGTTTATGTATTCCTTAAATTTTAGGGATGACTTTTCCCTTTATTCCTGTAAATCAACCTGCTTTTTATTTTTGTGATTTCCTATATATTTTCATCATCACATGTCCATATAAAATGAGGGCCATTGAGATAACCCCAGTAGTCGAGCATCTGTGAAACCTTAGGTTAAACTCTCAGGACTTGATCATCCCCAAAGAAAGCACCACTAAGTGGATTCCTGACAATTTGGAGCACAAAAGGGTGTGGTCTAGAGACCCCCAAGCACCACTAATGGTAATTTATATGAAAATAAAATTTGAAGAAGGATGCACGTCCTCTTCCACACTTATCACATAGGCCAGGGGGTGGCAAACAGGATTTTTACCCGCACTCAAAATGGCAAAATGCAATATGTGTTTAATATATAATTGTTAAAATTATATGCTTTTGTGTGAGTGTTGTCTGTTTTGGCAGGTCACTGCGTGGTGTGGCTCTCTGACTCTTACAGTTTAATATTTTGGCTCTTTGTGTCGAACTTGTTCGCCACCCCTGACATAGGTTGTTATTGATATAAACATATAAAGCAGGCTGTTTACCTCCAAATCTTATTATGTAGTTTTTCTGTTCTAGGCTCCCAATTCCCAACACATATGTGTATACATATATGTACAGCACAATTAAAACAAGGCATAGCAAAGACCAAAGTAGCTGTCACCAAAAAAAAAAGCCTCTTCTGTTTCCCACCCATGCCACTTTATGACTAAGCCTAATTTCTTGTATCATGTATTACTGCCCAATACTCTATTGGGCAGTGGTGACTTTGCTATATGGACTATAACACGTTCTAATGCTGTTGCTTTCCCATGATAAGCTATTATTAACCCAGTTCACTGTTCCTAGAAATATTCTGAGTGTGTAATCTTATTCCTGAAATCAAATGCATGAGTTCACAAAGTTCACAATAATAAGATACAGATTTTAGTAGAAGAGACATTAGTTGAGTGTTAGAGCAGAAATACAACTAGACTATAATAGATGTAAAGACAGTAATGGAGGATCGTGGGTACTTTGGTGGTAGTGAAATGTAACATAAAGGTTAGTGGAGGTGGATTGTACATAATGTGATGGCAGAGATATAGAGAAGTAATTAGTCTAAACTGAGATATTATTTTTATAGAAACCTGAAACAGTACAAAGTCAACAAAAGATCTTGCTCCAGAGCATTTATAATGATAACTTTGCTTACTGTACCACACATTAGAATTTTTCCATTTCAAGCTGATGCTGAGTAATTTGCTTCATGTTGCCATAGTGAAATATTCAACTAGAGTTTAAGAAAACAGTACTATTGGAGTGAGAAAAATTAGAACCTTACTGACAGCATATTTTTATACTAATATTTTTTCCAAGATACAATGGTCATATTTAGACCTAGGAGATTATTATTTCCTAAAGAGGTACTCAATTGGAGTGTTGTTCTTTACTATCTAATTCTGAAATGTACTGTGTGATTCATTTGATTTCCTTTACATTAAAGCAATGGTACTTTTTTAGACACTCTGATTAAAGAATAAACCAGGGAAATGAATTTTTAGAGGCATAAGAATGTTGTTGGCTGAAAAAACTACTCTTTTCCCCCCACAATATGTCCTGCTTTTCTAGAAAAAAGATTACCTAGTTATTATCACTAAAATATCTTCAACTGAAAATAGGTTTTTTTTCCTCCCATTTGTTTAAACCAGAAGCAGAAAGGAGTCTGTGATCCACCCATTCTCAGAACAGTTACATTCTGCTTTCTATAGAGCAAAGGTCAGAAAACTGCTTCCGGGTCCGGAGAGAGCATGGAGGTAAGGTGTTTGCCTTACATGCAGAAGGACCGTGGTTCAAATCCCGGCATCCCATATGGTCCCCCAAGCCTGCCAAGAGTGATTTCTGAGCATACAGAACCAGGAGTAACCCCTGAGCACTGACGGGTATGACCCCCAAAAAGCAAACCAAAAAAAAAAAAAAACTGCTTCAGCACAAGACTAAAAGATAAAATAATTTAGTCTCATGAGTTATAAGGCCATCTCTATTCGAATTACTTAACAGTGCTATTGAAACAAGAGATAAAATGATAAACATAGAATAGACAAAATGATAATTGGGGGATTCATAATCCAATACAATCATTTCAAAGCAGGGCACACCAAGCAATGCTCAGGGATCACTCCTGGCCGTGTTCAAACACAGATCAGTCAGGTGCAAGGCAACCACCTACCCACTGTATTATTTCCCCATCCTACAGTGGCACTTATTAAAAAACCCAGAAGACGTGAGTGCATTTGACTTTTGAAATGGATGTAGTGACCTCTATTGTGGGGAAAAAGATTTATAAGTTCTTAAACAACTTCGTTGGAAACACGATGTGATTTCAGTTGTCTATTTTCTTGCTACCCAGTTAAACTCTTTGTCTTTATACAACATATGTGGGAACAAAAAATTCTTTCCTGTTTTTTTCTTCACTCTGAAGTGCAATTAGTGCTATTATTATTGCTAATGTAGTGTTCCCTAGTCATCTGTCTCATTATTTTTATGACTCATGTCCTTTTCAATAAAGGTATTAAGTGAAATGAATGATCTTCACAGAATGTGAGCATGACAGAAGGGGAAAATGTGGCATGTATGATGGAAATTATGCAAGACTAACTTGAAATGTTAAAAATTTACAAATTAGGGCCACATGCATTGTTATGATATTAGGTAAATTTCTGAAGACTCATCTGTGTAGTACACGGGCATTTTGATGAAGACTCATGAGCTCTAATTAGCAACTCCCACGCCAAGGAAAAATCAAGGAGAGAATGCAAAGATGGGTTAGAAAAGCTAAGGCTAGGTGTCACCAAAAAATAAAAAGGTAAGAATGAGGAATAAATAAAACTAAAGGGGAGAGAAAACTAGAGGGCATTATGGGAGAGAAAGAAAAGAGAGGCCCAGTTTCTGTATTTTCTCGTATATATATATATATATATATATATATATATATATATATATATATATATATATATATAAACTTATATACTTGTTTCTCAAGATTATATATAAAGCTCATATATGTATATATAAAAGCTTGAGAAAATATACATATATAAGAAAGATTCATAAAAGAAAGTTTGTAAAATGAGTGATGTGAATACATATGCTAGGACTTCTCTTTTATTCATTATCCTAATCTAATAATACCTATCCCAGGCTTTGTGCTAGACCAATGTGTACACAAAGTTGGTTGCTGTTACAGCCAAGTATGTAGAGATAAAACAAGCCCTAGCCAATACCAGAGTTAAGGATGGTGGGACACCAACTGCGTTTTTAGTTTTTATGCTGAAGAGCACATCTACATGAGAAAAATGTAAAGAAATTTTATATTAGTTAAAAATTGTCATCAGCTCAAACATTCATCATCAGTACAAAGTGAACATACCCCATCCCCAGAAATATTGAGCAAAAACCAGGTTCTTCTATGAGGGCAGACTATAAAATAAATACACACAACATCTTACATTTTTGATGTATCTCAGTACACAGAAAATGTTCTAGAAAAATTACCATTAAAATATTATCAGAATGGGTCCGGAGAGATAGCATGAGGTAAAGCATTTGCCTTGCATGCAGAAGGACAGTGGTTCGAATGCTAGCATCCTATATAGTCCACTGAGCCTGCCAGGAGCGATTTCTGAGTGGAGAGCCAGGAGTAACCCCTGAGCGCTGCTGGGTGTGACCCAAAAACCAAAACACCAAAAAAAAATATTATCAACAATTTTCATTTTGGAAGGGGATTGAGGATTCAGATTTTATATATAGAGGAGACTGTATTATTTCTGATGTCAAAAAACACTTTTTTAAAGGCAGGCTAAGCCAAAGAAGGCTCTAGATAATTGTGAAAGATGTTCTTCAAAAGACTAGAGTGGTGAGGTCAGTATTGTTATGAAGAGTAGCTTTAACTAAGACACACTGGCTCCAAAGATAGATAATTTAATAGGATACTGGAAATTTTAACTTTTCTGAGTTTCCCTTGCTATACAGAAAGTTAATACTATGGGGCAGGAGCAATAGCACAGAGGTAGGGCATTTGCCTTGCAAGCAGCTGACCCAAAGCGGATCTGGGTACCATCCCAGGTGTCCCTGAGCGAGGAGTGCATAGCCAGGAGTAACCCCTGAGCTTCACTGGGTGTGGCCCAAAAACAAACAAAAAAGTGAATACTAGAACCCTCACTTGCCTCCACTTTCCTATCACCCCATTTTATTTAACATATGCACTTCTCATCAGAGGAGACAAACTTGTTCTGCTTATTTGTGCTCCTGTCCCACCTTCTTTATCACAGATGTCCCTTGGTGCATTTAGCACCAAGGAGTTACTTGACCATTTCAAGTTGGTTTGAGCCTCCAGGCCTTTCAAGCTTAATTCCTCCCTTTGCCTGTAAAATCGTTTCCATTTCCTTGGGGCTGGTTCTTTCCATTATAACTAGGTCTCAGTTATAATATCACCTCTTAAATCTATCTTCCTTGACAAGCCTGTGTAACACTGCTTTATCAATCCCTCACTTTCTTTGTTGTTGCTGTTGTTGTTTTAGAAAAGAAAGCACAGACAACATGCTTCGTTTCCTTCAGAATACTTACAAAGTGGAAAAATGTATATATTTACTTTTACTCTGAGTCTCCCCCAACTAAAATAGAAGATAAAATTAGAGTAAAAGCTTTATATGTCCTAGTTTAAAATACAATCCATATTCTAGATCCCTAATATTGTCCATTCTTGAAAGATTCATTAATTAGTAAATAGAAGATGAATGAGCAAATAGAAAAAGCAATGACTTGCAAGCAAGAAAATATAAACACGCCAAATATAACCAGAGAAAGTTAAGGATCTGGCTCTTTGAACCCATGTTCTCCCTTGAACATGAATCTCAGTTGCTTACATTAGGTTTCTTTGTTTGCCTACATCCACTCTGAAAAAAACCAGTGCTTTCTCTTGAATACATACCTTTCTCTATCTCAATTTATATCTTTCTTTTTTTGTTTTGTTTTTGGGTCACACCCGGTGATGCTCAGGGGTTACTCCTGGCTGTCTGCTCAGAAATAGCTCCTGGCAGGCATGGGGGACCATATGGGACACCGGGATTCAAACCAACCACCTTAGGTTCTGGATCGACTGCTTGCAAGGCAAACACCACTGTGCTACCTCTCCGGGCTCTCAATTTATATCTTTCTAAATGAATTTTAATAACTTTCTGGCTTCACCCCCCCAAAATAAAGTAAGTCATTGTATTATACATGGAATAGAAAAAAACTAATACTTGGCAGTCAAAGAAATAAAATGCTAGTATGAGGCCCTGTATGTCTCTGATGTTAACCTCAGAGAAAAACTGCAAGGTTAGAATTCTAGGACAGGGCTGGAGCAGTGGCGCAGTAGTAGGGCATTTGCCTTGCATGCAGCTGATCTAGGATGGACCAATCTTAGATCCCTCAGTGTCCCTTATGGTCCCCTAAGCCAGGAGCAATTTCTGAGCACAGTAGCCAAGAATAACCCCTAAGCATCACCGGGTGTGGCCTCCCCCCAAAAAGAATTCTAGGCCAAAGATATAAGGGATTATGGAATTTTAGCATACATACTAGTGAAATAGTCTTTGCAAATGTCCAGAATTCTAAAAGTGTCATATCCAGAGTGATAGCACAGCAGGTAGGGCACTTTCTTTGAACATGACCAGCCTGGGTTCAATCTCCAGCATCCCATAAAGTTCCCTGAGCCTGCCAGTAGTAAAATGCTGAATGTAGTCAGGAGCAATCCCTGAGCATTGCCAGGTGTGGCTCCTAAACAACAGCAAAAAAGTTCCTAGAAAAATATGAGCCAATGATAGTCTGAAGAAATAAAATAGACAGTAGCTATTGTGGGAGCTCCAGACTTTGGAGAAGACCAGTAAGCATAAGATGGAAGATCTAGGAATGGAGGAGCCCTGGGTTCCATTCCCAGCACTGTTAATGGTTTCTAGCACAATGTCACTCTTGAGCACAGTTGAGACCCAAACACTCCCTACGAGGTTATAAAATTCTGAATGCTGGAAGTTCTGAAAAATAAAGTGGAAAATTTTAGTAGCAAAATTTCAAAAAAAAAAAAACCCAAGAGCATATTAATAAACAGAAATTTAATCACCATTACTGGATTGCCAAAGTCATAATTAGGGCATTTTAATTTATTGCAGTATTTGTATTAGGTTATTTGCTACAGACAAGAAAATAGGATAATACTTATATATAGCAAATTACCTAAGACAATCAAATACTACAATAAATAAATGTACTATGTTATTTGTTACATAAAAATAGCAGAGCCACAAATGAGAAATAATAGGGGTGAGAGTGCAAGAGGACACAAGTACATTCAGAGTGTTAAGGAATGATAGATCTAATTACCCAAATTACAGTCAACAACAATGAAATAATGAGACCCAAACTTAAATAAAATTTAAAAAGTGCCTGTCAAAAAGGTACACTGGGGGAGAAGGTGTGGAGTGGGTATGGGAGGGAACCTGGGGACATTTGTGGAGGCAAGTTGATACTGTTGGTGGGATTGGTCCTGGAACCACTGTATGTCAATTATTCATATGCAACTATGAATAATTTTGTGAATCACAGTCGTGTATTAAAATAAAAATAAAGAAGAGCAAGTATTCTTTAATTGATAATTGTCTTTTCCACCTATAGGTAATATTTTTATCTCTAATATTCCCAGAATGACTAAAATGATTGACAATTTCAATGAGCTGTTTGTCATCTGACATTACCAGGAATTTCAAAAGAACTCTTGTTCTAACCTCCATAATTATATTAATTCAACATGACTCAACAGCCAAGGTTACTCATCCTGTCAATTACCTAAAGTTCTGCAATACCCAAGATAAAGGCGAAATGGACAAATAGCTCAAGTTTTAAAGCACTCCTGAGGCTATCACATATATTCTGAGAGGTTCTAAAAAGCTTCTTTGATACAGAGATGTGACTTGTTAATAGTGAAAATAATTAAGGTCCTTTTAGCATGGTCAGCATTTTAGTAGTGCAAAAATACAAACCACTGGGACTGAAGAAATAGCATGGAGGGATGGCATTTGCCTTTCACGCAGAAGGACAGTGGCTCGAATCCCGGCATCCCATATGGTCCCCTGAGCCTGCCAGGAGTGATTTCTGAGCATAGAGCCAGGAGTAACTCCTGAGCGAGACCGACTGTGACCCAAAACCCAAATAAATAAATAAATAAATAAATAAATAAATAAATAAATAAATAAAATACAAACCACTATTTTACAAAATTTCTTCTTCCATATTGTAAACAATAGGCCTTTTTTATAGCTCACCCACATTTAAGGAATTTTATGGTCGCTGAAGATATTTAAGGCCACTTAAATATCCATCTGCAGATGTTTTCTTCAACACCTAACCCCCCCCCCAAATAAAAGGAAAAAATAAGCCTACAATAAAAAGAGAAATAATAATTAAGGCAGAAGATGGAACCCAAACTGTAAAAATGTATAAATTCAACTTCCAGCTGAAAATTTTAATAAAAATGTAGCTATAAAATCAAAACACAAAGACAGGAAGAAGACAAAACTATATGGAAGGGACAGTAATGTCACTCAGTGGTAAATCACAGGCTTTGAACTCGGGTTATATGTGTTTTTATTCTGGTTCTTCCCCCAAAAATCTGAGAAATATCTGAGGCTTCAGACATAGCACTAAGAACTGGTATATATGCTACCTATGTGGAAATCCTGGTATGAGCACCTATGCATCACTAACCATGCAATCAGGGACTTGGAAAATAATATGTACAGGCATGGAATTTTATCCCACCACAGAATGTAAGTCCTTCACCCTGGTATCAGAAAGTGTGCATGTGCCCTCTTCCACTTTTTTAAGGGTTCATTCCGTAGGAGTGCTTTTTAAAAATTACTTTCCAGGAAAGAAAAAGGTTACATAAGGGAGAAAAAAATGGGAAACTGAGAAAGATCATTTTGAGGTCCCAATTTTCATTTTCATCTTTGCATCATGTGCTCAGTTGTCTAGTTTCTCTGTTCTGGAACCACATAGTGGGTTCCCTGAGAGGCAAATGCAAAAACGCAGTGAGAATGTTGCATTGTTCCACAGCACCATGACCTAAGGATTCGCCCTTTAAATTATCTAGCCCAGTAGCAGCCAGTCTAGGTCTTGTCACACTCAGCTTCCTGTGCAACTATTGTCAGTGCAGCTAGGAAGAGAGAGAAAAGCAAGTACAACGTATCCTCATATTCTTTTTTTAAAGGACATCCAAGTCCAAATTCACTGTTTTACCAAGTGCGAGAGTGCATATACCCACTTTGTCTTGGAACACCACAGACGACAAGGGACCAGACCATGTTTGCATATGAGAACCCTAACTTAACCACCTATCTTCTGAGCCTTACAATGTCCTTGGGAACATATATTTACTGACAGACCCAGACAAGGTACCCATGTGTAGGGACAGAGGACACTATCCAGTAAGGGAGGGACATTAAACTAGCTGTGAAACTGCTAGGCCCTAGCTCAGCATAAAGTGCTTCTCCTCCCCCTATTGGCTCCACAGTGAAATGCTAGCTCTGGGTTTCTCAGTCACTGTTCAGTGTCTTCAAACCTACACAAAGAATGTCTGGTTCACAAAATATCCCAATCCAGGAGAGCAATGGTAATTTCCATCCCAGTCTCTTATCCAAATTAAGATTCCTCTTTAACAAAATGCCAAAAGTAAAGTGGAAATAAGTAACACCTAACAATTTAGGGCCAGGTGCAAGATAAAAATATAAAGAAGTAACACCAGTTTTCCTCACTAATCAAACCAAATAAATGCACTAATGTAGCCAGAATTTGCTATATTGACAAAAGACTCAATGAAACTAGAAATTCTGAAGTATCTAGACTTCACAATATTGGCATAAAGACTCAATTTAACTATTGATACTGTAAATTGCTCAATTATAACAAAAATAAGCAAAAAGATAACATGTTCATAAGGTGTTTTTTGCAATAAGTTAGAGAACTAAATTCAATACATATTTACCAGCTTCACATAAAATTATTAAGCAAAACACTTGCTAATAGTCAAGTGGAATTAGACATAATATCACTGAAAATTTATCAGTCATCATCTTGAAGCAGAAATTAAACAGCTAAAAATGAAAGTGAGCAAAACACAAGAAGAAATTAAATAATTAAGTATGGTAATATATATTATTATTATTAAATATATATTATTTATATATTAAACAGGAACTCTAAAAATAAAAATAAATATTTCAGGGGTCAGATAGTACCAAAATTAAAGTGCATATCTTGAATGTGGCTAACTCAGATTTACTCCTGGCAACACATATGGTCCTTCAAACTCAACCAAGGGTTACTCCTGAGCAGAGCCAAGAATAAACCCCGAGCACTACCATATTGGTATAAAAACTAAAATGCAAAATTGGAAATTTTTATATCTGAAGAATATAAAAAGTATATTGAGTATAAATGAACATTGACATAATTTAATAAGGGGAATTTAAGAATATCTAGGTACAGGGAAAATAATTATGAATAAAATTAAATTTGAAAAGTAAAATGTGCAAAAATAATGCATTAGGAATAATAGATTAGCAACGGAGAGGCACAAGGTGACAATACCTATGAAAAAGAAAAAAACTATTATTCAAAATTATAATACATGAAACTGTTAATGAAATGAAAAATGTTTACACATTGATATTTCAGCAATACATATATATGTATATATCTTCAAGTCTAAATTACAGAACATTTTGTGTTTTGGGGGCTGAAAGCCACACCCAGTGGTGCTCAGGAATTACTCCTAGCTCTGCACTCAGAAATAGCTCCTGGCAGGTTCTGGGGACAATATGGAATGCCTGGAATCAAACTCGAGTACTTCTTGGTCAGCCACGTGCAAAGCAAATGCCCTACCACTTTGCTATCGCTCTAGCCCCAAATTACAAGACATTTCAACTAGGTAAGAAATATAAAATATAAACAACTTCAAGTACCTAGAAGATTAAGAAACAAACAAAAGTAAAGCAAAAGGTATCAAGGACTTTATATAGCAAAGCAAACCGATAAATAAAAGGCTATCTAATAGGCAAGATTTTCAATGTACCAAAAGGAATAGTATACCCAAAAAGTGTAATTTT
The DNA here is from genome assembly GCF_024139225.1 of Suncus etruscus. Taxonomy (NCBI): domain Eukaryota; kingdom Metazoa; phylum Chordata; class Mammalia; order Eulipotyphla; family Soricidae; genus Suncus; species Suncus etruscus. The sequence goes on from NC_064868.1 coordinate 85,784,716, forward strand.
GGGGAATCTACAGTTGTTGGGAACTGAGAAAATTTACCGTACAATCACGTCCAAACTGTCATTTTATTTTTAATGAGGATAGAACATAATAAGTCAATGAACAGTATTCTATGGCTATTAGAAATTATATGTAAGTCAGATTTCAGCAACGTAAAATTCCAAAATAAAATTCAAGCCCAAAAGACACAAAACACATATATTTTCATTTTAAAGGTTATAATGTAGAATCTTAACACTTATGAATATCTGTTAATTTATCAGCAATAATCTTAGTGAAGGTAAACTACAGATCTTGCAATGAGAAATCACAAAGCAATTAAATTTATATTACAAACAAAAACCCAAAATGCATTCATTTTTGTCATGCAAACAATATTGGTACTTGCAACTATCTCAACACTAATATATAGCTTTAAAAACAGGATAATTTTATATATTAAAAACAAAACAAAAAAAAACAGGATAACCAAACAGAATATTCTATAGTCCTTCCCTGCAGAGCAACTGTTTAGCAAAAATAAAAGATAAATGCAATTCAATACAACAAAGTTTAAATTATTAGATGTTAAGTACATTCAGAAAAACTGTTTTCTTGCTCTTTCCTGTAATATGGTACTATATGCCATGGGCTTACTAAACAGTTTTTGGGAGAGGTATTCTCTCCTTTTTTTTTTCGGGCCATACCCATTTGATGCTCAGGGGTTACTCCTGGCTAAGAGCTCAGAAATTGCCCCAGGCTTGGGGGGACCATATGGGACACAGGGGGATCGAACCGTGGTCCTTTCCTTGGCTAGCGCTTGCAAGGCAGACACCTTGCCTCTAGCACCACCTCGCCAGCCCAGGGAGAGGTATTCTCACTGATTCTTAGAAAATGTACCAATGTATTTAATGTGTTTATCTTTATGTTGCTCAATCTGTATTCGAAACTACAATTAATTTTTCTGAAAAGATGCATTGTTAAAAAACAATCTTGACCATCAAATTAGACTGAATATTTAGCTTAAATAATTTTACTCAAAATAAATTTAGCATAAAGCCGAGGTTCACAATCTAAGTTGGCATACCACCCACTTTTCAGAAAAAAAAAAAGACTGGAAATCTACCTCCTTTAATTATATAAAGAGGCTTCCCATTGAGCCAATAGCTACTGTAGAGGTTATTACAACCCCATATCTGACTTGTACAGCACCCCACAGGGATATTGCCTATTCTGAAGAAAATTGTTTACATATTAATAACTAATTTGTCTTCCATTCCTTTCAAATTCTCTATTTCTTATACTATCTCTTTGGGGCCACACTGGCGGTATTCAGCACTTATTCCTGGCTTTACACTCGGGAATCACTCCTGGCAGGGTTCCGGTGACCATATGGGATGCAGAAAATCTGGCAGAAATTCTAGTTTGCCAACTGCAAAATAAGTGCTCTTCCCCACTGTATACGGCTCAGACCCACCTATAGTATCTTATAATGAATACAGAAACAAACATAAATTTATTTTAGAAATATTATTGAAAGCTAGGAGGTACAAAAGTTCCAAGAAAATATGGAACTCTGTCTTAAAAAGCAGTAATTTTTTATCTGAAAGGACAAGTCAGAATTCTGCAAAATAAAACATGTTAAAACAAAATGGACTCTTACGTGGAAAGCCATTCAAGAAGCATGCTAGAAAAAGAAGTATTCTTATCCAAACTATTTGGCTTACCCAAAACAAATGTCTTTTCATATGTAGTCTGAACTTCAAGTGCTCATCCAGGCCAACAGTCTTCCAAGAAAGTCTTAACAGCAGACACTGCAGTGCCTTTACTCGCCATTTTTACCATCCTTCCTGTTTCACAGGCAAGAGTAACTGATCCTGCCACTGGAGGTGGATGGTGGGGGTGGGGGAGAGGAAGTGGGATGGATTGGCTTCTCCCTTCCAGCCAATGAGAGATAAAGGATTAAAAACTACTTCTGACAAGCTATGGTCAATTGGCGTAAATTGGATTCCTGGTGCTTACTGCATATGGTGCCCTGAGTCCCGCCAAAAGTGATTCATGAGTAGAGTCAGGAGTAACGTCTGAGCATAGTTGTATGTGGCCCCAAATCCCCTACTAAAAAGATCTACTTTCAGTGGCACTCTTCCCTATTTCTACTTTTTGGGCATATATGCACAATTTGTTTCAATGTTAATGAATAGGTACCCGTCTCTCTTTAATTGTTACACTTCTGATATAACTTTCATTATTTCTGAATGCTAAATTTCTCCTCCTACTAAGTAAATTATCTTTTTCTTAGATGCAGTATAGATGCAAAGAATTAATGTACTGGGGCAGAAGCTGTGGTGCAAGGGGTAAGGGACCGAGATTCCATCCCCTGGCATCCCATATGGTCACCCAAGCCAGGAGTGATTTCTGAGCTCATAGTCAGGAGTAACTCCTGGACGTCACCTAGTGTGGCCCAAAAACAAAACGACAAAAAAATTCAAGCAAGTAAACAAAACACACATACCAAGTCATGAGAATATCCCCTGCCAATCCTCAAGGTTTCTCAGGATGCTCTTTTGGGTTCTACTAGGTCACCTTCCCTAGCTCCTGGCAGGCCCAGGGGACCATATAAGATGCAGGAAATGGAACCTGGATCCAGCCTGGTTTGGCCATGTGCAAAGCAAATGCCCTATCACTGTGCTATTGCTCCACCCCATATGTCTCTTTAACTTTAATATGATTCTTAGAATGAGATTGATAATTTCTTCAAAAGACCACGGGGATCAAGTGGTGGCCCAACTTGAAAGCATCTGTCTTGCCCAAGGTAGACTAGGACTGACCATGGTATGATCCCCCGGTGTCCCATATGGTCCCCCAAGCCAGGAGAGATTTCTGAGAGCATAATCAGGAGTAACCCCTGAGCAACACCGGGCGTGGCCCCAAAATCAATATATTTTTATATATAACATATATACAATAATTATATATAGAGAGAAATAAAACTAACTTAAATAGAAAAAATGTACATGGAATCTATTATGCTGAGTGAAATAAGTCAGAGAGAGAGAGATAGGCTCAGAATAGGTTCACTCATCTATGGGATTTAAGAAAAATAAAAGACGTTTTTGCAATAAGCCTCAGAGACAGAGAGAGGAGGGCTGGAAGGTCCAGCTCACGACATGAAGCTCACCACTAAGAGTGATTAGTGCAGTTAGAGAAATAACTACACTAGGAACTATCATAAAGTGATAGAATTAGGGAAGTGAAAAGCCTGTCTAGAGTACATGTTGGGGTGGCGTGGGGAGGAGGGAGATTTGGGACATTGGTGGTGGGAATGTTGCACCAGTGAAGGGGAGTTTTCTTTACATGACAGAAACCCAACTACAATTATATTTATAATTAAGGTGTTTAAATAAAGAAAAAAAGAAAAAATGTTAGTCACGCCTTTAAAATAAAATTTTACTTCTCACATTTGCCTCATTATTTCTAAATTTGAAGACATCCAAAACTCCACAATTTCTTTAATCTGTTCAAATACCTGTACTTCAGTACTTAATGTATATTTATAAAGTATGATTCTAAAACAGTAATTCCTGAGTAGCCTAATTTCTGTTTATCTAGTCCTTTCTGATTCTTTTGATTCTTTTTTTCTTTCGTTTTTTAGGCCACACTCAGTGTTGCTCAGTGTTTACTCCTGGATATGCCCTCAGAAATCACTCCACGCTTGCTCCACGCTTGGGGGACCACATGGACACTAGGTTAACACGTGCAAGGCAAACAACATACTGCTTGCGCCACTGCTCTGCCCCCTTCTGATGCTTGACCTTGTTTGCTTGCTTGTTTGCTTCTTAGCAGTAGCTTCTAATAGTAATTGTGTATATTTTCCATTATATATCAATAAGAACAGAGCATCACTTTCTGCAATAGATCATCTTAAATGTCACCTTTTAAAGTATTTACATTTTCTTTGCTGTTTTTAAGTACCAATACCAGAAGGCAGAACTTTACACAAGCACGGCCAGTGCTCTACAGCTGGGTCACATTACTGACCTAAAAATAATTCATATTTTCTTTGTCAAATAACTGAGTGGTAAGTAAAAATGAGAGAATTTCCTCTAATTTATTTTAATTAAACTATCTTAGTCCTTTCTATATATTGCTAGAAGTTACCATTGGATTTTATAATTTAATATGAATTTTACATTCCAAGTGTTTGATTTTTGTGGCTTTCATAATAAAGCTATCATTTGTCTTGGAAATTACTTGAATGCAATATTTAATTATATTTGAAATGATTTTGATGCTTTCCATACACAGGTTTAAATATTTCTTAGTAAAATAATTCTGTTAAGTGATTTCAAAGCTATTACTCACATTATAACTTACATTAAATATAAAAAGATGACCAGAGAGCTTGTAAGAGAGTCAGATGTCATTATCAGTATTATGTTATATAAACTGATTACCATCTAGTTTATACATATTTCGCTAATTCCTCTTAAAAGTTTCAAAACAACTTACCACATTTCCAAAGTGTAGTATTGAAGAAATATACTCATTCCTCCAAGGATGAGAATAATAGGTGCTTATCCCCCCATTTTTCAACATTACTGTGGAGTAGCCAATTAAGCAGAAGCCAACCACAGCTATGGGCTTATGTGTGCACAAAGGCCTTGAGATAATACCTTGCCTTGTAAACATGGAAGGAGATCTGAATGGTGTCTTTGGACTAGTGCTAACTCTTCTTGGAAAGCAACACTTTGAGGAATTTCTGCTTCTTTTCTGTGTTGCCTGCTGCCTGAACATGCCCCAACTTGCTATCAAATATTCTAGAAAACTGAGTTCTCACCTTTGTTCTGAGCCTAGTACTTGGGCCATGAGCTCAACTGGGTCCTCTGGCATTGATACAGCTTCTTTCTCAAATTCTCAAGTGAATGCAATTTTACTACTCTCTGCCTTCCTTAAAAAAGAATAAGTCAGAGGGAGAGAGAGACGCAGAATAGTCTCACTCATCTATGGGTTTTAAGAAAAATAAAAGTCATTTTTGCAACAATCCTGAGACAATGAGAGGAAGTTCCAGCCCACTTCCTGAAGCTCACCACAAAGCATGGTGAATGCAGTTATAGAAATAACTACACTGAGAACTACCATAACCATGTGAATGAATGAGGGAACTGGAAAGCCTGTCTAGAGTATAGGTGGGGGTGGGGTGGGATGGAGGGAGATTTGGGACATTAGTGGTGGGTATATTGCACTGGTGAAGGGGGGTGTTCTTTCCATGACTGAAACCTAATCACAATCATATTTGTAATCAAGATGCTTAAATAAATATATTATAAATAAAAATAAAAAAATAAAAAACAGGAAAAGGGGAACACTGATGCCTTAGCTACTAGAGAATAAGAATAGCAGTACAAAGATTATTGACTGAAAAGATGATGAAAAAGAGAAATGTTACCACAGATCTTAAATATAATGACATCAACCCTGTTCAGTGATGGGGATGAATTTGAATTAATAAGAATTCTAAGGCGAGGAAAATAACAACACACAAAAAAAAGAAAGGAAAGTAATGGTATTTTCTGATCTCTATTATTATTGACATATAAATATTTTGTTTGGGCACGACAACCAACTGTGCTCAGGGATCAGGTTCTGGCTCTGCTCTGAGAGAGGAGGGTCAGGGAGCAATCCTGGTTTCAGGAGAGCAAATGCTCTTTTGCCCCATGCAAAGCAAGTGCCCTCTCTACTATATGATTGTGTCAGTATCTATATCAACATTTACTTTAGAAAAGTAATTTATAGTCATGAAAAATCATTTGGTTGCTCTGGACTATAAATGAAATTTACTGGAGCCAGGAGTAGAATAATAGACAATGAAGTGTGAGATTATTTTTACTTAAAGAAAATAATATTCACTTGCATACACACATTACTTTCTCTACAGTTAACCTTCATATTTATATATGACCCATAAATATAATTTTCATAGCTCTAATTTGAAGAAAATAAGCACATGTATATTAAATAGTATATTAACAAGTAACCAGTTAGTGGAAGGACCAAGATATAAATCCATATAATCTTACTCTATAACCCATATAAGAGCTAGCCTACAAAATAATTTTAAATCATAAACCAAGGTCAACTGAAAATACAATTTATTTTCTTCATTCATTGTATAGGCGTATCTTAAAATACAAGGAATAGCAAGTATAAGATCTTATAATTATGTTTCTGCATGAAATAGACAGTGAACAATCCTTAACAGAAAAAAAATAAACATTTTCAAAATAGGTCCAGAATGATACTAAATTTGTGCATTGATCTCAAGCATTACGGGATCACTGAGCACTAAACATGGAACCAATTATTTGAAAAAAGTCCCTCTGAGGGCCTTGATAAAATTGTACAGCGTCAGAGCTGGGCCTTCTTGAATGCCCATGTGGCGGGTGAGCACTTCACAGTCCAGCAGAAGCAGGGCAAGCCCGTCAATCTCATAGAGCTCACAGACATCTGCCAACACCTTGAAGGTGGTGGACCCCGAATGCGTGAGGAAGAGGATCACATCCTGTACCGACCAGTTAAGGGGGTTGGGCGGGAGTCCAGGGGGTAGGGGCTCCAAACTAGCCCTTCCATGGGAGCCATGTTCTTGGAACTGGGAGTCCTCATTGATTTTGGAAACTTCAGTGGGGTGGGAGCCTTCAGCCTGGTCATTGCTTTCAATAACCTGGGAGCCCTCAGCCTGGTTTAGCTCTGTGACCTCTTCACTGGAGTCTTCTATGACGATGACAGAATCTCTGCTGCCTGCTGGGCCAGAAAATTTGGTGTGATTGGCCTGGTTTAGATCTGTGACCTCTTCATTGGAGTCTTCTATGATGATGACAGAGCCTCCGCTGCCTGCTGGGTCAGAATATTTGTTGTGATTGGTGTCTTCTTGGGGCTCCTTCAGCAAAACAGATGGCAAGATCTGCCCATTGGCATCTTTAGTTGGTTTGGTTTCCAGGCCATGACTGCCCATTGGGCCTCTTGGGGATCCATCAAGTGTGGGGTTTTCGATTTCCCATAAAATCTTATTAAACGGTAGAGGAGAATTTGTGAAATTGGCTTCGTTGGAGTCCTTAGAGCTCTTGGAATCATTCTTATCTGATGAAGACCATGAATAGTACCCAAGGACTGGAATTTCAGGAGTGTAGCTAATGCAACTGTTTGGGGACACTGCATTGCACACATGTCTTTTGGGGGAGGTTGGGCTATAACTGTAACTACCTGAGGGGGTCTTGGGAAAAGCCCACCAACAACATTTGGAGGAGGTCTGGCTTACACTGACACACTCTGGGGGTGCTATCTGCCCGTACTCCCCAACTCTTCTGGGGAAGGGTCGAATGTTGCTCATCTCATTCGGGAGACATATCTGCACATACTCCGCAAGTCTCATGGGCAAGGTAAAATGTCTCTTAAAACAATTCAGGGAACATATCCCGGGGAAGGTCGGACTCTTGCTCAAGCAATTCGGGGGACATATCTGGCCATGCTCCCCACCTTCTTGGGGCTCATTGGGGCTATTCCCGGTTCTGGGAGTAGCCTCCAGACTGAAGCTCTCTTCGTGATTGGGAAATAGCAAGCTACTTCCTCTGCTTTCATTGGACAGGTTGGGGCTATCAATGTGACCCTCCTTCGAAGTGTGGACCTCAATGCTCAATGGATAATCGGGCCCCATCCCTTGAGCAGAACCCCCTGGCTGATCCTGTCCTTTGGGGCTGTCATTACACAGGAAGCGGTTGGTTTCACTATGGTAACTCTCATCCCCAACTCTTCTGGGGAAGGGTCGAATGTTGCTCATCTCATTCGGGAGACATATCTGCACATACTCCGCAAGTCTCATGGGCAAGGTAAAATGTCTCTTAAAACAATTCAGGGAACATATCCCGGGGAAGGTCGGACTCTTGCTCAAGCAATTCGGGGGACATATCTGGCCATGCTCCCCACCTTCTTGGGGCTCATTGGGGCTATTCCCGGTTCTGGGAGTAGCCTCCGGACTGAAGCTCTCTTCGTGATTGGGAAATAGCAAGCTACTTCCTCTGCTTTCATTGGACAGGTTGGGGCTATCAATGTGACCCTCCTTCGAAGTGTGGACCTCAATGCTCAATGGATAATCGGGCCCCATCCCTTGAGCAGAACCCCCTGGCTGATCCTGTCCTTTGGGGCTGTCATTACACAGGAAGCGGTTGGTTTCACTATGGTAACTCTCAACCACAGCCTCCACATTTTCTTGACTGGTTGACCCAGCCAGACCCCCATATCTGTAATGGCTGGAGATTTGGGTGGCTGCCTCATTCCTCTTTCCCAGGGTTTCCTTCTTCCTTAAAGTCAGATAGCGTTGTCTTCTGACAGTTAACCGAAATGGCCAGCGCCACCTCCACTGCCACTGGCAGCGCCTGTGCCACCGCCAGAGAGAGTAACGTTTCTGAAGGCGGTTGATCTTGGAGATATGGCCATGGAGAGCATGGAACTGCTGACTGAGGTTTGCGATGTTCACCTCAATATCATGGAACTGCCCCATGAAATTCTCCATTGCCTTTTGGTACTTTTCAGGTCTGCCCTTCTTCCTGCGGCCCACATTGTTCCCTCTACTACTCTTGGTCATCTTGCTCTGCCTGTTGGAATCCTGCATATTTGGCCCCGAATATTTTAGTTCTCTCTCACCAAATCCACAGGTAGGCTCAATCCTTTCAGCAAGATTAGCTTTGATTCAGTCACCCGCAGAGTGACCTCACCCCCCCACAGAGACCGGAAAACTGTTGGACACTGCCGTTGGAGTTGGGATCTCCAGTCCAGCCACAGCAATCACCACCCTGCAGAGAAGAAAAAAGTTAGATACTGCCTTATATAGCAGTTGGAATCTCGAGTGCCCACAGCCCTTTTGTAATCTCGCGAGATCTTACCAGGGTCCTCAAGAAACTGTCCAGCCGTTCCTTTGTCCCGTGGACTCTGGCGATGTCAGAAGACAGGGAGCGGTGCGTTTCACTGAGGTGAATTCCCGCTGTTTGTGGCCGATTTGGACTGTGAGAAGGAAAACTTCAAAGAGTTGATTGACGGTTTTAATGTCCGTCTCAATGACCCTGGCATGCCCCTATGTCCTTCTCTGTTAACTCATTTTCTGTGGCTCTGCTCTACTGCCTGCGCCCCGCCCTTCACACTACTATTACTAGTGGAGCCCAACTTAATTACCCCCCATAATATTTCTGAGTCCCCCATACCAAATCCACGAGTAGGCTCAGTCCCTTCAGAGTGCTCGTCCTCCAATTCTTCAGTTCCTGAAGTTTAGTGTCTGAGGGGACGCCCAAAGTTCATTGTCAGAGGGGAAGCTAGACTGGTTGGGACTGGTCCAAGCGATAGTCTGCCCCCCCCCCAGAGACCGGAAAACCGTTGGACACTGCCTTATATGGCAGCTGAAATTTCGACTGCCCACGGCCCTTATGTAATCTCGTGAGATCTCACCAGGGTCCTTAGGTACCTGTCCAGCCTTTCCCTTTGGCCCGTGGACTCTGGCGATGTCAGAAGATAGGGAGCGGTGCGTTTTACTGAGGTGAATTCCTGCTGTTTGTGGCTGATTTGGGTCACTGTGGGAAGGAAAACTTCAAAGAGTTGATTGACGGTTTTAATGTCCATCTCAATGACCTCGGCATGTCCCCATAATGTCCTTCTCTGTTAACTCATTTTTTATGGCTCTGCTCTACTGCCTGTGCCCCGCCCTTCACACTACTATTACTAGTGGAGCCCAACTTAATTACCCCCCATAATATTTCTGAGTCCCCCATACCAAATCCACGAGTAGGCTCAGTCCCTTCAGAGTGCTCGTCCTCCAATTCTTCAGTTCCTGAAGTTTAGTGTCTGAGGGGACACCCAAAGTTCATTGTCAGAGGGGAAGCTAGACTGGTTGGGACCGGTCCAAGCGATAGTCTGCTCCCCCCCCCCAGAGACCGGAAAACCGTTGGACACTGTCTTATATGGCAGCTGAAATTTCGACTGCCACGGCCCTTATGTAATCTCGTGAGATCTCACCAGGGTCCTCAGGTACGTGTCCAGCCGTTCCCTTTGGCCCGTGGACTCTGGCGATGTCAGAAAACAGGGAGCTGTGCGTTTCACTGAGGTGAATTCCCACTGTTTGTGGCCGATGTGGGACACTGTGGGAAGGAAAACTTCAAAGAGTTGATTGACGGTTTTAATGTCCGTCTCTATGACCCTGGCATGTCCCCATGATGTCCTTCTCTGTTAACTCATTTTCTGTGGCTCTGCTCTACTGCCTGCGCCCCGCCCTTCACACTACTATTACTCGTGGAGCCCAACTTAATTCCCCTCCATAATATGTCTGAGTCCCCCTCACCAAATCCACGAATAGGTTCAGACACTTCAGAGGGCTCGGCCACTAATTCCCACAGTTGCCGAAGCTCAGTTCCCAAGGGGACGCGAGAACGACTGGGAACTTCCGGACACACCAATTGCCTCCCCGCAGTGACCGTTAAACCGTTGGTCACTTCCTTATATGGTGTCTGGGATCTCGTGTGCACACAGCCCCTTTTGCAGTCTCGCGAGATCTCACGAGGCATCTCAAGGAACTGTGCAACTGTGTCTGTTGGCTCACAGACATTGCAGTTTTGCATGGTAAATGAGAAGTTCCTTGGAGCCAGAACGTAGCACGTTTGCTTTGCACGTGGCTGACCCAGGACTGACCTGGATTCAGTCCCTTCAGAGTGCTCGTCCTCTAATTCTTCAGTTCCTGAAATTTAGTGTCTGAGGGGACGACCAAAGTTCATTGTCTGAGGGGAAGCTAGACTGGTTGGGACTGGTCCAAGCGATAGTCTGCCCCCCCCCCCCCCGCAGAGACCGGAAAATCATTGGACACGGCCTTATATGACAGGTGGGATCTCAAGTGCCCACAGCCCTTTTGTAACTCGGGAGATCTCACCAGGGTCCTCAGGTACCTGTCCAGCCTTTCCCTTTGGCCCGTGGACTCTGGCGATGTCAGAAGACAGGGAGCGCTGCGTTTCACTGAGGTGAATTCCCGCTGTTTGTGGCCGATTTGGGACACTGTGGGAAGGAAAACTTCAAAGAGTGGATTGACGGTTTTAATGTCTGTCTCTATGACCCTGGCATGTCCCCATGATGTCCTTCTCTGTTAACTCATTTTCTGTGGCTCTGCTCGACTGCCTGCCCCCCACCATTCACACTACTATTACTAGTGGAGCCCAACTTAATTCCCCCCCCCATAAGATTTCTGAGTCCTCACTCACCAGATCCACAGACACTTCAGACACTTCAGAGGGCTCGTAATTCCCGCAGTTGCCGAAGCTCAGTTCCCAAGGGGATGCGAGAAGACTGGGAACTTCCGGACACAGCAATCGCCTCCCCCGCAGTGACCGTTAAACCGTTGGTCACTTCCTTATATGGTGAGTGGGATCTCGTTTGTAATCTCGTGAGATCTCACAAGGTCCTCAAGTCACTGTCCAGGCGTTTCTATTGCTCTGCACGTGGACTCTGTGGTTTGAGTTTTGAGCTGTGCGCAAAGGGGAAATCATAAATCATTGTGGTTCTTGACTATTTCTATCTGTGGTGTGTGTGTGTGTGTGTGTGTGTGTGCCGTCACTATGGGATCAACTATGGGATACACAAAGAAAAATGGATAGTATGGGGGCTCATGTGAAACTAGGTTGCCTTATTGGGGAATTAAGGGGAGTCGCTGGACCATTAGAGGCTAAAATAAAACTGTGCGGGGCCTTAGTTGTAGGTCATTTGCCTTGCATGTGGCTGACCTAGGATTGATGACGTTTGATCCACCCCTGGCATCCCAGCCAGGAGCGATTTCTGAGCATATAGCCAAGAGGAACCCCTGAGTGTCACTGGGTGTGGGCCCCCAAATAAAATATAAAAGTGGAATAAATAAAAATAAAGTAGAATAAAACTGGGCCGAGGGATAGTGTGGTCTCCAGGAAGCCTAAATTTTATTGGGGGGGGACTGTGTGAGGTGCTTGGGGAAATGATGCATAGTGAGGGCTCTGAGGAAACGGGGGATTAGCAGTCGTGGGAGGCTAAAGATAAGCCATATATAATAAAAGTAAATCCGAAGTTCACAGTCATTCTCTATCAGCATAACTCTTACTTCACAACAATCATCACAATATACTAATACATTTTTATCTGTATTTTTGCCAGTTAATTATTAACCTAGCTTCTGAAGACAGTGATCAATAGTTTAATTCTAGTTACTATTACATAGTCAATAATAGTCAGTCAGTACATGTACTACCACCAAAATCAATGCTTCAATAATCCTTACTTAATGCATTGTGGTCTATTATTCATTACTTATTCTTGGTTATTTTTAATGGCCATAAATAATAGTTTATTTCTATTGAATCCATCGCACATGTAGTTATGTTAGATCCCAGGATAAATGTTGAACTTTGATTTGCTAATAATAATTGTTTTATAAACTTATTTACAAATAATTTTCCAATTAGTTACAAAATTTAATTAATATCTATATTATGAATTAAGAAGAACAATTTGAATTTTGGAAGGGGACACATAGAACTTAAAGAAATAAGTAAACAATTAGATGAATACTCAAATGACTGGATATCACTAAGATAAACAGAATTTTTTACAAGGAGAATTAATACTAAATAAGAGTCAGGTGGTTCAAGAAACCCAAGGAAAATATTTTTCTCATTAATGTGGCTATGATATTTAAACTATTAATGATGTCACGACATTTAGAAAAAACTTCATTATTGCTGTCTTAGATAATATTCATTCATCTGCTATGTCTCTAAATTATTTACTTTTAATGGAATAATATCAGTAGATTTCAAAGAGTTTTGATGATCTGAGTCACTGCTATGGAAATGGCTAATGAATACAAATCACTTAGGAAAATTGTTGTTAAGGAAAGTAAAGATTGGAAAAAGATTTTCAAGGTTTCCTCTGCCTTCATAAATTAAAGTAGTCATATAAATCACATAAAAACACAATTGTAATAATTCCATCATACACATTTATTGATGAAATACTATCACTGGAATATAATAAAATACTAATTATTTGATGGGTCAATAACAAGTGTTATTTGTTTATGAATGAAGTATGACATAGCCTATTAAAATAAATTTATATGAAATTTTTCTTAATTAAAGGAATGGCCGGGAGCCAGAGAGGTGGCACAAGAGAGGACCACAGTTCGACCCTTTGGCGTCCCATATGGTCCCCCAAGCCAGGAGTGATTTGTGAGCATATAGCCAGGGGTAACACCTGAGTGTCACCGAGTGTGGCCCAAAAACAAAACAAAAAAATTCAAGCAAGTAAGCAAAACACACATATCAAGTCATGAGATTATTCTCTGCCAATCTCCAAGGTTTCTCAGGATGCTCTTCTGGGTTCTACTAGGTCACTTTTTCTTATTTCTTGCAGGCACGAAGGACCATATAGGATGCTGGGAATGAAACCTGGGTCCATCCTGCTTTGGCCATATGCAAAGCAAATGCCCTATTGCTGTGCTATCGCTCCAATTCTTATCTCTTTAATTTTAATATGAGTCTTAGAATCGGATTGATAATTTCTTCAAAAGACCACGGGGGGTGGGTGCTGGAGTGGTGGTGCAAGCGTAAGGTGTCTGCCTTGCCCGAGCTAGACTAGGACTGATCGCAATTTGATCCTTCAGAGTCCCATATAGTCCCCTAAGCCAGGAGCGATTTTTGAGCACATAGTCAGGAGCAACCCCTGAGTGTCACCTGAAGTTGCCCTAAGAAACAAAACAAAACAAACAAAAAAGAATTAATGTTCTGATTCTTTTGAAGCCCCAAAAGTTGGCAGACACATGTTGCAAAGAGGCGACTTATCGATTTAGTCTGACTGAATGCTATTGATGGGCCATTATTTGTTAACTTATCAGCACCCACTCCCCAGTAAACATAACACCTTGGAAAGGTTTTGAAACATTATGGGAAGCAGTACCAGGTAAATTGTACTGACTGTGACATAGTGATTACTTTAGGCTTTGTTTTGAACATATTTTCTCAGCATCAAAGATATTTAGTACCTTTATGATTGAAAGGAATGTCTATTCCTCAAGCTTCTTTCTTGTCTGCACCAGGGGGAAAATAGATTCCTTAAATGTATGTATATTTATGCAATGTAAATGTATAGTTTTCAAATTTCTATTAGAATCCAAACATTCCCAAATATATACCTGAGAGTCAGATATCATTCTCTTATATAACAGAACCAATTAATTCAGAGCCATTTTTGAAAGAAAAAAGTACTTTTGAGAAATAAACCTGTGGATTATTTTAGCATCCATGTCAAATATTAAACTGAGAAATAATTGGATTTATTTCTATACTTGAAATTCATTGCTATAAGTCTACACTGCCAGACCTTACTTCCTTGATTACTGTATATGTGGTGCAAGTTTTAAAATTCAGAAGTTTGAATCTTCCAACTTTTCTCTTTTTTTTTCTTTTCTATTCTAGGTCCTTGCATTTCCATACACATTTTAATGCCAGCTTCTCTGTAGCCTCTTAAAGTGAACTGATCTTAACAGCCACAATCCCAGTCAATTACCAATTACCATGTCCTTTTATTATTGAGGAGCTTCACATGAGGTACATAAGGGACAAAAAAACTATAGATCCCATACCTGGAGAAATATAGTGAATCTGGACAGTGGGGTTTTCTTTTTTGTCTTTTTTGGGCCACACCCAGTGATGCTCAGGGATTACTACTGGCTATGAGCTAAGAAATAGCTCCTGGCTTTGGGGACCATATGGGATGCCGGGGGATCAAATCGCAGTCCATCCTAGGTTAGCGTCTGCAAGGCAAGCTTCCTACTGCTTGTGCCACCACTCCGGCTTTGGACAGTGGGGTCTTCTTTGAGCTGCAAAGTGAGCTACAAAATCATATTTTGAGCATAATTTTACAGACTAGCTGACTAGAGGAATATCATGTTGTCAGAATATTTTGCTACTTTACATTTTTGTTTTTGTCTCGGGGCTGCACACAGCAGAGTTTAGGAGCTAATTCTCATTCTTTGCTCTGGGATTCATGTATGCTCTGGGGATTTAAATTTTCGCTACTCTGAGCAAGAGGGAACCTGCATGCTGTGGACAAACCGCATCTGGATAATCCTCCTTTTATGGCTATATGACACCACTAATTTCCCCAGCTTCCAGTCCCCACACTGTGCAGATAGCTCTCAAGTCTCGTCCTCTGTCTTCTCATAGTGAATTTGGAGAGTTTGAGACTTACATTTACTCTTGCCTAGGATAAATTAGTTTAACCCTCCTGCAAATTCTTTGACGACAAAACCAGACTTACTTCTTACAGAAATGGCACTTGGGGACCCATCATAGGTGATTCGTTTCCTTTTCAATTTATATGCCTCAATTGTGAGGTATTTATAAGGAAAATCATAGTGCTCTAACCAAGTTACTCTCCAGCTGGGCTGATGGGTCTCCAGCTTCCTTTCTATCAATCATAACGAGAGATTTTTCTCAACCTTCAACAGCCTTCAAGCAGCAGTGGGGCACAGAAGCACTCTCTGACTTTATCTACATTTGATGCTAGTCACCACTTGCTGTTTTAAAGTAAATTAAAGTATCCTAGAGTTCATAGGGGGGTGGTGAGGCCTTTCTTGGCTCGACCCAGTTCCTGCAGCCCCTATGGCCTGGCGGGTCTGAAGGTTGCAGGGTGAGGGCAGAGAGATTCACAAAGCAGTCAGATGAAGTTTCAGGAGTCAACCAGCTTTATTTCAGAGTCCCTATCGCCATGTACACCTCCTCACAGGCCTCTATACTAAGCCTTTTCCTAGCAGCTACTTCTCTACTCCAAATAATTGAGTGACAGAAGCAAGAACAAGCAGAAGCAAGAATCAACAGCAAGAATCAACAGATTCAACATCAGATTCATTATCAGCAATTCAACATCAGATTCAGCAGCAGTAGTATCATCAAAAGGAGTTAGTCAGCTTATCAGCCAGTTAGGAAGCCTGGAAAAAGCAACTGAAAGAGAGACAGAGGCTGAGAGAGCCAAAAGGAGTAGAGAAGTAGCTGAGTTTTGACTTCAGAATCTGGATAATTACCTAGAATTCATCCTCCTTATTTTTATGAATCTTATGAATAATTGCTTGTTCTATCTTTGTCTTTTGTATCTACTTTCTGCCAATATCTCTATCACAGAAGTGTCCTTGACTTAGTTTGTGAAGTCAGATTAAGTGTGAAAACTCACCATCATCTTTTATTGAGCAACATTGTGAACCTATGTTACTGTCTCTATGATAAAAAAAAATAAGACATTTTACCAAGCAGGAATCAGACACTAAAACCAAAACCCACCTGTTAAGCACTTAAAGAAATATATCAGCAATTTTATTCAAGGCCACCTATCCATTTTACAGTTGAACTCCATTGTTGATATGGTCTCATTAAGTAATGAGATCTACTTTTAATTTGCCTCAGGGAATTGAGAGCCATTGTTTACCAAAAGACATGCTGTTCACTCCAAAATGCAGACTGTCTTCCTCAGTTTTCTCTGAGGAGGACTGAAGCTCTGCAAGACCACAGCACTGTCACACAGTCTATCGCCATACATCTTCCATGGAGGGTCTTGGAGTTTTTATTTTGTCTTCTAAAGTTGAAGTTGAATCTCAAGCCTGTCTGTGCATTATAGATTCCATTGTAACAGTGATCACAGTACCTACTCCTGCCAGAACTTTTATGATAAGTATAAAAAAAGGTTCACTTCTTTTTGGGTCAAAATGTATAAAAGCAGAGTTAGATTACCCTTTATACCCAAATGGTTCCAGGATAGAAACTCGATCTTGTGGAAAGCTCATTCCAGGAATCTAGTAGATAAAACTACCATTTCCACAGTAGTTTGCAGGTAAGCACAGCCATTTATGGGTACCAAACAGATAATAGAATCATGTTTAGGCAGAAAACAAGTAGAAATTAATAGGGCTGCCTTTTCATTAGCTAGTTCATTTCACTCATCAGTTTATAGATAATAAACACCACTAATAAGAGAAATGCCATAGAAATCAGAGAGGCTGGCTTATAATTGTTTTTTCGGGAGAATTTATGTAATAAAAAATAAAAAGTTTATGTAATAAATAAAAATAAAATAAAAAAAGTGTTTCTACAGTCATGTTATAAGTGGCATGCCTGAATATTATGGGTTGAAAATGTGTAGCAAGATACTTACAGTCTATTAAAGGTTTTAGACAAACATATATAGGATTATCGGTATGAAAGAGAAAAGCATCTTGTTACTCCAATTTAGTGCAATGGGGACATTTTTAGTTTTGTACTTAAAAGTGAGAAAGACACTTGGTCCTCACATAAGTACTAAGTTGATAAACTGGTTAGTAACTTGCAGTTGAGAACATAAAAAAGAGCTTGAAAAGAAATAACAGATGAACTGGTAGATATTTCTCTTTCTTTTTTATTACACCTCCTTCACCAGTGCAACCTTCCTGCCACAAATGCCCCCACCATATCCCTCATCTCCCAGCCCCTTCCTGTATTCAAAATAGGCATTATATTTCTCTCATTCACTACCATTGTCATGAGAGTTGTTAGTGTAGTTATTTCTCTAAGTACACTCACTACTCTTTGTGGTAAGCTTCATATTGTGGGTTGGTCCTTCCAGAGTCATCTCTATTGTCTCTTGGTATTACTAATACCCTGTATTTTATTTTTATTAAATCCAAAGAAGAGTGAGACTATTTTGTGTCGATCTCTTTACCTTTGACTTATTTCACTAAGCATAATAGTTTCCATGTCCATCCATGTATAGGAAAATTCCATGATTTAATTTTTCCTGACAGCGGATGAATGGCTAAAGAAACTGGTACATATACAAAATGGATTGGTAGATATTTCTGAGTTTTGATAGAAGACAGTGGGACTAACTTCCACCAATCATTTCTGAGTTTAATTTGTGTAAATTATATTTTGCTCATTAATTTTGGCAATATTCTAGGATTTCACTTGGCTCTGAACTCAAGGATTATTCCTGATAGTACTCAGGGGACCATATGCAGTGCCAGGAATTGAATGCAGGATGGCTACATGTGAAATAAGTCCTTACTAACTAAAAATATACCCAGCCTCAATACTGCCTTGACATCAAACTATAATTATCAGGATGTATTATCTATGTATATAATATGGCTGAGAATATAGATCAGTCAGCAGAACTGGCCAGTATAGAAACAAGACTGCAGTCCAGACATACAAACCCAACAGTGTATTGCATCTTGGGGGAATACAAGCTCAACTGCTTTTTAATGTTGTGAAGACAGAGATGAACAGGCTCTGCTTGTAGCACATGATGAGGAAGAAGTATTTTAGTTGAACATATAATGGTATTTCAAATTAACAAATTTCCTGAGACAAAATAGCCCACTCATAAATCTATTTCTGCAGATGACAGTTACTCCAATAATGAATTAATTAATATCATTATTGGTATTATGAAGAATATGTTGATCAAAGTAGAGGCCTTTGGTGAATTGAAAATACATAGCATCTAATTTCAGAGAAAGATGAGAGGACATAAGCAGAGAAGATAGAGCATGAACAGAGATTTTTTCTGTATCAGAGCAATTTCACAGCAGTAACCCCAAGGAGTCATAGAATGATAAAATGGGAAGATTATTCCTACTCCTAGGGGGATGTTTACCCATATAGAGTAGGTTTTACCCATTTGATGCATTTTAGGTGAGAGAGAACTTTAGAGATAGAGGAAAGCTGTATATCTAGGGTGCTTCTGACAGCAGTATAAGCAAATATTGACTTAAAAATTTACTATAACCAATATTCTACAACTTCAAGTTTGGTGTATTGAGAAGAACATAATATGGTCCTTTCCAACTGGTATGTGGAGATTTAGTAAATCCCAGAGGACATTTTAATAAGACCCAATAGATTGTAAGACAATATTGAATAGAATAGAATAGAATAGAATAGAATAGAATAGAATAGAATAGAATAATTAGAATAGAATAGAATAGAATAGAAAATAGAATAGAATAGAATAGCATTTGGCAAATATGAATGAGCACAGTGTAGAAAAATTCTTTCTCAATTAAATTCTAGGTAGGCCAAGTGTAAAGAGGCTTAGACTCATGAGAAGATCTTCTCAAACATGAGTTTAAAGGAATGTGGAGATAGCAGAGTCCAAGGTGCACTTGGTTATTATTTCCAGAGACTGGATGATATGCACAATGTAACTCATATTTATGAATTAGAATTTGAGAGACTTATTTGGTGATATGGAAAATAAAAGATGGAGAGTGAGTTAGAAGAGCATGGTGGATTTTTTAAATATTCCCATCCATGAACTTTCCTGCACAAGCCTTGGCAATATTTTTCCAACCTTGCATTTGTATTAGTGAATTATTGGGACCCTCTAAGCAGTTCAGTCTCCTCTTATTTAGGCATAATATAAATACCATTTTGGTTTGTGTTTTTGTGTTTTTGAGTCATATTCAGTGATGCTCATTACATATTTCTGACTAACTGTGCTCAGGGATGAATCCTGGAGGGCTCAGAAGACCATAAGTAGTGTCAAGGATACAACCCGGTTTAGTCATGTGCAGGGAATACTTTATCCAATATATTTTTTCTCTGGCCCCTGAAAAAATTATTTTGTAGGGATTTCTCATACTTGTCAGTAAAAAGGGGCCCATCGGCTGCCACACCCAGAGCTGGCTCTCAAGAGATTGTTCCTGGCAACCAGGAGACTGTGGGATTCACTGAGCAGAATCTCTCAGTAGTGCCTAGGCCCAGGCTCTACTGCTGTGATTTGGGTTCGAGGGAAAAATGAAAATAAGAAAATGAAAATAAGTCAAGAGTTTTGGAGAGCAAAATGGGTATAAAAAAGAGAGGAAGCATGAGAAAGATCATGTCTACAGAGCATTCCATTTAAGGAGGTTCCTGCTTGACTTTTTTCTGATGATTTGTTTCCCAATATTATTAGTCCCTATCTCTTTGATGCTCTTTCCCATGAGTACCAGCTTTTTAAAGAGATAACTCTGCAGTTTCAACAGCAACAAGAATTACATTTCCATATTTTATAGGGGAGTCTCTAGAAGCTAGGTCACCATTTTCTTTTAGATGGCATCATGAGAATATAAAATATGGAAGACATACTTGGAGTCTGTTAATATACATATATTTACTTTTTTCTCCATTTGGGGAATACATTTTAGCATAAGATAGTGTTTTTAGAGAGGAGGTGCCCAGTGGCAAGGTCCTAAATTCAATAGTTGAGGTTGTGGACAGAGGTGCATCTTCAGCTCTTCTTGCTTATTATATATGAAACTGTTGCCATCAATAGACTCAAGGTCAACTTGAGTTGTAGCTTATAAATTGCATCTTCTAAGATGTAGGTCTGGTTTAAATCTTCAAATCAATTATTTTGAAGAGGGAGGAGCCCAACTAAGATGAGAAAAAGGATATTTGTGGATGGTGAGGCTTGTCCAATCCAGCACCCATTTTTTTTAAATTATAATTATTTTATTTAATCACTGTAGTTACAAAATTGATTGATTGAGTTTGTCATTGAATGTACACCACCCATCACCAGTGCACTTTTTCCCATGATCCACACCACAGTTTTCCTCCCACCCACCCACCCACACTTGTCTCTGGGAAGACATTTCTTTTCTCTCCGTTACTCATTCTATTTATCTCTATATTGCTTTCTTTAATTTTTGAAACTGTGATTTGCACTTCTATTCATAATACATGAAGTACTTGCCTTAGAAATCAGGCAAGGGGCCGGGAAGGTGGCGCTAGAGATAAGGTGTCTGCCTTGTAAGCGCTATCAAGGAACGGACCGCGGTTCGATCCCCCGGCGTCCCATATGGTCCCCCCAAGCCAGGGGCGATTTCTGAGCACATAGCCAGGAGTAACCCCTGAGCGTCAAACGGGTGTGGCCCAAAAACCAAAAAAAAAAAAAAAAAAAAAAAAGAAATCAGGCAAGAAAAAGATATCAAAGTATCGAGAAAGGAAAGGAAGAAATCAAGCTATCACTGTTTGTAGATGACATGCTACTATATTTAGAAAATCCTAAAGGTTCTACAAGAAGCTTATAAAGGGGCCAACAGTGGCACAAGTGGTAGGGTGTTTGCCTTGCATCCGCTAACATAGGACAGACAGCGGTTCGATCCCCCAGAATCCCGTATGGTCTCCCAAGCCAGGAGCAAATTCTGAGCTCATATCCAGCAGTAACCACTGAGTTCCAGGGATTACCCAAAATCGAAAACAAACAAACAAACAAAAAAACATACCAAACTCAGGATTACCTGAGTTACAGGTGTGGCCCAACACCCCCCCCCCAAAAAAAAAACAAACCCACCACCACCACCAACAATATCCAAAACAAAAAAGCTTACAGAAATAAAGGATTTGTATAGTAAAGTAACCTGCTACAAAATTAATTACCTTTGATGTTCATCATCTGCAGACACCCCCCAAATAGTTTTTTAGTTGTGGTGCTTCTAATTATTAATAAACATCATTCTAATATCTCTAGGCCACAGAAAATAATTCTATATATCCTTGACATATATTTCTTGTCTTCTTAAAATGATAGCTACTTTTTCTCCCTTTCACCTTCAGACCCTGAACATTGATTACAATTTGTTGTTTAGCTGACCAACAGTCCATATATACAAACATATGGTTTTTTCATGGCTATCTCCCACTCCAACATGACATTGGTATAGACAGGGACAGCTCTATGTCTTTAAGTCCACTTGAAAACAATCTCTGAAGACAGGTTGCAGTGCCATTATAAGATTTTTATGTAAAGTGGTTTGTATAGCCTGTCTAGAGGAAAGCATATCCTAGCCCCTGAATCAGGAATACTGTGAGGAGGAGAAATGCACTTAGAAAATGTTCAGTAAAAGCCTGTCTAGAGTACAGGCGGGGTGGGCTGGGGAGGAGGGAGATTTGGGACATTGGTGATGGGAATGCTGCACTGGTGAAGGGGGGTGTTTTTTACATGACTGAAACCCAACCGCAATCATGTTTGTAATCAAGGCGTTTAAATAAAGATATTAATTTAAAAAAGAAAAAATGTTTTGTAGAGTCATAACAACCATGCAGTGAAATCATTACAATACCACCACCACCAAGCAGCAAGCAATAGTCCTCATATCTAAAGCAACATAATGGCATTAGCTCCCTCCCCACACACAGGCACACACATACATGCAGAGTGAATTTTTCAAACTAATCTGATGTTGTCTTGGAGTGTTTTTAATAAATACATGTTTATTGAGAAATGCTTCTACCTCCCTAGACATGACACATGCATAGTGAAACTAGCCATACTCTCTATTTATTGCAGGATCCATAAAGAGCATGGTAAGTATCTGAACTACACCTCATAAGCTATAAAGCCTGATTGTCATCAAGAGTCTTTTTTAGTAGGTCTGAAGTGTGAACTGAAAGTAGATCCATAAAGCTACTAAGATACTACTAAGACTTAGAAAAGGAAGGGAAGAGAATGGATTAGAAGGGAATGGAAGAAGGAAGGGGATGACAGGGAAGGGAAGGGAAAATAAAAGAGAGGAAAGGGAAAAGAAAGGTAAGGATTTTTTCCTTTTAGTCAAAATCCCTCAGACTAGGTAGAGACAGAGTCAGGGAACTATGGTTTCAGACTCTCATCTAGCTGCCTTTACTGTAAATCACTTTCCTTTCTTTCCCAAAGCATCTGTCTGGTCCAAGCTCTCCTATTATTTTCTGCCTTGTTTTACAGATTATTTTAAGAAGATTCTAAACAGATAAACATTATGATCAAAGGGCATATTGTGTGTAATGGCAGTTTGCGCAAGCTGTTATTTAAATTTCTCTACCTTAGTGTTTGGTGTATTTTTTGACCATGGCTCCTTCTAACCTTATTTTCTTCTTCTTTTTTTTTTTTTTGTTTTGTTTTTGGGCCACACCCGTGAGCTCAGGGGTTACTCCTGGCTATGCGCTCAGAAGTCGCTCCTGGCTTGGGGGACCATATGGGACACCGGGGGATCGAACCGCGGTCCATCCAAGGCTAGCGCAGGCAAGGCAGGCACCTTACCTCTAGCGCCACCGCCCTGCCCCACTTATTTTCTTCTTATGCTAATCTGTTTTCTGCCAATTGGGTAGAACACATTGTGGCAAGGTCTCAATTATATGATTTTTTCCACCTTTTTCCCCTTGAAATATCCTGAGCCAACTAAGGGTCCATGTGCTACTCCATGTGTGGATCACTATTGCTATGTACAGAAGAGGGAATAGACTTTATCTCTGAGAACAAGGTAGTTTTCTTACATACATACAATACATCCTATAATATAAATAGGCATACTTATACATGACCATATATGCATATATATGTATATAGCATAGATAAACATACTTACATACTATGTATGCTAGGCAGAACTCTGAGATTTCTCCACACTCTGATGTAGATATCCAGTGTAGTCTAGAAATAGATAATTTGACATATTTTATTTCTTTGATTTTCTTAACTAATATGGAACAATTGATTTGAAGGAAAAAATCTATTATCTGAGCGTTCAACATTCCAACATAAATACATGAGTCCCTGAAATTGATAGCTGTGGGCAGAGAAGTGAGATTTGAAGTTACATTTGAAGCACCAGGGAGACTACGTACTCAATAGCTTGCTGAAATATTGAGGGGACTTGTATCAAGAAATAGACATCCATCCAACAATCACAGGTACCTCAAGTGTACCAACAAGGATGAAGAAATGGAAAAATGGCACTTCTGAAGACCCCAGATGAATAGTGTCCTTGCTAAATCTTTGATTTCACTCTTTCTGAATTTCTTTTTTGAATAATACTTTAAGTACCATGATTACAAACATGTTTATATTTGGATTTCCGTTATAAAAAGAACACCTCCCCTCACCAGTGCAACCTTCTCACCACCAATGCCCCATCACCCTCCTCCCCACCCTCTGCTAGTTTGTGATGCCCCAAAATAAAAACTCAGCTAGAACTGTGATCTCAAAATTGAGTTAATAAGAAGTATGTTTTGGGTGTGGGTCCTGCCCAACAATGCTCAGGGATCACCCATAGTTAATCTCACCCATATCCTGCTGCCACCAGAGTTCAGTGCTTGATTCAGTGATGCTGTTTTGCCAAATCCAGCATTACTGGAGCCTACATCTAGCAAAAAAGAAAGAGACACATTGTCACGTATCAAACCCAGGGCATCAAGCATGTACTCCAGTCCCTAAAGTCATCACCCTAATCCCATGGATATTGTTGGAAGTCACTGAGTTTATAGTCATATGATATCCTGCTTTTGAAATTATAGGCTTCTTTGGTGAACAAACTTTCTAGTTTGCCTTCAAAATAAAGAAATAAGTGTCAGAATAGCATGCGAGGCAGAACACTGATCATAATTTTAGAGGTCTTTGCAGAATCTACATCTATTTTCAATATATTTTTCTTAAATCACTGCTTCCTGAACATAATCTGTCTGCCTGTGCTTTTTCTATACATAATAATGCTTATGCTTTCAATTTCATGCAATTTTAAGTAACATTATAAAATCAATATAGGTCCATTGTGGAAAAAAAGTGAGGTACATAAAGAAGTCAAAAGTAAACATTAAGTTTCTATCACTACCTGAAATAAAACTTAATGATTTGGTGTGTTTTTTTCCAGACTTTTTCAGCCAACATATATATTGTCTGTATAAGATTATACTGTATCATTATTCATATTCTTGTTGTAAGATATCATGCAATGTTAGTAAAAAATAAGGTAGAAATAAACATGCAACCAGTAGTTTCAGGGTAGTTTTCTTTGAGCAACAGGTTAGTCAGGTCAGAGATTTCACATTCTGTTTGTCTCCTTCTGTTACTGACATGACACCAGGTGTTTCTCTAGCCTGAAGATCTCTCTGCCATCCTGGGAAAATTATTTTATAGGATTACCAAAAGAATTCAGTACACAGTTTTATTCAAAGCTTTGATTTATTATAACATAAAAATAAAGCTAAGCCAGCAAATTGAAAAGAAACGTGGAAGAAAGTTCAGAGCGTTTTGTATAAGACCCCTCCCCTTGCAAAATCACATCCTTACTTAATTTTTCCAGCTCAAAACTGATAACACTTGTCAAATGTTGTCGGCCAGGGATATTCATTAGAAACTCAATGTTTCAGGTCTTTCATGAACTTGTTGTTTGCCTTGCATGGACCCAAGAACAGGCCTTCCAAATGAACTATGTTGTTTGAAGAAGCAGCATAGGTACACTAACTCATTATTCTAAAGTAGAGAGTGGTCTTAAAACTTCCGAAATTTGGGGCTGGAGCAGTGGTGCAAGTGGTAAGGCATCTGCCTTGCACGTGCTAGCCTATAATGGACCGTGGTTCTATCTCCCAGTGTCCCATATGGTCCCCCAAACCAGGAGCGATTTCTGAATGCATAGCCAGGAGTAACCCCTGAGCATCACCGGGTGTGGCCCAAAAAACAAAACAAACCAAACCCAAACAAACAAAAACAACTTCTGAAATCCACCTGTTCAGGGCCCAGCACAGTCAGCACTGTAAGCAAGTCTAAAGCAGGAGTATCAGATAATTCCATCACTTCAGGGGCTTATTTAATTAACTTTCTGGCAGTTGTCTTTAGTACTTACTCACCCCACTTATACATTAACTTTACTGTAGAGTGATCAGAAAATATATATCTACATTCCAGCTTCTATAGAATGAATGACTGGATTAGGCAACAGTTTTCAGGGCTCTGATTTCTGGAAGGTGGCATAGCACATCCAAGATCAAAGGTGTTGGCAGCACCTTGAGTTCCAGGTGGCTGTGTTCCTGACGAGCCACCAGAGACCTAAGAACAGAGAGGACTCAATCTATATTCTTATGAGGGATCTAAATGAATCATGCAGAGTCCATTATCATTCCATACTTTCCTCTCAAAGGCCTCACCTATTCTTAGTTTTCTTAGGGTTTCTTCTTAGTTTGGGGGCTACACTCTGTGGGGTCCTAAAGAGCCACTCCCAGCATTGTGTTTGTGAATTACTTTCAGCTATGTTTGGGGGATCCTGTAGGGCCAGAGACTGAAGTGGTGCTTCGGCACACAGAGCATACATTCTGGTAAATAGCCTACTAATCTATAGCCTTTCTCCATAGCCTGGGGAGTGCTGGGAGGCTTGGCAGGCCCCCAGCCGTTCTTGTCTTTTTCCCCTGACTCCAGGCCTTCCCTGGGCGCCGGTCTAGGTGGACTCTATAGGGGTCAACAGGATTTCCCCCTAACTATCCCTACACTAATGGGAATGCACTTTGGGAGGAGGGCGGGCCATTCTAGCACTGGCTTATGTTGGGACAGTCACTGGGAATTTTTTCTCCTTGTTTTCCTATTGATAGTATTGTATGCATATATTTTGTATATCCATAATATCCATCTTGTATTGTGACCTTGATACTGCCCTAAAAATCTCATTTCTAATATTTTACTGCCTTAGTCCCAACCCTTATTTCCCCCATCTTCCCATGTAAGTGCAGTTCATGACATGAAGCTCACCACATAGAGTGATAAGTGAAGTTAGAGAAATAACGACACTAAAAACTATCATAACAATGTGAATGAATGAGGGAAAAAGAAAGCCTGTCTCGAGTACAGGTGTGGGTGGGGTGGGGAGTAGGTAGATCCTGGAAATTGGTGGTGGGAATCTTGCACTGGTGAAGGGGGGTGTTCTTTACATGACTGTAATCATACAACTACAATTATATTTGTAATCACGGTATTAAATAAATATAATTTATAAAAAATAAACCTACAATTGGACATAATGTAGCAGACTATACAAATGAACGAAAAACAGTACTACCAATAGATTTCTAAAGCTGGTCAGAAGTCGATGTATATTAAACATTATTGTGTAATGAATGAGAAGACCATGACAGAACAAGAGTGAGCTAAAAATAGATTCTTGGACCGGTTTTAGGAAGTCTGGAAGTCTCTTAATTGGTGCATTTAGACCATAGACATTAAGGGAGATGATTGTTATGGGATTTAATGTCATCTTTGTCTATAGGTTTGGTGTGTTTGTTGGTTTGTCTTGTCTTAATGTAGACCTTTCAGTTTCTCCTCTAAGGTTGGTTTTGGATCTGTAAAGTTTCTGAGCTGTTGTTTATCTGTGAAGCTATATATCCTTACTTCAAACCTGAACAAGAGTTGGGCTAGGACTAGGTGAAGCTTCCATTTCATTCAGTCTTGTCACAATATCCCTCAACTGTCTTCTCACCTTGAGGGTTTCTTGTGATATGTCTGCTGTAAATCTTATGGATGCTCCTTTGACTGTAATTTCTGTTTTTGATCTTGCTGCTTGCAGTATTCTATCTCTATCTTTTGGATTTGCCATTGTGACTAGACTAGGATGTGTCTTGGGGTGTTTTTCTTTGGGTCTCTTTTAGCTGGTACACTTTGGGCATGCAGGATTTGATTGAATGCAGTCTTTAGCTCTGGGAATTTCTCTGTGATGATGTCTTTGACTGTTGATTCTTTCTGGGGATCCCCTTCCTGGGCCTCTGGAATTCCAATGATTCTTATGTTGTTTCTGTTGAGTTTATAAAAGACTTCTATTTTCATCTGTTCACATTCTTTGAGTACTTTATCCATTGTCTGATTGTTTGCCTAAGGTTCTTTTCCAATCTCTTCTGCTATATAGATTTTGTTCTGCATTTGATCTTCCAGTTTACTGATTCTGTCCTGGGCTGCTGTTACCCTGTTGGAGAGGCGTTCCATTGAGGTTTTCAGTTGAGATACCTTGTTTCTCAGATCTGTTATTTCAATTTGGAGTTTTCTGATTTCTATCTTTGTGTTCTATTCAGCTAGAGATATGTTTTCTTTGATTTCCATGAGGATCCTCCATATTTCTATTCTAAACTCCTTATCTGAGAGATTTATCAGATGGTTGGTATTTTTTGGGTCATCAGAGCTATCATCTTCATTCTCTGTGCATGGTGTTTGCCTGTGAGGTTTCCCCAATGTCACGCTTGTAGTGTGATTTTTTTCTGCATGTTATGGTGGTGTTCATTAGTTAGAAAGAGCATGCAGCAGCAAAGCGAAGCTGAGTGGTCATGCTCTTCTGGAGACTCTAGAAGAGAGTTTTTGCTGGGCCCTCTCAGCCCTCTCAGGAGAGGTTCAGGAGACAGAGAGTAGAGGAACATGCACAGGTGACAGCCCCCCTCAGTCTCTCCCATTTGTAATCTCACAGAAGAGGCAGATTCCTCCCACCTGCTTTCACAGACAAAGGATCTGCCTTTCTGCTGGGGCATGGCTCCATCTCCACTTCTCATTTTTTTTCCACATGGGGTTGATTTTACTGCTATGTAAGGTATACCTTTTATGGAAATGTGAGGTCTATAGTAATGATTCAAGGGGCCTCAAATACATTAAAGCCATCCCTCCTGAGTTTATGTAGCCTAGGGGAACACGCTTTGGTGAGGGTAGATTTCACTAGGACAGACTGAAAAGGGTTCCCTCAAAAAGGAAGTAGTTCTGTGGTACTTGCCAGGCCCCTTTCCACAAGCACATTTAGTGCTAATACAGTTGAGTACAAATTAATATGATTGGAATTTGCCAGGTAATTTGCATTTATTTCCTTTCTCTTTGAGTCAAAATAGCCTTATAATGTAACTTGCCCTACAAATCAGATATATAAGCTCTTGCACCGAAATGAGATTTGGGGAGTGTGTGTTCAGAACTGCAAGATCTCAGAGGAATTGCTTGATGCAGGAAGTAAAATGGATTATTGTTTGTTTGTCTAGGATATGTGTAGCCTATTATTGAATAATTATACTCAAGAATTCTCAAAACTCCCGTCAAATACAAAGATAATTTTCCTTGAATGGTAAGATATGGAAAAGAACAGTTTAGACTATATTTCTTTTTTTACTATTTTTCTTGTTTGTTTTCATTCAGGACATGCTCCTGGCTTTGTACTCATTTATCAGTACTAGCACTCAGGGGCCCATATGGGGTTTCAGGAATCAAACTTGGGTCAGCAATATGCAAGGCAAAATATCTTACCAGCTGTACTTTCCCTCTGACCCCCGTTTTGATAGTTGATATAATTTTAAAATATTATTGAGCATCACTTTCCTCAACTGTACAATGGGTATCACAGTGCTTGCCTCACCACAAGATTACTCTGCAGAGTAAATGCCAATACATACTAGGTGACAGATGCCATTTCTCTCTGCAAGCCTCTCCCTCCTCTTTGCTCTTCCCTCATTTTTGTATAATATTTAGGTTAGAAAGCATTTTCACGTTCAAAGCCTCACATGCCACGCAAAATTGCCCTTCCAGGCAAGAAGATAGCAGATTAATAAAATCCTCAGAATTTCAGCAGGTCTGTAATTACTTTCATCTGCTTGAATATGGATTTTGCATTCAATCTCAAGTATGTTTCTCTATTATCCCGATGACAGTGCCAAATAGATCACCCTCAAAGGCTACTGGGAAAACTGACCATGTAGGAAAAATCCCTCTAGTATTTGGAGGAGATTTCATTAGGGAAAAGTGGCCTTGTTTTCTATGGATAACTATCCAGGGGATCCTTTAAAAACTGTTGAATCCTGTAACAATGCTTAATTCATTGTGTAGTTACAAAGCAGTCTTGGCTGCCTCATTTCTGCCTCAATCCCTTTTTTCTCAAGTTATTCATGCCAGTAGCTCTCTAACCATGCATACAAAAATAGAAAATATAGTATATATAGATAAAAGTGCATCACATTACCCAAATTATATCAGCTCCTATATTTTACACTAATATTTAAGTAGTTTTATTGTCTGTCACATTTTACAAAATCACAATGAAATGTAGTGACTGTAACCAAGGCTTCCTCAGAGTATGCTAATGAGGCTGGGAAATCATCCTCCTGGTAAATATTACTCATGTTCTTATCTGTTTAAGTAAACACTTGGAAAAGATTTTAAGTAAATTCCTGTAAATTAATTTTAAGATTAAGTTAATCTTTTTTAAGACTAAGATAAAAATCTTAATTTTTATTTTATTTTTTTTGCTGTCATATTTCTTTTTTTTATTTAAACACCTTGATTACATACATGATTGTGTTTGGGTTTCAGTCATAAAAGGAACACCACCCATCACCAGTGCAACATTCCCATCACCCAAGTCCCAAATCTCCCTCCTCCCCACCCAACCCCCGCCTGTACCCTAAACAGGCTCTACATTTCCCTCATACATTCTCAATATTAGGACAGTTCAAAATGTAGTTATTTCTCTAAATAAACTCATCACTCTTTGTGGTGAGCTTCCTGAGGTGAGCTGGAACTTCCAGCTCTTTTCTCTTTTGTGTCTGAAATTTATTATTGCAAGAATGTCTTTCATTTTTCTTAAAACCCATAGATGAGTGAGACCATTCTGCGTTTTTTTCTCTCTCTCTGACTTATTTCACTCAGCATAATAGATTCTGTGTACATCCACGTATAGGAAAATTTCATGACTTCATCCCTCCTGACAGCTGCATAATATTCCATTGTGTATATGTACCACAGTTTCTTTAGCCATTCGTCTGTTGAAGGGCATCTTGGTTGTTTCCAGAGTCTTGCTATGGTAAATAGTGCTGCAATGAATATAGGTGTAAGGAAGGGATTTTTGTATTGTATTTTTGTGTTCTTAGGGTATATTCCTAGGAGTGGTATAGCTGGATCGTATGGGAGCTCGATTTCCAGTTTTTGGAGGAATCTCCATATTGCTTTCCATAAAGGTTGAACTAGACAGCATTCCCACCAGCAGTGGATAAGGGTTCCTTTCTCTCCACATCCCCGCCAGCACTGTTTGTTCTCATTCTTTGTGATGTGTGCCATTCTCTGTGGTGTGAGGTGGTATCTCATTGTTGTTTTGATTTGCATCTCTCTGATTAGTGATGTGGAGCATTTCTTCATGTGTCTTTTGGCCATTTGTATTTCTTCTTTGTCAAAGTGTCTGTTCATTTCTTCTCCCCATTTTTTGATGGGATTAGATGTTTTTTTCTTGTAAATTTCTGTCAGTGCCTTGTATATTTTGGAGATTAGCCCTTTGTCTGATGGGTATTGGGTGAATAGATTCTCCCACTCAGTGGGTGGCTCTTGTATCCTGGGCACTATTTCCTTTGAGGTGCAGAAGCTTCTCAACTTAATATATTCCCATCTGTTAATCTCTGTTTTCACTTGCTTGGAGAGTGCAGTTTCCTCCTTGAAGATGCCTGAAGTCTCAATGTCCTGGAGAGTTTTGCCTATGTGTTGTTCTATATATCTTATGGTTTGGGGTCGGATATCGAGGTCTTTAATCCATTTGGATTTTACCTTCGTACATGATGTTAGCTGGGGGTCTAACACACAAAAAATCAATGGCTTTACCTTCGTACATGATGTTAGCTGGGGGTCTAACACACAAAAATCAATGGCCTTTCTATACACCAATAGTAATAAGGAAGAAATAGACATTAAGAAAACAACCCCATTCACAATAGTGCCACACAAACTCAAATACCTTGGAATCAACTTGACTAAAAATGTGAAAGACCTATACAAAGAAAACTATAAAACTCTGCTCCAAGAAATAAGAGAGGACACGTGGAAATGGAAACACATACCCTGCTCATGGATTGGCAGGATTAACATCATCAAAATGGCAATACTCCCCAAGGCGTTATACAGATTCAACGCTATCCCTCTAAAGATACCTATGACATTCTTCAAAGAGGTAGATCAGGCACTTTTGAAATTTGTTTGGAACAATAAACACCCTAGAATAGCTAAAGCAATCATTGGGAAAAAGAATATGGGAGGAATTACTTTCCCCAACTTTAAACTTTACTACAAAGCAATAGTTATCAAAACAGCATGGTATTGGAATAAGGACAGACCCTCAGATCAGTGGAATAGGCTTGAAAACTCAGAAAATGTTCCCCAGACATACAATCACCTAATTTTTGATAAAGGAGCAGGAAATCCTAAATGGAGCAAGGAAAGCCTCTTCAACAAGTGGTGTTGGCACAACTGGCTAGCCACTTGCAAAAAAAAAATCTTAATTTTTAGAGGGCCATGACTTACATGCAGCCAACCTGGGTTTGATCTCTTGCATCACACATGGTACCCTGAGCTTGCAAGGAGTAATTTCTGAGCTCAAAGCCAAGGGTAACCACTGAGTGAGGCCCAAAACCAAACCAAAATAAAAGCCTTAAGTTTTAAATAAAATCTCTTCAAGTGATATTTAAGCCAAATTTCTGTTGTAATTAACTGAAACTTTCACTTTCAAAACATTCTAAACCCAAGTAGAAGTTTCCTTGTGATGGGAATAAATTACATCCTGAGCACAAGGGCAGATACCATAAAACATGCCCCAAAATAGATTTTCTTAGGAGCCCAGGTCTCCACAATGCACTCTTCAATTTTGACCCTGTCTCTCTTGAAAATTGACTATGTCTTTAATGTCATGCTGCTGGGGTTGGTATCCACTAGAGGGAACCTCTAGAAGTGTTTGAGAGTCACTATGGCCACATTCCAAGGTGCTCTGAGGGCCAGGCTTAGTTGGGTTAGGGCTCATGGCCTAGGATACTTGCTGCAGCTCTTTGCTAGCTCTGTAGCCCTTGCTAGACATTTGTTTGTTATCCTTTGGGACCATACACAGTGGTGTTCTGTTCTAGTGGCAATGTTCCTGTCAGTGCTGGGGCACTGTCCACTGCCCAGGGATCTAACATGGCTTCCTGTGTGACCAATTGTATGAGCTCTCTCCTGGCGATTTCATTAAGCATATTTTATTCACTGCTTTGGCATCCTTAGGACTATGGATCACACAACTAATCCTGAGCACATCGTCTATGTATAGGAGGGTTGAAGTTTGGAGTAGAACAAAGTACAGCAGATCAGATTATCTTCCAGTGGCTTCCATGGACTACTTGGACTAAGACTATATAATCATGAGTGAAGCTGTGACAAGGTGTGTCTTAGCATTGGTAATTCACTTTTCTCTGATCTTCTCAACCCAACTCACCATGACTTGCACACATGTTACACCCCACTCAGGAAGGGCACACATCAAAAGTGTTGCACTCCTGAAAAAGAATTATTTGCCAAAAAGGCCCGCTTTGAGCAGTCAAAATCAGTTGACCCTTCGCGTGGATTGTTTGGCCATAATTCTAAAACGTGGCTGTGACTATCTCTCTCTTAATTTTTGACCATTATTAGAAATCAGGCCTCTATAATTCTTTCTAACAAAGAAGCACAGTACAAATCCCTCCAAAAGTCTCCCACTGACCAGCTCTCTGTGATCTCTACTACCTTGGCGCCAAGATCATGTTTTTTCCCAAAACTTAGGTCATAATAAAGCAATTTTTAGTTTTCCCCAGAACTCTAAAACATTTCTCTCTCTTTCCACTTCCCTGAAAATTACCTGGTTTCTCCTGCTTACCCAAAACAAAGCAAACCCACAACAAAACTGCCTTTCATCTTCAGTATCGGTTCTTTAATATGCATATTTTAGCCACCTCTTTCATTCTGTTTCCCTGACCATTTCTCACCTTCTTTGATCTCCAAAATTACACCCTGCATTCCAAAGCTCAACCCTTAAAAAACACCCAGCTCAAAAATTAATTTGTCTTCGTCTTTCTAGACGCAAGTCCCCATGCATTCTGTGTGGTCTCATTCATTTCATATTTCATAATTCATTATTTCATATTTGCCTCTTCGTGCTCTTGCTTGACTCTCAGTGGGAAAATGAACTCACTAAGGTTATGCTTAGGAACTTTTTATCTCATCAGGATAAAACAGTCCGCAGCACACACACTCTCATAATCTCTTACTTTTGCCTCTAGTGCTCTGAATACAACAGTTAGGAGAACTTTAGTGTTATGCATGGAATTAGGAGTTTCCAATGCAGGCTATTATTGGAGACTACTAATGTCTCATTAGCAGATTCTCTTTGTGGAGGGTATTGTACACTTTTGGAGTGGTGGTAAAGGGGAAGTCACTTTGTCCATCAATACTATTAACATTAACATTATTGCAACCATGTTACCTAAAAACTCAAAAAATTAGAAACTATGTTGTTGACAAAACCCTATGTCTTGTGTAGTAATTCCTAGGACTGTATTCTGTATGTTCCATCCCTTAGTATGTACAATGAAGCACTTTTTAAAATAATTTTTTATTTTTCATTATGAGAACAAAGATGCAAAGAAAGAGGACAAGGTAAAGTTACAGTGGAAGGACAATCACCCATAACATAATTCTCAGAAGTCCCCTTGCTGATATCTTAACTTTGAAATTTCAGGCAAAGAACATTAAGATAAATAAGACAGAAATCATGTACAATTTGTCCCTCAAGTCCCCAGATTGTAACACATATAATATTTCTTAACAGCACACAAGGCAATCTAAAGTCTTAAAACTTACGTAACTCCTTAAACATTACAGGCATAGTATTTTTCTACATTTCCATGTACATGCATATTAGCTTAAGTTAACCTCAAATTTTAAGTGGGTTCTTTTTAAGGATTAGAGTCAAAGGAGCACAGTAAAATGGTGTTAGAGTGGCAATTTTTGTTTGCATAGGCCCACCAAAATATGAGGGACATGGAAAGGAATAACCTTGGCCTAAATACAAAGAGACCCGACCCCTGAAGTTTCCTTGCACAAGACCAACTCTAGGCTCCAGGCAAGCTAGATCGTCCAATCCAAGACATTGCCTGTAGTCCCAACACACTTTTATTTTTCACACAGTCTCTGTTGTTGGTATCATGTTTCTGTATTAAAGGTCCTATAATCTGAATATCCTACATTGAAGTCAGGATGTGGAACGTCCTCTCCTTTCACCTCACAATCAAAGGGCAATGCAGGGAGCCCTGTCCTGTAAGCAGGTCATTGTTGTTGTTAAGTCTTCTCAGTGTAAGGCAAGTCTCTTTTGAGCAGGTCGATGTCTGAGCAGTGTAGGGTCTTCCGTGGTAGAGGATTACTTCCAGGTAATGTTATAGACAAGCCTGGATGTTTCATGGATGGCTTCCCTGGTTCAGAGGTGAATGGAAAATGCCCTTTCTTCTGAGGTCTGTGCCAGGTCATTATGCAATGAAGGAGTTTTAATGTCAAACTCTACTTCAAAACCTTATTGTCCAATCTGTACGTTATAAACTTGTCCAGTATGGTGGCTCCAGATAAAATAAATCCCTTCTCCTCCAATATGTTGCTAAACCTTGTATCTGTTTTTATTCTAATTAAATTCATTATTTTGCTGTGATTAATTTTTATGTCTGCTATTCAATTCTATAAGCTTTTTGGAGGAGGAAAGATGACAATTGGCTTTCTTTTTTCCTTTTTTTTTCCCCAGAGCCCCGACAATTGGCTTTCTAACCACATTGGTAGATATGATATCCTGTGCCATACCTAATGTGTAGTTAGTGCCCTAGAAATACCAAGTTGAGTGTAAGGAGTGTGTGGGGAAAAGTTAGTAGTATATTTAAGGCAACATTTTTCTTACTAGTAGGACTTGAACATAAACTTTATTTTTGAACATTGCTGCCATGTCTTAGTACTTTCTAAGTAGCATATTTAAATACATATTTCCAAATTAGAGGTTATCTTTAAGCAATTAGCTAATATGGGTCAAATGTCTCCTGTGTCATTTTTGTGACTCACCAGAGGATAATAATTATAATCAAAATGAACTTTAAAGAAAGTAAGTGTCCATCAGAGTTACATTGCTCTGTGTCATAATAAAATAACTTTGAAGTGAAAGCATTCAGTTCAAATGTCTATAGTATATACATATACACTTACACAGAAACATATCCAAATGACAAGTTTTATGCTGGCTAACAAAGGGATTCAATCTTTAGTCTCAGGCTTTGCTTCTTTGTTTCTGGCCCTTAAACCATCCCCTTTAATTCTTCGTCCCAGTCCTCCAAGTCCATCCTCCCCATCCTGCCAACAAGCCAGTATTCCCCAAATTAATTGATGTGAATTAATATAAAAGCTGATAGTAGATTTTCTCTTATATGTGTATGATTCACCACCAAAATTCTACTCTTTCTATTACCAAAGACCTCCCTCTGTACATGTATTTTTCCTACATTCCTCATACTCTCTGAATAGCCTACATTCATCAAGTTTAGTATGTAGTTGGCTTCATTTCTTTAGGTAAGTTTTTTAGTAGTATGATGGAACAAGAACTTTGTGGATGCTTATACCAAGAACAATACACATATAGAAGTGTAAAACTCAAATCCTAAAGTTCCATTATGTTGTAAAGAAAGAAAAATTGAGAACTATTTACTAATTGAAAGAAGAATATTTTTATGGCACCTGAAAAGTCTAGTACCAGAAAAGGAGAAGCAATCAGGAAATACTGATTGAGGTTTTGGTCTAATAACTATCTGCAGTTTAATAACAAATTCAGTAGTATTGTAAACTATGATATCTCAATTATAAATATATAAGTATAATGAAATATTTTAAAAAATAAAGTTTCCATTTGTCAATGTTTTATTTTCTCAGATATTTTAAATATTAAAAATTTAGTATCAGCCTTTGATCACTCTGAGGACTTCAAAGGAAATCTCTCCTGTGCCTGTCTTTGTTTCTTGAATACCTGAAGGTCTCCTCAGAGGCCTAGAGAGTGCACCCCCAAAAAAACTGCATTCTGAAGCTGCCCATTGACTGAGTACAGTCTGGCTGTGGGGGTTGCCAACCAATAGCAGAGCACTCTGGCCTGTGGAGGCTCCGCCCTGCTGTGACTTTGATCACTCTGATGACTTCAAGGGAAATCTCTCCTATGCCTGTCTTTGTTTCTTGTATAACTGAAGGTACCCTCAGAGGCCTTGGGAGCACACCCAAAAAAAACTTTCATCTAGAGGCAGCAGAAGAGTGGCTCAGCTTCACTTCAAGGCCACGCACTCTTTCTAACCAATGAACCCCACCACAACACGCAGGAAAAACCACACTACAAGCATGACAATGGGGAAACCTCGCAGGCAAACTCCATGCACAGAGAATGAAGAAGATAGCTTGGATGACCTAAAAAATTCCAACCATCTGATTAACCTCTTGGATAAAGGACTTAAAATAGAAATATGGAAGATGTTTGTAGAACTCAAAGAAAGCATAGATCAATCTGAACAAAATACAAAGAAAGAAATAATAAAACTCCAAAATGGAATAACAGATCTGAAAAACACGGTAGCTCAACTGAAAACCTCAGTGGATGACCTAGACAGCAGGTTAACAGCAGCTGAGGAGAGAATCGGAGTACTGGAAGATGAGATGCAGAAAAACTCAACACAGCAGAAGAAATTGGAAAAAAAAAAAACAGAACAAACGATCAGGCAATGGAAAAATAACTCAAGGAATGCGAACAGATGAAAACAGAAGTCTTTGATAAACACAACAAAAAAAAACCATAAGAATCATTGGAGTCCCAGAGACCCAGATAAGAGATCTTCAGGAAGAATCAACTGTCAAAGACATCATCAAAGATATACTCCCAGAGTTAAAGACTACATGCAATCAAATCCTCCATACCCGAAGAGTACCAGCTAAAAGAGACCCAAAGAAAAACACCCCAAGACACATCCTCATTACAATGACAAATCCCACAGATAGAAATAGAATATTGAAAGCAGCAAGATCAAAAGGGAAATTACATTCAAAGGAGCATCTCTAAGACTTACAGCAGACATGTCACAAGAAACTCTCAAGGCCAGAAGACAGTGGTGGGATATTGTGACAAGACTCAATGAAATGAATGCCTCACTGAGAATACTGCACCCAGCCCAACTCACGTTCAGGTGTGAAGAAAGGATACATAGCTTCATGGATAAACAACAGCTCAGAAACTTCACAGATGAAAAACCAGCCTTAAAGGAAAAACTGACAGGTCTACTTTAAGACAAGAGAGACCATATAAGCAGTACTTTGCAGAAGCCAGGTCCCCTGCTTCTGACTTCAGGCTGGGAAAATCTATGAAACTACGCCTGCCCAGTGGGGCCCTACTGTGAAAAATTGTGACTGCTGCCTTTGTGTGTCTATCTCCTGTCATGTCGCGTGAAACTCTTGGGAGTTAGCCGAAAAGAGACTCCAGAAGAGCATGGCCACTACGCTTCACTACGCGGCCCTGCGCTCTTTCTAAGGAAAGAACAACATTGCAACAAGAAGAAAAAAATCACACTAAGAACTGTGCTGGATCATTGAAGCCCAGCTTTTCTCTCCAGACTGTCTTCTCTGCTGTGTGCTCAGCCCTAAGATTTTATCCTGTGAGAGGCTTCATCCATGGAGGACTCCCTTCCCTTGGAGGCAAGTTGACCCAAACAGAAAGGGTGGAGCCAGAGGAGTGTGGCTGCCTACATCATTTAGCCAATGAATACCACCACAACACATAGAAAAACCCACAATACAAGGGTGACAATGGGGAAACAATGCAGGCCAGCATCAGACATAGAGAATGAAGATGACAATTCTGATGACCAGTTAATGACCAACCAACTGATCAACCTCTCAGATAAGGACTTTAGACAAGCAATATGGAAGATGCTCAAAGCACTCAAAGAAACCATGGATTGTATTGAATAAAACACTAACAAGAACCAAGAAAATATGAAGACAGAAATCACAAAATTCCAAACTGAAATAACATGTCAACTAAAAGGCCTGAAAAACTCAGTAAACGAAGTGAATGACAAAATGGATAAGCTTTGGGACGGGGTATCAGAAGTTGAGAATAGAATTGGTGCTGTGGAAGATAAG
Organism: Suncus etruscus; assembly: GCF_024139225.1. NCBI lineage: Eukaryota > Metazoa > Chordata > Mammalia > Eulipotyphla > Soricidae > Suncus > Suncus etruscus. The sequence continues at coordinate 85,823,519 of NC_064868.1, forward strand.
ATAAATAACAATTCTATACAGCAGGAGAGATTGGAAAAAAATTAAAGCAAATGAACAGACATTGGAAAAATTAGTGAAAGAATGGGAGCAGATGAAAATAGAAGTCTATGATAAGCTCAATAGAAACAACTTAAGAATCATTGGAGTCCCAGATACCCAGCAAGAAAATTTTCAGAAAGAATCAATGGTCAAGAACAACATTAAAGAGAAGCTTCCAGAGCTAAAGAATATATGTGATCAAATTCTGCATTCTCGAAGAGTACCAACCAAAAGAGACCCCAGAAAAACCACCCCAAGACACATCCTAGTCACAATGACAAATCCCACAGATAGAGACAGAATTCTGAAAACAGCAAGATCAAAAGGTGAAATTATGTTCAAGCAAGCATCCTTGAGATTTACTGCAGACCTGTCACCAGAAACACTCAAGGCCAGAAAGCAGTGATGGGATATTGTGACAAGACTGAATGAAATGAATGCTTCACCTAGAATACTATACCCAGCAAAACTTACTTTCTGGTTTGATGGAGAAATACATGGTTTCACAGACAAAAAACAGCTCAGAAACTTTACAGACTCAAAACCAGTCTTAAAAGAATAACTGAAAGACCTTATTTAAGACAAGACTAACCAAAAGACACACCAAATTTTGATATAAAGATGGCATTAAATCCCAGGACAATTCTTTCTCTCAATGTCAATGGACTAAATGCACCAGTTAAGAGACACAGAGTGGCTAAATGGATAAAAAAAAAAAACTCAATCCAATATTCTGCTTCCTACAAGAAATTCAGCTGATTACTCAGAACAAATATAGACTCAAAATAAAAGGCTGGAGAAAAATTATCCAAGCAAACAACACCATAAAAAAGCTGGAGTGGCCATACTAATATCACATAATGCAAACTTTATACTCAGGAAGGTTGTAAGTGACAAAGATGGATATTTTATATTAATCAAGGGGTATCTAGAGCAGGAAGAAATCAATCTCCTAAACATATATGCACCAAATGAGGGTCCAGCAAAATATTTAATACATTTGTTGACAAATCTGAAAAATAATATCAACAACAACACAATAATTGTGGGGGACCTCAACACGGCTTTGTCAACACTGGATAGGTCAACCAGACTGAAACCCAACAAGAATATACTAGACTGAGGAGAGAAATTGGAAGAAAGAGGCCTAGTGGATATATATAGGGCACTCCATCCCCAGAAACCTGGATACACATTCTTCTCCAATGTACATGGGACATTCTCCAGGATAGACTACATGCTGGTACATAACATACCTCCATAATATCAAGAGGATAAAAATATTGCAGGCTACCTTCGCTGATCACGAGGCTCTGAAATTATTTGTGAATTCCAAAGGGACACAGAAGAAAAACTTTAACACCTGGAAGTTAAACAGCCTCATACTGAATAACCAGTGGATCCGAGATGAAATCAAGGAGGAAATCAAAAGGTTCCTGGAAACAAATGACAATAAAGACACAAACTATCAGAACTTATGGGACACAGCAAAAGCAGTACTGAGAGGAAAATTTATAGCTTTGCATTTGATAAGGTCCAACACCAATTCTTGATCAAAACTCTCAGCAAGATGGGAATGGAAGGAACCTTTCTCAATATAGTTAAAGCCATCTACCACAAGCCAGTGGCAAATGTTATCCTCAATGGAGAAAAACTAAAAGCTTTCCCTCTAAGTTCTGGCACAAGTCAAGGCCGACGTCTCTCACCACTCCTATTCAACATAGCCCTGGAAGTACTTGCTATAGTGATCAGGCAAGAAAAAGATATCAAGGGCATCCAGATCGGAAAGGAAGATGTCAAGCTCTCGCTGTTTGCAGATGACATGATTTCTACTTAGAAAAACCTAAAGATTCAACCAAATAGCTTCTAGAAACAATAGAATCATATAGCAAGGTGGCAGGCTACAAAATTAACACACAAAAATCAATAGTCTTTCTATACACCAATAGTAATAAGGAAGAAATGGACATTAAGAAAACAACTCAATTCACAATAATGCCACATAAACTCAAATATCTTGGAATCAACTTGACTAAAAATGTGAAGGGCCTATATAAAGAAAACTATAAAAATCTGCTCAAGAAATAAGACAGGACATGCGGAAATGGAAACACATAACCTGCTCAACGATTGGCAGGATTAACATCATCAAAATGGCAATACTCCCCAAGGCATTATACTGATTTGATGCCATCCCTCTAAAGATACCCATGCCATTCTTCAAAGAAGTGGATCGGGCACTTTTGAAATTCATTTGGAACAATAACACCCTAGAATAGCTAAAGCAATCATTGGGGGAAAGAATATGGTAGGGATTACTTTCTCCAACTTTAAAATTTACTACAAAGCGATAGTTATCAAAACAGCATGGTATTGGAATAAAGATAGGCCCTTAGATCAGTGGAATAGTCTTGAATCCTCTGAGAATGTTCCACAGAAATACAATCATCTAATTTTTGATAAAGGAGCAAGAAATCCTAAATGTAGCAAAGAAAGCCTCTTCAACAAGTGATGTTGGTATAACTGGCTAGCCACTTGCATAAATTGAACTTAGACCCCCAGTTAACCTCATGTACGAAGGTAAAATCCAAATGGATTATGACCTCAATATCAGACCCCAAACCATAAATATATAGAACAACACATAGGCAAAATACTCCAGGACATTGAGACTACAGGCATCTTCAAGGAGGAAACTGCACTCTCCAACAAGTGAAAGCAGAGATTAACAGATGGGAATATATTAAGCTGAAAAGCTTCTGCTCCTCAAAGAAAATAGCGCCCAGGATACAAGAGCCACACTCAGTGGGAGAAATTATTCACCCAATACCCATCTGATAAGTGGCTTATCTCCAAAATATACAAGTCACTGGTAGAAGTTTACAAGAAAAAATAATCTAATCCCATCAAAAAATGGGGATAAGAAATGAACAGACACTTTGACAAAGAAGAAATACAAATGGCCAAAAGACAAATAAAAAATGCTCCACATCACTAATTTTCAGGGAGATGCAAATCAAAACAACTATGAGGTACCACCTCACACCCCAGAGATTGGCACACATCACAAAGAATGAGAACAAGCAGTGTTGGCGGGGATGTAGAGAGAAAGGAACTCTTATCCACTGCTGGTGGGAATGCCATCTAGTTCAACCTTTATGGAAAGTGATATGGAGATTCCTCCAAAACCTGGAAATCGAGCTCCCACATGATCCAGCTATACCACTCCTAGGAATATACCCTAGGAACACAAAAATACAATACAAAACCCCCTTACTTACACCTATATTCATTGCAGCACTATTTACCATAGCAAAACTCTGGAAACAACCAAGATACTCTTCAAAAGACGAATGGCTAAAGAAACTGTGGTACATATACACAATGGAATATTATGCAGCTGTCGGGAGAAATGAAGTCATGAAATTTTCCTATACATGGATGTACATGGAATCTATCATGCTGAGTGAAATAAGTTAGTGAGAGAGAGAAAAATGTAGAATGGTCTCTCTCATCTATGGGTTTTAGTAAAAATGAAAGACATTCTTGCAATACCAATTTTCAGACAGAAAGAGAGAAGCTCTGGAAGTTACAGCTCACCTCATGAAGCTCACCACATACAGGAATGTGTTTAGTTAGAGAAATAACTTCATTTTGAACTATACTAATAATGAGAATGTATGAAGGAAATAGAAAGCCTGTCTAGAGTACAGGTGAGGGTTGGGTGGGGAGCATGGAGACTTGGGACATTTGTGATGGGAATGTTGCACTGCGATGGGTGGTGTTGTTTACATGACTGAAACCCAAACAACACAGTCATGTTTGTAATCAATGTGTTAAAATAAAAATATATTTAAAAAAAGAAATAAATTTTTGCTTAAAAAAGAAAAACTTATTGCTTATTTACTCCATTATTTTCATTGATAATCAATTTCCAGAATATTTTAGTAGGATCATATTTTTCTAGCACACTTTAGCCAAGTTTACTTATAGTTTCAACGAATAACAAACAGCCTGTGTCAGATTTAGTGAACCTGCCATACTAATTCAAAAAAATTAATTAAAACCAAATTCTAATAGATTTAAGTTTCACATTTTACAGTGAAGTATTAAGAGCAATGCTCATATGAGTAAAATACTCTTTTTTCACACTAAACTAATATTACTGAGCTACTGTTGCAATGTTAGTATGTCTATTCTTAATTTTAGTATAAGACATAATAGAGAATAATAAACATTTAATAGTTAAATCAACATATCCGTTATAAATTATTTCTTAAGGAAATTTGCCTAATGATACAAAGAGTATAAGAATATATCCATTTCTTCCAGGATCTCATGTTTCATGGAATAAAGTTTCTCAAAGTAGTCTCTCTTAGATCACTGATTACTATCTTTTTGAGTCTCTGATTACCCTTTGAATCTCTGCAATATTGCAATGGTCTCCCCCTTTTCATTTCTAATCTGGTTTGTCAATCATCTTTCTACTTTTCTTTGTGAGTTTTGCAAGTGGTTTATCAATCTTGTTTATTTTTTCAAAGAACCATCTTTTCATCTGTTACCTTTTGAATTTTTTTTTGGATTTCCAATTCATTGATTTCTGCTCCAAACTTTGTTTTCTTCTGTCTACCTATTTTAGTTCCTTTTTTGATCATCTTCTAACTTTATAAACTGTGTCTTTAAGCTGTTCATGACCGTCCCTTCTTCCTTACTGATGTGTGCTTGCAAAGCTATAAATTTTCCTCTCACTATCGCTTTTGTTGTGTCTCATAGGTTCTAATAGTTTTTGTCTTCATTGTCATTTGATTTCCTATTTGATTTAATCTCTGACCCACTGGTTTTTTAGTAGTAAGCTGTTTAATTTTCAGGTGTTATAGTTTTTCATCCATGTCCCTTTGTAGTTCCCTTCTAATTTCAGAGCTTTGTTATCAGCGAAGGTCACAGTCTTCACAATTTCCATCTGCTTGATTTTATGGAGGTATGTTTTATGGGCTAGCATGTGGTCTAACCTGGATAAATAGCTATGTTAATTGGAAAAGAATGTGTATCTAGGTTTTTGGTGATGTAGTATTTTATATATATCTACTAATCCACTTTGTTCCATTTCTCTTTTCAGAGCTAGTATATTTTTGTTGTGTTTCATTCTGGTTGACCTATCAAGTGGTGATAGGGCAGTATTGACGTCTCCCACAATTTTTTTCTATTGATATCTTCCAGTTTTGTCAACAATTGTATTAAATGATTTGCTGGCCCTTCATTGAATTAGGAATGTGATTTCTTCCTGTTTCTTCCTTTTGTACATATCCCTTGATTAGTAGAACATGTCTATCTTTGTCCCTTACAAAGTTTTTGAGTCTAAAGTTTTGTCAATTGATATTAATTTAGGCACTCTAGCTTTTTTAAAGGTGTTGTTTGCTTGGATGATTTTCATCCAGACTTTTATTTTGAGTCTATGTTTGTTCTGACTATTCAGATGTGTTCCTCGTGGGCAGCAGAAAGTTGGATTGAGCTCTTTGATCCATTTAGCCACTCTGAGTCTCTTATTAGGTGCATTTAGTTCATTGACATTGAGAAAGATAATTGCCATGGGTGTTAGTGCCATCTTCGTATAGAAGTTTGGTGTGTCTGTTGGTCTGTCTTGTCTTAAAGTAGACATTTCTGTCTTTCCTTTAAGGCTGTATTTGAGTATGTCAAGTTTTTGAGGTGTTGTTTATCTGTGAAGCTATGTATACTTCCTTCAAACCTGAAAGTGAGTCTTGCTGGATGCAGTATTTTAGCAAATCATTCATTTCATTTAGTTTTGTCACTGTATCTCACCATTGCCTTCTGGCCTTGAAAATTTTTTGTGACCAGTCAATTGTAAATCTTAAGAATGCTCCTTTGAGGGCCCGGAGAGATAGCACAGCGGTGTTTGCCTTGCAAGCAGCCGATTCAGGACCAAAGGTGGTTGGTTCGAATCCCGGTGTCCCATATGGTCCCCCGTGCCTGCCAGGAGCTATTTCTGAGCAGACAGCCAGGAGTAGCCCCTGAGCACTGCCAGGTGTGGCCCAAAAACCAAAAAAAAAAAAAAAAGAATGCTCCTTTGAATGTAATTTCCCTTTTTGATCTTGTTGCTTTCAGTATTCTATCACTATCTGTGAGATTCATCACTGTAACTAGTATGTGTTTTGCGGTGCCTTTCTTTGGATCTCTTTCAGCAGGCACTCTTCAGGCATGGAGGATTTGTTTCCATGCAGTCTTTATCTCTGGGACTTTCTCTGCCATTATGTCCTTGACTTTTGATTATTCGTGGGAATTTTCTTCCTGAGCCTCTGGACTCCAATGATTCTTATTTTGGTTCTGTTGAGTTTATCAAAAACTTCTATTTTCATCTGTTCACTTTCTTTGAGTAATTTTTCCATTGTCTGATCATTTGCTTTAAGGCTCTTTTCCAATTTCTTCTGTTGTGTGGAGTTTATTTGCATCTCATCTTCCAGTTCACTAATTCTATCATCAGCTGCTAATGCCCTGTTAGAGAGGTTTACCATTGAGGTTTTAATTTCATCTACTGAGTTTTTCAGACATTTTTATTAATAATTTTTATTTTGACCAAAGTAGATTACAAGTCTTTCACAGTAGTGTTTTAGGTACATATTGACATTAAATCAGGAGCATTCCCACTACCAGTGTTGTCCTCCTTCCACCCTTGTTCCAGTTTGGAATTTTCTGATTTCAATACTCATATCCTCTTGATTCTTATGTATGTTCAATTCAACTTGATCTATGCTTTTTTATTACGTTCTATAAACATACTTCATATTACATCTCTAAATTCCTACCTGAGAGACTAACGAGGTCGTTGGTAGTTTTTGGGTCATCAGAGCTGCCATCTTCATTATCTATGCCTGGTGTTGGTGTGCATTGTTTCCCCATTGTCAGGCTTGTAGTGTGGATTTTTCTACGTGTTATGGTGGTTTACATTAGCTAGATGCCCTTTGGTTCTATCTGCACTTCTCTGGCTCCACTGTTTGTAGGCAGACAGCTCACCTCCAAAGAACAGCCCTCATGGAACTATGGGCAAAGATGATCAAATTCCAGGCCACAGGACAGCCGAGATGAGGTCGAAAATGTCTGCTGTGCTTCAGGTCACACAGCAGAGACCAGCTCCACTGTCTGTGGGTGGTACAGCTCACCCCTGAAGAAGACCCCTCAGGGAATGATGTGAGAAGAGGATCAAATCTCAGGCCACAGGGCAGTCGAGATAAGGCCAAAAATGTCTATCCTCAATTATTTTGGATTGTATAGTACGTTAGCCTCCAAAGATTGACCTAAGGATTTAAAAAAAGCTCAATTTCTCATATAACCATTCAGACTGTCACAGATCTAGAGGCCAGGAGTTCAAAACTGATGTTACAGACTTGATTTTGCTTCTTTTGAAGTCTCTGGGGAAGATCTGGCCTCACTTATTCCAATATAATATGGTTCCATGTGTTTCTTGACTGTAGCTACTGAACTTCTTTTTTGTGTCTTCTTTTTTTCTCAGAAGGATACTTGCGATGGCCTAAGGACAAGAAAAATGATATTCTGAGTTTCTACAGAACATTCATTGGAGGATGGTTACATATGATTAAAGAAGATAATTTAAGTGCTGCTTTATTTAGCACTTTATTTTTTATTTATTAATTATTTTTCTTTTGTTTTTGGGTCACATCCTGCAGCACTCAGGGGTTACTCTTGGCTCTAAGCTCAGAAATCGCTCCTGGTAAGCTCGGGGACCATATGGGATGCCGGGATTTGAACCACCATCCTTGTGCATGCAAAGCAAACGCCTTATCTCCATGCTATCTCTCCGGCCCCTATTTAACACTTTAGTAAATAGTTTACTTTCAGAGAAATGTGAAGCAGAATGACACAGGAAGTTTTCTTGCTCTAAAAGATAAGGAATAACATAGATAAAAATAGAAAGGCTGGGACCTCAGTCAATGTTGTTTGTGGTAAGAGAAAACAAGGTAAGAAAAAGAGCTTTGTGAATTAGTTTCAGCTTTGTGGTTTGGCTAACTGAATATATTGTTTCTGGTAAAGTGGGACATTAACAGGAGCTTGAAAATTTCTAATTGTTGCCTTAACGCCCTCTCAAACTAACTTCATCAGGAGATAACATTGAATCTGTCACAGATGATGAGAGTTCATTGTGAACACCTACTAGGATTCTTTTTCTCATTTTCAAAGGACTCAAGTTCCCAGAACAGAGCAGGAGTTGCATCAGCAGTATGAAAGTTCTTCTTACTCATTTTGATAGAGGAGGAGGATCCCTTTCAGTTTGTCTTACAGAACATTTTTATGCCATCTGCGTCCTGGAGCTAAACTACATTTTCTTCACTTTCTATGACCTGGAGCTAAAGTTCCTTTCACATGATGGATAGATGCCTGAAAAGAAAGAAGATGATAGAGCAAAAAGAAACTCACTTTACCAGAGCTGACTCTGTCACAGGAAGGGTCTATTGGCTATTTTTTAAATTGAGTCTTCATGAATTACAAATATATTAATTATCGAGTTTCAGGTTTACAAAGTTTCATCCCTATTCCCATCACCAGTGTTCATTCTCCTACAGAAATATCTGCAGTTTCCTTCCCATCCCAACCTGCCTCTGTATGCATTCCCCCACACTATTAAACTAGTGCCCCCTTCCCTAATTTATCTTTCCCATGGGCAGGCTTTCTGCCGAAGAGAAAGCTCTTGCTCTTCCTTTCTATTGCCCAGGGCATATGTATTTCCGTAGAACAGTGCTTCTCAAATAGGGGGCGAGCCCCACAGGGTGGGAGAGAGGCTCCGTAAAGGGGGGCGGTTTTGACCTTGGCAAATACTGTCATAACAAGCTAAGCCCCTTGTTTGTCTCTGTATGTCTCTGGAGCTGAGAGTTGCTGTGTCCTGCTTCAAACCCCACTTCGAAAAGCTATGCATTGCAAAACGTGCTCATTGTAGTCATTCATCCAGACATCACATCTGATTTCTGATTAAAAGATCAGCTCTAAATATATATATATATATATATATATATATATATATATATATATATATATATATATATATATATATATATATATATTTGGGTCACACACGGCAGCACTCAGGGGTTACTCCTGGTTCTGTGCTACAAAATCTATCCTGGCAGGCTCAGGGGACCATATGAGATGCTGGGATTCGAACCACCGTCTTTCTGTATGCAAGGTAAATGCCCTACCTCCATGCTATCTCTCCGGACCCATATTTTATATATTTTTGATTTGCAGGTTATAGATTTTTTTAATAAAGATACTATTTACAGTTGCGCGGGGGGCATGAAAAATGTTTTCTTCTTTCTAGGGGGGCATGGCAGAAAATAATTGAGAAGCACTGCCCTAGAAAATTTCTATATCCCACATATGAGAGAGCTCATTCTGAGTCTATTTATTTCCCTCTGACTGACTTCACTTAACATGCTACTCCCTAGATCCATCCACGTAGCAGCAAATTGTATGATTTTATCTTTTTTTAGGGCCCAGCTGTTTTGTACTGAAATACCTAGGGAGGTTGAACGCACTGTGGAATCCTTGGAGGAGAGCTTTTATTTTATTATAAAACTCAGGTATATCTCCAGAAAAAATGGGACTGGTACTACTTAGTAATTTTCTTAGAAGAATATCTTCTTAATTTTCTTTATAATTTCTTCATAATTTTCTTGTTTGCTTTGGGGTGCATCTAATGGGGGTCTCCTAGCTGCTGAATTGTTGGCGAATTTTGGATTAATCGGGCATTGTGCTAAAATACTCAGCAAATGAACCTCTTCATTCCACATTGGTTTTATAGGTGTAACCAGCAAAGGCTTCATTCAAAGTTGGGGATCACATTATCCTCTTGGTTTTTGTTTTGTTTTGTTTTGGGGGGAGTCACACCCGGCAATGCTCAGGGGTTACTCCTGGCACTGGGATCAGAAATTGTCCCTGGCTGGCTCAAGAGACCATATGGGATGCTGAGGATCTAACCATGATCAATCCTGGGTCAGTCTCTTGCAAGGTTAATGCCCTACCACCGTGCTTTCTCTCCAGCCCCCATTATCTTCTTGTATTGCATTTCTGGCATACAAATGCGATCTCTTTCATATTGATTACCCTATTAGTTACCAATGTTTTGCATTCTAAGTTTGGGAGCTTCCTGAAAACAGTCCTGATCCGAGAGAGCTGCAAATCTTCTCAGTATCCAGCAAGCAAGTAGCGTAATTCTCAGTGCAGCACCAGTTCTGGAGCTGAAACAAATCAATAGCTAAATGTGACTGCAGCTACATTACAAACTCAATCTTCTATTCTCCAAGGGGGAGAAAGTTGCAGTCTTTAATACTGACGACCTTGCTGAACTAATGTGGGAACTTTATTATTGGTGAGAAGAAATCTACCATGATGGTGAAGATCCTTATCTTGCAGAGAATTCTTTATCTTCTCTCCTTTTTTTCACCCCCCCCCCCTTGATATTTTACAAAAGGATCATATTGGTTCTTCCAACTTCTTTTTTTTTTTTTTTTTTTTTTTTTTTTTGGTTTTTGGGTCACACCCAGCAGTGCTTAGGGCTTACTCCTGGATCTGAGATCAGAAATCACTCCTGGCAGGCATGGGGGACCATATGGGATGCCGGGATTTGAACCAATGACCTTCTGCATGAAAGGCAAATGCCTTACCTCCATGCTATCTCTCCAGCCCTGTCTTCCAATTTCTTAATGCAATCTTAGAAATGAATATAGTGCATTGATTCATACCCAAGAATCTTTTTACTTGGTATGTAGTAGTTTAAAATTTTCTAGCAGAATTTAGAGAAGCAACATATGTTACCCCTAGATAAATATTTGTCTTTGAAGAATAAAAATGGAAGCTGAACACATATTAGAGTAAATCAAAGTTAACTTAGATGGTTCTCAGTTGTAGATTCATTTTAGAATCAGCTGGGGAACATTGAAAAAGCTTTTAAATACCCAAAGCACACCATGAGAAAACTATACTTGTATTATGTGCTAGGATAAGACTTATGTCTTTTATTTATTTAACCGCCCTAAGTAAATATACTAAGTTTCAAGTCAGACAATCTTTGCCTTGAAAAGACTATAGCTTTGGAGTCTCAGGAGTTCACTTGCTTGAGTGAAAAATGTGGCTATCAGAAGAGAGAAGGCTTTAGTTAAGTAAAGCTCATTCTGTGCCAGTATCATGTGGCAAGTGCCTCACTTTATCTTTATGCTCTGTCTACAATATAAACTCCATGAGATTCAATATTTTGTGTCAGCTTGCTTTACTCACAGCTTCGTCCTCAATGCATACTTGGGAGAGTGTAATAATTAAATGTTGAATGAATGAATCAATAGGTAACTAGATAAATGAAAAAAAGTGTCAGCATAAGTTTTTCTATTTCTCCAGCAGGTAATTCCTCCCCACAAACAGTACAAAAGGTTATCTTTAGCTAAGTATATAAATTACCCAGAGTAATGACTGGAGTAATGGTTGGACTCAAACACTCAAATAAAAGAAAGAACATGCTTCCCTTAAAATTGTTTTGGTCTTGTGACAGTAAGTCAAGCTCCATATTCAAAAAGTGGCATTCGAATTATACTTTAAATTATAAATATAAAATCCCATGTATTTGAGAGGATGAAAATAGCAATAAATGAACTAATCATACCACTGATTTGATTCTGGTGATGTCTTTTTTGAGTGGCATCCTTTATTCCTATAGGCTTAATTTCTATGACTGCACTCTCCAGCCTAGGTGACTCACTCTTTGAGTCCTTATTGCCAATTTTTCTCCATTGGACCAGTGCAAACTCATCAAGGTCAGTACAACCCTTTGGTGACATTTTTATCTGTATGCAAAGCCAACTTTTAGTATTTAAAAAAATCATGCTACATACAATGAACACAGAAACATCACCCTCCTTGATTGTACATTCAAATTCTGGATACCGAGGTGAAAATGACTTTATAATTTGCTGTTTCAGACTATACTGAGTGATTTTTTTTATCTCTCTTTACTCCTACCGACATGATTTTGATTTGTCCACTTTATTTAAAGAGCTGTGCAGACAGGACCTTCCCTTGTACGGATATTGGCTTCTACCTTTCTCTGGTCAACAACCATACCCTCTTTGTAGTGAGGCAGATTCTGCTTGCTCATAACATCTAGGCATTCCGGAATGGGGAAAGCCTTTTCAGAACAGATTTGAGAACTTCCTTCACTGATTCCTCATTCTCTGCATGTCTTGAACTCAGAAAAGACAAAACACAAACAGAATGAGGGCAACAGCAAAACTCAGGAGGCATTTCCAATGACCTTATAGATTGGCTGTTCTCCAGGGTTTGGAGGAGAAAAAAGAAAATAGAGCCATAGTTTGAAACTACTCTAGCATACAAAATGGCTCCCAGGTCTAGCTTCAGTATATGTGTCTGCATTCTAGAATGACAGCTCTTCCAGAAACTCTGTTTTTTTTTTTTTACTTTCCTTTGCATAGCTATCCTCAGATCATGACTTTGCCAGGAGCCCCCATTTTGGAGGTAATAATAGTAGTAACAGTAATAATTCTAAATCTAAGCTACTAAAACTTGTGGACATGATTGGTTCTGGGTATTGCTCTTAGGAATGCCATTCGTGTGCCTGCACACGTTTCAGGGCCTGTACACTAGAGATACTCATACAAAGCTGGCTTGCCAGCTAGCAGAATCCCTGATCAGGGAAGATTTTTTGTTTTGTTTTGTTTTGTTTTGTTTTTAATGGAGAAGTATCTCTTACTTTCTGAAAGTTGGTATTATGATGCTTCACATATATGGAAGACTTCTAGGAATGCCTGTTTTTGAAAAAATACAAAACAATCTGAGGAATAGCTCTGATTGTATGCTAGAAGAGGTAAAACCCCATGTTCCTTTGAAAGCAAACCATGCTAGGGGCCTTTGGGGGATGATCTATGTTCATTTAAAGGAGGCAAGTTTCCAGTGAGGATACTGTTTTGTTTCTCTTAAGAGGGGCAATTGGCCTCGTAAATTTGAAGACCTCTGGCTTATTGAGCATGAGATGTTAAATAGATGATTGAGCTTCTCTACAGGCCAGTAAGCTTGAACTACTACTGCTTCCATTCCTAATAACTGGTCCAAGACACCCCCGTCACATTCTTCCTCTCTGTCTTCTATTGGGCCTGCTGTTCCCCAGTTCTAGTGCTTTCATTATTTTGACTTCAAACATATTGTGTGTTTGCCATTTATTTGTGCTTTTATTTGTGTTATTTAAGGCTTTTTGTTGGAGGGAATATAATTTGGTAGGTTACTTTATTCTACCTGGGAATAGTCATACTTTTTGATAAAAATGAATGACAATTATTTATATGTTAAATGCTTCTGAGTTTTACCATGTCAGGTGTATAAAGGTTTCACATAAACATGGCTTTGGAACAGCTGAGAAATTTGGATTTAATTTTTCTTAAATGGTGGCATATTTGTTTGATGACTAAGTCATCTGATCTTCATCTACTACCTTTCCTTATTCCCCAAAAGACAGTCTCTCAAATATAAAATGCATAGAAAAAATTGGAGAATCTCCTTAAATGATAAATTTTAACTTAACAGGAACCCGTGTGTTGTATTTGTAATCAGCTTCTCAGTAATAATATGAGTGTTGATATATCAGCCACAATTCCAATTAGTAGTGAGACTCTTATTCCTTTGATATTTTTATAAATAATTTCTTTCACTGAATCACCATAAGATATACAATTACAAAGTTGTTTATGATTGAGTTTCATTCAAGCAGGATCCAACACATTTCACCAGTGCACACTTCCTGCCAGTATCTAAGTTATCCTCCTAACCTCCCCTCTGACCTCTCCCCTGCCTGCCTCTGTGACAGACATTTTTCTTCTCTGTCTTTAAGTTGTTACTATACTTACTATTGAATAGATCTTTTGCAGTGTTGAAAATATATCAGAAACACACTTCAAAAATCAGCATCCATTCAACAAATGTGACTTTGAATCAGTTAAATCTTTAAATATTAATTTAAAAAGCCACACATGACTCATGGTTATGATATTAGAAAATGCAGTTCTCTAGGGAACAGAATGATAGTAGAGTGAACAGAACATTTGCTTTTCATGTGATTTGCCTGTGTTTGATACTCAGTACCCTGTCTGATGTCTGGAACACCTAAAATAACCTCTGAGCACAGAGGATCAACTTTTAGGTACCACAGAGTGTGGTCTGAATTCCAAATTAAAAAAAAAGAAGTAAAAAAGAAAATGCAGGTCTAAAACAGGAATCACTTAGAAAACATAAAAATATTTTAGATTTTGTGTCTCCTTTGGACTCTGTCTCAAGTACACAACTCTGGTATTATAATAAAAAAACGGTGCATTTGGAAGGTGGGCACTTGTTTGCAGACCTACATTTTGGAGGATAAGATAAAGATCTTAAAATGAATGTGCAACATTACTCTGTGGCTGAAATAAATGTCTTGCTTTAAAATTAAATCTGAATTACTTCAAACACGAGTTTTGCTTTTAATCAAATCTTCTGTCAAGTTGGCAAGCTGGATATGGGGGTGGGTGGTGGGAGGCAACCTGAAAATCCAGGTGGAAGGAAGAAAACACTTATGAATGAATTAATGCTGGATCATGTATGTCTAAAAACTAACCAGGAATAACCTTATAAATAGGTATGCTTTTAATAACATGTAAGATTAACTCATGCAAAATGAAGATCGTTTACAAAACATTCAATAAGCAAATCACATTTAAAATCAAAATCTAATATTCTGTTTTCATATAGAATTCTTACTACTGTTTCTCATAAATTATTACCCATGAATTCATATTATTGTTAATCATTGGGATAGCTATTATATTTATATGCAGTCTTTTCATATTCTTTTCTGCCTCTTGGAATATTTAGTGAGATTGTCAAACATACTATTTAAATGGACTCTGTACTCCTTTATGCAGGTAAATACTTAGGCTACAGTCACATTTCATATCCATGATTCTGGCAGTGGGATTATGTTCTCTTGATATGTGTGTACTCTATCAATATAAAAAAATACATTTACTCTAATGATAATTTTAACTGTTTTCACTATTGTTGCCTGGACTAATAATTTATGTATCTTTTATTAAGTTGGCAACACATTTTTCCAGTTATGCTCTTCAACTTGACATGATGAATGGTGTTCCAGGGCATTGTTAGTTTGCATCATTAACCATTAGAAACCGTGAGAAGTTATAAAATAATCTCTCATTGTGCTAAGTACAAAATGTTTTTCTCCAAAATGAGCAATCTCAACATAATCACATTTTCTAGATGCAAATGGCTTCACATTTCTTACGAACACAATATGTGTTGAAAAATAAGTATTGTGCCAATTTAATAAGCAATCATACTGAAATGTCTGTAAATGTGATTGGTGAAGGTGATAAATATTAATGGAGTTGTGGTCATAACTCTAACCTTTGGTCTAGGAAAAAACAACAGCAAACAACTCTAGCATAACCAAATGCCTCTGACTGAGGTGCATACTGGTAATTTAAGTAGCAGCATCCTCCAAAGGAACTGATATTATCTATTTACCAGTGATGAAAAGCCATCTTCTGACTATGGGGAAGAAACTAGGACTTTCTAAGAACCAAAACATTATTTATGCTATCACACTAATTTCTTCCATTGAAGATATTAAGTAGATTCCAGAAAATCTAGGCATGCACTGTAGGACGTTGTGGTAAGAATATTTGAAAAAAAAAAAACCTGTCTTTGCTGTACCCGAGTGATAGTATACAAAGATGGGCTCTTGCCTTACAAGTGGCTGACCTGGATCATATCCCTCTTTTTTTTTTTTTTTTTTTTTGGTTTTTGGGCCACACCCGGCTGTGCTCATGAGTTACTCCTGGCTGTCTGCTCAGAAATAGCTCCTGGCAGGCACGGGGGACCATATGGGACACCGGGATTCGAACCAACCACCTTTGGTCCTGGATTGGCTGCTTGCAAGGCAAACGCCGCTGTGCTATCTCTCCGGGCCCCCTATCCCTCTTATTAAGGTCCCCTAAGACAGTCAAGAGTAAATTTAGAGTGCACAACCTGGAATAACCCCTATGCATCACTGGGTATGGCCAAAAACAAAATTGTCTTTACATATGTGGACTCATGGCTCTGTCTGAGTTACGCTATGTTGCTTTTGGCTGGTCTAATCAGTACTCTAATTGTTCCTCTAATCCAGAGGTAGTGTGGTGGAAGTCTTCTTACGATTTATTAAGTTGAAGGTAATAAAATATAGGTGCTTAAGAACAAGCTTTTTTTGGAAAATATTATTGCATAAACCCCTGTAATGCTTTGAAGCAGGGCAAATACCTTCTCATTGTTAGTTTTCTCATTTCTCTGCTATTCCACAGTCTTTGATATAGGCCTCAGTCCATTCACAGGACCACAGCTGTTCCACACTTGAGTTTATGTATTTTCTCCTCCTTTAACTATGTGAAGGATAAGAACTATCCTTCTCTGTCTACATTCTCAGCATTCAGCACAATAAGTTAGGTGCAAAGACAATAGAGTGAAGTGTACAATGAAAATACAAAACCAAAAGAGAATTCTCCAAAGCTAATTTTATGCTAATTGTGACTCTTTTTATTTTAGAGTATTTTGAAAATGCACTCAGTTTATAGTAAAGTAATTTGTATAAATCTGAAAGTATCTTCAACACAAAGAACAAATAATTTCTGTTTTCACTTACAAAGCAAGGATATTTGTTTAAATGGTATGATAAAGATAGTTCTTCTTACCAAGAAGTCCACATGACTCTCGACTTGTCTGCAAGGGGCCTGAGCAGAAATGACAGAAATAAATTTGAACCAAAGCACATGGAAACTGACATGTGTTTTCCAATGATTTGTTTCCCTTTCTGTAGAGTGACAGGGACCATTATATGGAGGATTTTTTTTTATCAGTCTTTACCTTGGAATGACCATTTAAAAGTGAAAATCCTGCTATTTTGTTTTGGATAGGGATGGGACAAATGAGAAACAGACCTTTGTTTTTGTAAGACAATGACATTTTTATGTGAAATGATATGGCAGAATGACCCTACCCTATCTTCAAAAATACCAGCTTGTGGGGCTGAAACAATAGCACAGCAAGTAGTGTTTGCCTTGCACATGGCCAACCTGGGTTCGATCCGCAGCATCCCATAGGGTCCGCCATGCCTAAAAGGAGTAATGAGTTCAGAAACATCAACAACAAAATACCAGCATATAATGTATAATTTCAATTCTTTATCTTAAACTGCTAATATACACAACCTCATGATGAATATAATTGCACCAGTCCTTTGGAAAATATATGAAGATGTCATTGAGACAACTTCTTAGCCACTAAACTAGTAAGTTAAAGAATTTTGATTTTTGATTTTTATTTTATTTTTATTTTTTAAATAGAGGCTCCTGCCTTTTTCATAGAACCTTTGAAACATGGATTATTTTGTTTTACCACGTATTTCTGCACTTTTCTTTTTTTAAATTTTTATTGTGACTGAAGTTCATTACACAGAATTTACGGTACATAGTGACAATGAATGAAGGGCATTCCCACCACAAATGTTGTCCTCCCTCCACTCCTGTATGTCTCCCATATCTCCCTCCTTTACCCCCTCCCAGAATACTAGTGTAACTGGTCTCCACCTTACAGCTTGTTGTAGGATGCGTATCTATTCTGTTTGGTGTTCCAGTCTGGTAATTTTTATTTACACTACATGTTCATATGACTGGTCCTGGTATCATCCTTTTCCCCCCTCAATTTATGAGGCCGAATGATTCAAGTTATGCTATTCTATTGGAGATAAAAAAAAAAAGGTTAAGGAAAAGAGAAGAAAAAATTTGGTATCAACTACTAAAAAAAATAAGAAAAGAAAAGAAATGAAAAAAATCACCGAATAATATCTACAAGAGTGAAAAAAAAAAAGTGGAAGAAAAAAAGAGAAGGAAAATAATATCAAAAACAGACAAAAAACAAAACCAGAAAAAGGAATGCTGGAGTGGCAGGGAGGGTTTGGTGTTACCCCATTTTTTTTGTATAGGCACAGTAAGTATTGGGGAAGGAAGGAAATTTCCATGGCCTAAGAGATTCAGGGTATCTCCACTCTTGAAGCATATTGGCATGGGAACAACCACTGGCTCCATACCTTCTCATCGCCATATTCCAGGGTTTTTTGTTGTGTGTGTGTGTGTGTGTGTGTGTGTGTGTGTGTGTGTGTATGGTGTCAGGAAACTTTCCTCTCTGTTGTGGATGAGAAAATCAGGCCACTGTAGCAAGCAATCTTATTATTTGCGCAGGTCCTAGGAAAAGGCCTAGGATAGAGTCTTTAAGGTTGAGGTTCTATTCCAACATTGTTGGTGTGTTCAGTTTTCTGTATCATGTGCTCCATGTTTTTGCTAGTTCCCTAAGCCAAAATCTAGGAAATTATGAATTTTGATTTTTATGCTTGAATATGCATATTGCAAAATCCTCCCGCTCAAAGAAACTGGCAATTAATAATAATTGTTTCTTTAAGGTTTTGAGTCACATTAAGCCACGATCAAAGTTCTCTCCTGACTGTGTGCTCACGAATTACTCTAGGACTGGGTGGTACATGGGGTACTGTTACCCCTCCCCCAATTCTATATGCTAATATCACCTGTATGGTCAGACCCACCAACAGCTGGGAGAGGACCAAGATTGGGAATATAGGTGTTGCCTGGGGGGAGAGGGGAAAAGAGGAAAGGCAGCAAGATATGGAGGGCAGCAGAGATAGGCTGCTTGAGAAGGCTTAGCATAGAAGCCAGGTGGGGAAATGTACATGACAGTTAGGGCTGTGAAATAAAACTGGTTGACTCCTGAAAGTTCATCTGACTGCTTGTGAATTTCTACGCCATTATCCTGCGCCATGGGCCAAAGGGAGTACAAGCACTGTGCTATGCAGAGAAAGACCTCACTCCAACACTAGGGCTCTATATTTTAAATTATTACAACAGGGACCATGTGAGATGCAGGGATTGAACCCGGGTAGGTTACACTCAAGGTAAACACCCTCCCTGTTTGTATTATCTCTCCAGCCCTGTCACTTAATAATCTTATTAGCAGTATATATGTGTGTTAGTTTCACCAACCTTCAGCAAATTGCTTTTGAACACTTGAAAACGGCATTTGTGAAAATTATATTGACTTCAAATCTGATTCATTTTAATACAAGTGACCTTGATAATGACAAATTATCATTGCAACTGTCTCTTAATGAATGTTGGATCCGTGAGATTAAATGACTTAAAACTGGAGGTGGAACTCATTTCACACAATGACTTTCAGGAATATAATAGAGATGGATTTGCCAATATAACCAATGTCTCAATGACTTATGCCAGGCCAACATAACAGAATTGGATCATTAGACTATTTTCTTCTTTATTATCTGTCTAAATGTTCATGAACTATTAAGGAAAAAATAAAATGGGATTTTCTGAGACATAACAGGTTAGACAGCTCATTGTCTCACCATTCTTAAAAAAAACCAATAAAATCTTACTAACTCCTCCAACAGATCCTACCTGATTTAAGAACGAATATGCCTTGAAGTAGCTTAGTCAAACAGATGGTTTCCTATTAAAAGAATTTGATCAGCGTTTAATTATGTATTTAGTACCTAAAAGAGAGTGGAAATGAAGAGAAGAGTAAAAGATAAAAAGGATTAAAAAAAGATAAAAAGATAAAAGTAGTATGTTTATATTTGGCTATATCATCCTGTGCAAATATTTTATTTGTAGTAAATTCAAAGTCAGAAGATACAGTAAAGGGGTTAAGGTGCGTGTTTTGCATGCAGCAGAACCCAGTTCAATGTTTTGTACCAGATATTCCCTGAACATTACTGTGAATGTCCTTAGAAACCCCCAAATATTACACACACATATGGCTTGAGAGGCTCATAAGCCCCATTAGGATGGCCCAGGTAATTATGGGGCAGGCAGGATAAAGCAGACTGCATGAACTCACACTGAATTGCTGATCTGTTTTGCTAAGAGTCACTGAGTGGAGTCCTTGGCCTCCTAAGCTATTTGAAGAACCAAATATATAATAAATATATAAATGCATATTTACATACATATGCATACATGACACAGAAAGTGAACTCAAAGCAATAAAGTTAGCTCTCTCTTCAAAGTCCAAAGTACATAATTGAAGATGAACTAATCCAGGTCTTTTCTACAATTTTTTTTAACATTTTGTTACTGCTCATTATTGTTCAGTTACTCAAGTGACTTTGAATGAGAATCATGTTTCAGTAGTTATTGAACATCTGTGTATAGGACACTGCTTATTGCATTGATGCTTGAATCACAAGGTCTCCCAGTACAGCAGGGGAGACATAGAAAGTCTACCAAGAGCTTAATAGAAATGCATGTAGGATGGTATATTGAAAAATACTAAAGAGTAGCGAAGCACTCCAATTGGGGTGCTAGGAAAGGTTTGTTGGAGGAGTTGGCTTTTGTGTTGTTTCTAAAGATATAATTTCAATAGCAAGAGGAGGAGAGGAGAGTTATTTTTAAATGAAG
The DNA here is from genome assembly GCF_024139225.1 of Suncus etruscus. Classification (NCBI taxonomy): domain Eukaryota; kingdom Metazoa; phylum Chordata; class Mammalia; order Eulipotyphla; family Soricidae; genus Suncus; species Suncus etruscus. Next base: position 85,844,155 of record NC_064868.1, read on the forward strand.
AAAATGCTAAACATAAACAAAACCTTTGCAAATCATGCACATGACAAGCTAAAGGTTCTGTTTGGGGGAAGCAGTAGAGATCAGTGGGGGAAGAACTAGGCTTGAGTGCCAGCTATGTAACTTTAACTAGCTCTGTGACTTAGAGATGAGGTTAAATTAGTTCACTTCCAAGAAACAATTTTACTTTTGTCAATAAATCATATGTGTGCCTTTACCTTCCAGAAAGATAAGTTTATTTGCTTAAGAAGACACAGATTAAAAGAAATTTCTTCGCCAAATAGAATGGAATTATAATAATGATTTGTAGACAAAACTCTACTTTTTAGCTCTGCTTCTTATAAAAACTGATAGTATCAAATTATATTCCATGTACTTAGAAAATAATTTGGAAAAACAAAGCAGCTATATATTTACTGAGGAAAAGAAAATCTAAGAGAACACATTCTAAAAGCTGTACAATTTGTTATCAAATGATGTCAAAATAGTCGCTAAAACTAGCAAAGCAGAAGAGAAAATGTGTGTGCTTATTATGAAGCTGAATAAAATGTTTTTAAATGTTAAACAGAAACTCAACTTATTTTAATGATGTTTTTCTTTCTAGTCATGTATAGGGCATTAAGGTAGTATTATCAGTGATGATTAATTTTTAAGTTTAAACTTTTGGAAGCTACAAGTCTGCTTAAATACTATTTGTGTTTTTAAATAATCAGTAGAATGAGTTGATTCCCTTCCTTACATTGGGTGAGCCTCATTAAAATTTTGAAAGTCTAAATAGGGAAACATTTTATCTACTCCATCTTCATCCCTGTTCCCATAGAAAGAATTTTTTCTGCTTCACTATCTTTATTGGAATATCATTTTCCCTTGCCTTTGGCTTTGAATTGAAACGCGGGTTCTTGCTAGCTCTCTGGTCTACTGAGAACAACACAATCACTTAGCTTGCAGATTCACTGTGAAATTCTTGGAATTTTGATCTTCATAAATTGATAAGCCTCTTCCTTATAACAAATATATTGCTATGTGCTTTCATGGGTATGAGCTGTATATAGCAATCAGTGACAAAATGCATGTGTGACAGTGGTCTCCAAATTTATATTGCCCCATGGTATTTTAATTGTACAATGAAGAAAATGCCCAGCAAGATATTTCCCAGGACATATCAACATTGTCAAACCACATGTGACAATATATTGATAGTGTTGGCTCTGCTTTTGTGAGGACCCTAAATAAACTATGAAATTATCTCATTAATGATTGCTATAAAAGAAAATATCTTCTCCTAAACTCAAAGTATTAAGTAGAAAATATGCCTATAAAATGTGACACTTAAACATAGACTAAAGCTTGATGAGTGAACACTAGTGGAGGGAAGTTGACAATGGCGGTGTGAAGTGTGTTGAGATAGTTTATGCCTAAAATTCAACCATGTTTTTATTTTTTATTTTTTTTGGGTCACACCTGGCAGCTCTCAAGGGTTACTTTTGGCTCTATGTTCAAAAATCGCCCCTGGCAGGCACAGGGGACCATATGGGATGCCGGGATTTGAACCACTGTCCTTCTGTATGAAAGGCAAACGCCTTACCTCCAAGCTATCTCTCCGGCCCCTGAACTATGTTTTTTAAATTCAACTATTAATAGCTTTGTAACTAATGTTTCTTTCATTATATTCCAAAAATTAAAATTCTTTTCTTAAGGCAAGGTTTGTAAGACATTCTTCATAGTTGGGATGCCAGTATACAGTGTTCCAACACCAATCCGATCCCCAGTGTCCATTTCCCTCCACTAATATTTTCAGGTTCCCTACCATCTACATTCTGTCTCCTTGACAGTCACATTTTTTTCAGATTAGGATTGTTCTACTGGGGATGTCATGCTTTCAGTTTTGTTGGTTTTGTGGGTCAGATACATAGAAATACCATTCGACTACCACATGGATAAGCCTGAGAACCCTGTCTCCTACCCTTGTTAACTCCAGTTCTCTATTTAAACCTCACCCCCATTTCTTTCCATCCATATCCTTCTCATTTCTATAATCTAGTAAGCAGTGTAAACTAGTTTTCTACCCCTGGCTACTTTATATCCTCTTCTATTACTCTATATAGGTAAATTAAATAATTTAGTATTTTATTTGTTCTTTGAGTAATTTTGCTTAATGTAATGCCTTTCAGTTCCATCCAAGTTGCAGCAAATTGCTTGATCTCATTCTCCCTTAAAGTTGCTTAGTATTCCATTGTCTGCGAGTATATGGAGTATTTTGTTAATATATATACCTTTATTATTTGGTTGTATATCACATCTTCATAATTCCTTCTCTGATGTTAGATACCAAGATTGCTTTTATTTTCTAAGTATTATGCTATTTGTTGAAGTGAATAGTGGTGCTGACATCATTTTTTAAAGAAACTCTCCTTCAATTGCATGAAAAATAAGAACTAAATATATTACAGAAATACTTTTGCTTCCACTTCTTGGTGAGCATTATGGTATAGATACTCTATTCCTCTAGAGTCCAGACACCTTATGTCTCCAACTATGTTATGTGGAGTGCTCTGTGTGGTAGATTGTAAACATAAAAATGTCTTTGCATTGATTCACAGTATAGTTGCCCCACTTGCCAAATACATAGATATAAAATCTTTGCATCTTTCAAATTGCTATAAGAATGAAACTAATGAATATAGAGTGAAAACTGGTGGGTCTGTTTCTGCATTCTTGGTGATATTTGATAGGTCTTGCCTGTTGTCTGAGATCTACAAGTCTAAGAGTTAGCTTCTTATCTCTGATAGGAGTGGCCAGAATGTAAAGGCTAACTGGTATAAGAGGCCAAAAGCATAGAATCTTGGCTTTAAGATGGGGTAACTCTGAAGTCAAATTTATTCTCTAGTGTTCTTCTGGATATTAGGATGAAGCTGAGACTTCACTTAAAATTGTCCACTTCTGTGTAGCTTCTTTTATGACCTGCTTCCTGCAGCACTCCAACTCTTTTTTCCTGCTTGTGAAAGGATTCTGGACAATATGTGAGTTTCAAATTCTCTGTGAGCTAGAAATAAGTTCACTATAAATAAGACAGTGTCCTACTGTCTGCCTATTGTCCTAGAGTACTTATTAATGATACCTACTTTCATTTATGAAAACATAAATTTGATGGTTTCTTCAAAACGTTTCGGAGATGTTTGATATGGTCAGAATTGAAAAATCACATCCATAGCAAAATCTCTGTGTGGTTAAATTTGGAGTATTAAATTAGCTGCTGTGTGGAAAAATTACTGTAAAATAATCATTAGGAAAACTTTTCGATGGTGTATATGACAGTGGCCTGATTCCTCTATGATGTTCTGATAAAATAAATTGTTTATTATTTCTTTTGTTTGTGATTCAATAATTTGTTCTGAAAAAATAGCTAGCGTTTTATTTACCACTTATATATATTGCTTTTATTTTACTCCTTTAGTGACAATTAGGACTTCTAAAATATTTTGATAAGTTTCAGAGTACAAGTTATTTGAGAGTTACAAATTATGAGTTACAAGTTACATGTCTTATATTAACAGACTTTTTACATTCAAAAACTCTGGGAGAGGAAAGATATTTATTTTGCTAAATTAGTTATTGGAGAATGATTCTATTATTGTTACAGCTCCAAAGATATATAATAATTGGGGGAATTTGTATAAAAGATGCATAGGACCTTGCTCTATTATGTCTCAGAACAGTGTGAATATGTTATGATGCAAAAATAATAATTTTGATAAAGAAGAGGTATCTGAAATGCTAATTATTCTTTGTTCTCCCAAACTCTATCCTATTTTTGTAGAAGGTAGTTTCTAAGAACAGGACAATGATCATGTTATTTTCCAAGATACCTTATTAATACTCTTATCATGAGGACAAAAATGGTAATTGTACAGGTAATGTAGGAAAGAACAGCTTGATTACAAATTGACACATATGTCTTGAGAGCGTTTTCTTTAAAATTCTAAATATCATGCAATTTCCTTGCTTAAAATTTTAAGCTCTTGACAGTGTCCTAGGCTATGGAAAAGAGAAAGAAAGCAACAGAGTGATAGCATAGTGGGGAGAGTGCTTGCCTCTCACATGAACAATCTGGCACCATATATGGTCCCTTGAGTCTCACCAGGAGTGATCTCTCAGTGCAGAACCAGGAGTAAGCCCTGAGCAATACTGAATATGCTCCCCAAGCCATAAATCAACAAATAACTCAATAGATATATAAATTAAAATATTAGAATAGGGAAGAAAACGAAATGAGCAGGAAACTGAGAAGTGAATGGGAGATAGGGCTAGAGCGATAACACAGCAGGTAGAGCAATGCCTTGCATGTTTTTGACCCGGGTTCAATCTCTGACATCCTATATGGTCCCCAGAGCCTGCCTGGAGTGAATACTGAGTACCACTGGGTGTGGTCTAAAAACAGAAAAAAAAAAAAAAGAAGTGCATGGAAGAGGACAGAAACATTGTTGTTACATGTAAATATCAAAACTACAGAGTCAACAACCCTGTAAGCATGAGATGATAATTACATTAACAAATTTAATAATGTGCCTGGCAGGGAGGCAGGTGGGGGTGGGGGAAAAGTTGGGATGGGACCATTCTGATGACACTGAGAGAGGAAATTTGGCACTGGCAATAGGACTGGTTTGGAAACATTGTGTACATAAAATTAAATGAAGAACACATTTGTAGAGCACTGTCTTCACTTAAAACAGTGAAAAAGAAAGTAGAAAGCCCCAAATTTACTCCTCAATTAAATTCTTCAAATGTACAGTAATGTCTGGCCATATTTTCATCATCATTCTGTGATTGGCAAATGTGTGTATATTTATAATGAAATTTATATTTAATGAAAATTAAATGGTAAGAAATTAACTGAGCTTTAAAATACAGAGTCAGGAGTGTTGCCTTTATTTTATTTTTGGGTTACACCTAGCAGTGCTCAGGGCTTACTCCTGGTCTATACTCAGGGTTCAGTTCTGGTGGGCTTCAGGGTCCATATGGAGTGCCTGGGTTCATACCTGGGTCAGATGCATACACGGCAAGTGCCTTACCTTCTGTATTATCACCCCAGACCCTGTTGTTACTTGTACAGAGAAATGTTTTAACACTTAAGAGTTCTAAAGCTGATACCTGAAATACTAACTTAAGAATACAGGATCAAGTTTTCTGTCATTAATAATTTGGGAATAGTGAATGATAGTTGAACTTTGGTGATATATCTTTATCATATGTATTTCTTGAAATATTCAACATAACTTACTAATGTGTAAAGGATATACATTTATAGAAGTATATGGTATAACACTAAAGCATATGTTTTTATAAACTAATAATAAATCAACAATTTAAGATTACTAAATCACATTTTGAACATAAATAATTAAAAATGTAATCAAATTAAAAGATTGACATGATTATCATCTTTCTTTAATCCTCCAAGATAAATTATCATAAAATTAGAGAGAAATCAGGTTACTAACCTCTCATAGAAAAGGTACCTGGTAAAATGTTTGCTGAGTTAATTGTTGTTGCATAAAATATTAGGGAAAGAACTATTATAAACTTTTAGTAATTTAATATTCTGTAGCTTACATATGAGTGAATTGAAATAGATAACATGAGCATTGACATACTTATTAATATCAGAACATTTTATGACAAAGTTGGCATTATGTCACTGGATTATTGGCAAAATACCAATCTGGGAAAGTGATATTTAGCTCAGTCCTAATAGTGATAAGGAAATATCCATGTTAATTTAATAGAATGGGGAGAGAAAAATATAGGTACAGGAAATAGAAATGTTACAGTCTCAAAAATTAGTAGATCAATGTGGTTGTGATTTAGAAAACAATGATTAGATTTATCCTAGATGAAGTCAGACTGTGTTATCTCTTCTAAAAAGACTTACATTTTGAAGGTGGAGAGTATCATGTTTACTCAATACATACAAGGTTCATATAAGTTTAAATTGCTTTCTCTCTTCAATGTTGCAATTCATAAGTTCTTGTCTTCCTTGCTGGGGATTTTCTTGAATAGCAGGCACAAGGACAGTGAGAAATAGTCATTCCTTGTGTTTACATGCACAATTCCTGAGCTCTACTTCCTCATTGGGAGACCTTCAGCAAGTTGCTCTTCTTCTTTTTTTTTTTTTTTTTTTTTTTTTTTGGTTTTTGGGCCACACCCGGTAACGCTCAGGGGTTACTCCTGGCTATGCGCTCAGAAGTCGCTCCTGGCTTGGGGGACCATATGGGACGCCGGGGGATCGAACCGCGGTCCGTCTCCTAGGCTAGCGCAGGTAAGGCAGGCACCTTACCTCCAGCGCCACCGCCCGGCCCCTGCTCTTCTTCTATATCTTGTCTCTAAAATAGAAAAATATTTTATTAAAGTTGCTATTTAGATGAAATGAGTTCATGCATGACAAGATACATGACTGTTAATGCATTTAGATAACATCATATGTTAGTTTTGTGTCAAATGTTATACAAATGTTACTTGTTATGTGTTTCAGATGTAACAAATATTAAATGTTACAGGTCAGATTGATATCAATGTTAGTTTTTTATTACATGATAGCATTATAATATTAGATTCATATTATAGCTAAGGAGTACAAAAGACAAAAGACACAGGAATACATGTAGGTAAACATTCATTCAATTCAGTATGTTAAATTCCTCTGCTCTTTTGTATATTAATTCTGCAAGCTGCATTCATACAACTTATATGTTGGTTAACATCATGCTTCACCATTTTATAGCTGTAAAACATTAGGTGATTTCATGAACCTGAGTTCATAAAATTAAATTTTCCCATTTTGTAAAATATTGATGACAATACTGTCCTATAATTTTTGGAATTGACATCACTTCATAAGACAGAAAACCAAAAATAATAGCAGTAAAGTGATTTGATTCTTTTATGTAAAAATGTCTACATGTAGAATGGTCAAGTGTAGCATAATAATTCTGACCTTTATGTTCTCTGTATTTCTGATCCACAACACAAAGCACACGGACTTGTATCATCAGTTTGCCACATGGTTCCAAATGCTGCTGAAAAATAAATTGTTTATATAATTCACAATACATTCAGTTATATGTAATTTCTGGAATGTAGCATGACCACCTATGACTGCTGAAGAACTTTGAAAATGAATCTGGTTGTGTTATTGTCCTAACAAAATCAAAGTTCATTTTATGAAATGAGATAAAAGATAGGATATAGGTTTCCAGGTTGTTTAGAAACATTCCTAGTTGGTATTGCTTGGTAGACTGTTTTTTTGGTTCCTTGAATGCTGCTACCATTATTTTATATGAAAAAGGTTTTTAGAATTCCCTAACTCTGAAAATAGTTTACTAAATAATACCAAGAGGCAAAACCATTACGCTGAGTGAAATGAGTCACAAGGAGAGGTACAAAGATAGCACTTCATTCTTACAAAAATTTTTCTAGCTTAACTATGGCTATCTTTCTTCCTTGTAAGTTAGTCACATTTCAACTTGTAAATTCCCATAGGCCTATTACAGACACTTAGGAATATGCCACTTATATTTGTTATAAAATAATTATCTTAATTGTTTCAAGAGCTCTACCAATATCATTGTTCACTTTGGAGCAGGCATAGCAATTAAAGGTGCCTACACTATTGTAATTAAAAAGTGCTTGGAATTATAGCCTGATTAAATGACTTATCATAAAGTCATTCGTTTTTTAATTTTATTAATGTCAACCAAGAAATTATTTTCCAGATACAAATTCAGAGTTTTATGTGACATCATATGCACACACTACTATCCATATTCCTGGAGTATTAATGTGAATACATTAGTGACAGGCACTTTAATTTGAATAAATAGGAAAAATAGAAATATTATTTGTAAGTTGAATCATTCCATCACTTGTCCTATCCATGTTGACAGGTGGTTAGTTTAATTCAAATTTCTATTAAATATGTTGGATGACTCATATCTCTTCTGAGTTATGAGTTTGTCTCTTGAGACTACATTTCTACAATCCATAGTTTTCAGGTTTAGGAATTGGATATCATAAATTAAAAACACTTTTTTGCCAAATTTACTGGGGAAGAAGTACACAACAAACAATTACTGTATAATTTTAACTCATTTGAAAAACATGACCCAGCACAAAGTTGATTACACTTTAACTTTGTTATGCTCTTAATTTAGATTTGATGAGGCATTTATTGTAATGAACTATACATCACCTCATTATCACATGAAAGAAGCTGAAAGTTTGAAAGATACGTAGTAAAAGTCTACATATATTACTTTACAGAAAAGTTTTAGATCACTCTAAGTCTTTCAATTTTGGTTTTACCTTTGACTTGTTTTATTGTGGTTGATTCCCTAGAGCTAAATGAATAGCAAACCCAGGATTTCTGTAAATATTTCTGACTTCTCTTGCGCCTCATTCCTCCCCAAACTTTGTTCCCATTATATGTCAATTAATAGACATTTTCTCTTGAATCAAATAGTTTAAAATTTCATTAACATTTTTCAATAAAAACCATCAGTCATAAGTTTTCCTTTCTTAAGAGACAGTTGTCTCAAAGATTTTGGAGTAGGACTTTTTTTCCCTTTGATTTTTGTTTTTTGGCCCACACCCAGCTGTGCTCAGGGGTTACTCCTGGCTATCTGCTCAGAAATAGCTCCTGGCAGGCACAGAGGACCATATGGGACACCGAGATTCGAACCAACCACCTTTGGTCCTGGATCGGCTGCTTACAAGGCAAACACCGCTGTGCTATTTCTCCAGGCCTGGAGTAGGACTTTTATAATTGATAAAAAAAAAAGAGCTATCCTTTCCCCCACCAAGAAATGCAATTGAGCAAGTACACATGAGCATTGCCCAAAAGAACTTTTATTCACTACACAAATTGATTTTTAACTAAATTTTGTTACTTCACATTAAGAAATATTTTACTTTTGTCTTTCTTGTGCCCCACTCAGTTACATGACTGCATGCCAGCCACAGCCCCTTATATTAGAAGCAAATTCTTACTACATAGTAGAAATGAAAACTTGTAAAAACAAGTTGCTGATCTAAAAAGAAAAATGTGAACACTTATGAAAATGTTCCACTTATGAAAACAGACCAGGGCCCAAGAGTACTAGGCTTAGTGGTTGATCAATGAGTCTATTCCTGGCAATTTCATGCCTTAATTGGTACCTTCACTGATACCACCCTGTTACTCTTCTCTCTCCCTTCTCTCTCTCTCTCATTTCTTCCAGTAAGGAAATAAAGAAATGCAAGCAATCTATTTTTGAGTTTATGCAGTAAATTATCACTTAAAGTTTCTCAACTGTTCTTGGAAATGATAACTTTGTTTTTGAGTTAGGTCCCAAGAGATCCCCAGGAGGTCAGGCCTCTGTATTGAAATTTATTCACCTGGGCCAGTATTTAAATGCAAGTACCCAAGTAGGCAGTGGTGCTTAGCTCTGTAGTGCTAGGGATCACCAGGTATACTCTGGTAGTTTGAGAACCTCCAGGAAGTTGCTCAGGAGGCTGTGTGTCACCAAGGATCCGACCTTGATTAGCACAAGCCCAGTATACTTCCCACTTACTTTAAATCTCCTGGAAACTGACTGTCAACATAATGAATAATGTGGCTCCTTTAATATAAGCAGAAATTCTTTCCACTAATCAATATAATAAAGTGATGTTTGAGTTTTAATAAATTGAAGCTGTTCAAGAATCGACTATAATATATGCTAGAGCATTTGTATTGCTTACATCACATTTATTCCTCAGAATTAGCCCTAAATTTGACATTGAAAACTAAATCATGGGTTTTGTCTAAAACTTCAGTAAATACAAATAATAAGGCTTTGAATACAAGCATCCCTGGAAAGAAGTTATTTTTTTTCTTTTTTTTTAAAGTTCTGTCACTGTGCAATTAATTGCAATTTGGATTTCTGGTATATAATGGCTCAACACCAATATGTTCACTAGTTTTTTTTTCTCCACCAATATCCTTACATCCTAATATGTAGCAAGAATTTTTGACTGCTGTGCTCTTGCCTCTCTGGTGAGTTTGAGTTCACACTCTTTCTGACTCTGAATATTCTTGACTTTTTTTCCAATGTGAGCTATTCTTCAGTTCTTCTGGCCACTTCCCTCTCTGGTTGTGCTTGTTCTTTTTTTATTTGAGTCTTTATGATTGTTCCCATTGTTGGTATTATATCAATATCCCAATGTTCCCTATTGCTCTGTTTTGATACAGGACCCCAAATAACCCTCTCCAAAAATGAACAAGCATCTGCCACTGATACTGGACTAACGACTGACTACAGCAGTAGTTTAATGCATTGTTCCTCAACCCCTATCCAATCATGACCCTCTCCAAACTTCTTTCCTTTTTTTGTGAACCCACTATTTTATTACTTGGCTTTTGAGTCTTGTTCCACTCTCATTTATGAAGTTTTTTACTTGTGCCCCTTTAGAATATCCTGGGTGCTCTCAGGAGACTGTAAGGTCCCTGGTTAAGAAACACTGATCTACTGCAATGGTTTTCACTTTTAGTATCTCATCACTGCTCTATTTACATGTGAATCAGTTAGTCTATTTTGTTCCACTGGGTTTGGAATGGTATGTGGGAGGCAGATCTTATCCATTTTTAATAGTGAAAAGGCTGCATCCCCAGAGAATTAAGGGGAAAGATTCTTAGGGAAAAATACAACTGGGAGATACTTGTAACTAGTGACTATTAAAGAGTCATAGCTAGACAAAAGTACTCATGCATGGTTTCATACACAGGGCATATTATTTGACAATACAATGAAGAGGATGACTGTCTGGTTCTGTTCACCAGACAGTGTATTAATATTGACGAATACTGCTTTATATAAATCATTAAAGCCAATTCAAATGTTTTAGCATACCTTAAGGCCAATAAAACTTGCAAGATAAAAATTGAGAAGAAACATTCACTAGTTTATTCTAAGAACTGTTTCTCAAATATAACACATAACAAAGATAGGTGATTTTTTAAATAAAATATTTTTATTTAATTAAAGAATCGTGATCTACAGTTATTGGTAGTTGAGCTTTAGGCACAAAATATTTCAACACCAATTTCATTATCAGTGTCAACTTCCCTCCCTCCACTAGTGCTTCCATGTTTATCCCCATCCACGCCTGCACCTTGATAGGCACATTCCAAAGATTGGTGGTTGCAGCAAAGATCTTGTGATTTCTGTGTTATTAAACATGAGCTTTGGATGTATAGATATGCCAATCTCCCACATCACCAGAATAACCAAATCCCCTAAGCCTATTCCTTCATTGTTTCCCTTTTTCATCTTCTCTTTCCTGCCTTGATTTCTTTTCACCTCTTTTTCTTCTGTAAGCTCTGTTATCCATCCATTCATTCATTCACTTTTTTGAAGATTGCTTGATATTTGTTTTCTCACTCTCCCCACATTCCCCCACTTGTCCCACCCCAGTCTCTCTGCACATCTTTTCACCTGTGGCTATAGATTATGTTCCACTACTTTCTTTTTATAATTTATTTTTTAAAGACCGAGTATCACATAATTGACAAAGTTGATCATACTAGATGTGTTTCCATAAAAATGAAGGCAAATTATTAGGGATAAAAAAGGAAGGGCTGGAGCGATGGCACAGCAGTATGGTGTTTGCCTTCTCTGCGCTAGCTTAGGGCGGACTGCGGTTAGATCCCCCCGTGTCCCATATGATCCCCCAAGCCAGGAGCAATTTATGAGCATATAACCCCTGAGTGTCACCGGGTGTGGCCCAAAAACAACAACAAAAATAAAATATATAAATAATATAAGAGAACAGATGAGAATAGGAAAGGAGAAGTGAAGGGAGTGGGGGGAGAAGGGTAGAGAAGAAACAAAAAACCTAGTAAACCTATAAGCAAATTTGTGAAAATTATTGTATCCCCAATGAGATCATTAAGTCATTGTCAGAAATTTTAATAAGCTCTTGTTACTTGCTGACCTTTCCGTCTTTTTATTTGTTTCTGAACATTAATTGATTCCAGCTGTCATTGGCATCTAAATTGGTGTGCTTGTATGCAGAATGACAGTATTAAACAAAAATAAAATTGTTGCAGCAGGCAGTCCTGGAATTCAAAGCACTATTACTGATATTCGGTTTCTGTGGAGCATATTTTCAGCTGACAGGCTTTCCAGGAGGAAAAGAAGGCATGGAGATGCAGCCAATATTCACTGAAAAAAGCAATGCTGGTCATATTAGCCTAAATACTGGCATAACAGGAGTTTGATAAGATTTTTATAATAGTTTGATAAGATTGGTGTCTCTACAGAGACATAGAGAAGAGGCAAAGCTGGGCCAGGGGCAGAGCTGTGATGGAGGGTGATACAAGTGTGGCTTTGGCAGGACAGGGACTTAGCCTACCCTCTCCTCCTGAAATTGCCAGCTTTCAGTCACAAGGCTGATGTATTTATGATTTTTTATGGTTTGCCTTATATCTTCTTTGAGAATGGAGTGTGCCTGTGGATCTGGCCCAGACATGGCATCTGTAATTGTTATTCCACTGCTTTCTTTGATACCTGAAGTATGTAGCTGTTCATTAGTCTCTCTAGATAATCTAGTTACGCATTTGACAACTTCTGTCCATAAAGTGCTCATTGTTCATGAAGCCAGGGAACTCTTCCATTTTCTGTCATCCCTCCAAAATCTTCTGGAGTGTCGGCAACCAAGAAGTATGACTGATTCTATGTAGGCATGGTTGTAATTGTGCAGGGATCATTTGACAACTGTCAACCCAGAGTTGATCTTGGCTATGTTTGATGTGTTCTAAAGTCAACAATCACATTTAGACCAAATCAATGATATCAGAAAAGAATAATCTAACTTTGATACTGAATTCAATGATCTTACTGTATTTTCCTTCATACAAATCCCCAATTACTTAATCTCTGACAAAACACACTTACTAGTTAATTGAAGAAAAGATTGGTCATTTAAGCTAATGATCCCTTCAACACCAATCAGCACACTAACAATTTTTACACAAACTGCTGAAAAGTGACTTGCAAACCCTATTCTTCACTAAAAAGGCAAATATGCAGCTCTACAAAGGTTTGTTCTACTGATTTTCCTTCTACAGTAATTATAGCAGTAAATAATCAAGGATGGTTAAGTGAACTGGAAACCCTTGAATGTACGGAAGAGGTTTGGAGAATTCTGTTTAAATTGCAAGATTTCTTTAAAGACACTGAATTTGCCACAAACTTCTGAAATGACCAAGATTGACAAGGAATTGTGGGAACAGAGAAAAGCCACACATTGAAAAACACACATATAAAAGCAAGACAATTACAAAAATGGTTAGTAAAATTACACATGCACATGAAGAAGACAAAATTTTTAGAAGTTTAGAGTTTTCATAGTGTACTCCTGTTATATATTTTAGATATTGTATAAGTAAGAAAAAATCTCATATTGGAGAAGTATGTCAGTTCTATTTGTAGTTCCTTTATAAGTATTTAGTGTATTTTGTACAGTAAATACATTCATTTAGTACCTGTACAACTAAAAGTAAGGTATTATACATTTAGTGCACTTTGTACAATAAGTACTTTCTTTTTTATTATTATTTTTTATTTATTTATTTTTCACAGAATTATTTATGGTACACAGCGACAACAAATGAGGGGCACTTCCATCCCCAGTGCTGTCCTCCCTCCACCCCCGTTTCCAGCATGCATCTCATGTACTACTAAAAGTACATATTGGTCTTTTAATCCTTTGGCCAGTACATATTGTCCATCCCTATCTATTTCTCATTATCTTAACTTGATTACTATTTGCTCTTACTCAAGTATGACCATCTCAGATATTTTAGTCTATCCATATGATTTTTTTGCATTTCAACCATTTACTCTGAGCTTGTGTTTATTGTGAGATTTCAAGTCTGTCTTGTGAAAAACAGATGGAAAGTGGATTTTACCCTTTGGTCCATCCCAAAACTCTTTGCCTTTTATTTAAAAATTAGTTCATTGACTTTTAGATAAATAATATACATTTATATATGAAGGAGTTTATCTTAAATTTTCTATGAGGGTTTTGATCTCTGTTGTCAACTTACTTTTGTTTTATTTTGAGGCCTTTCAGTATCCCTTGTAGAGCAACTTTAGAGGCTGATAAAAAGTTCTTGGCTCTTTTTTTTGTCTGAAAATGTTTTTAACACTCCTCAAAATATGAATGATAACCTCACAAAGTAAATGATTTGGGGGGAAGTTCTTTCCTTTTTTTTTTTTTTTTTTTGGTTTTTGGGTCACACCCGGCAGTGCTCAGGGGTTACTCCTGGCTGTCTGCTCAGAAATAGCTCCTGGCAGGCACGGGGGACCATATGGGACACCAGGATTCGAACCAACCACCTTAGGTTCTGGATCGGCTGCTTGCAAGGCAAACACACATGCTGTGCTATCTCTCCGGGCCCCGGGAAGTTCTTTCCATTCAGAACTTTGAATATATGATTCCATTGCCTTCTTGTATATAGAGTTTCAGTTGTGAAATCTGATGTGTATTTAAATATTGCTTCATTTGTATATAAATCCTCTATTGTCATATTAAGGAGTGAATCTCTGTCTTTGGATTGCTTGCTGTTTTGGTTACACTGTGTCTTGGTGTTTTACTGCCTGAGGTAACTTTTATATGCAGTCTCCAGTGCTTACCTTCGGGTTATGTAAGTTCTAAGTCAGTACTTTCAATCAACTATTCTTTAAGTTTAGACTTTCCTCTCTTTTAATAATCTCTATAATTCTGACATATTCTTCCTTATACTTTTTGATGTTAGATAATATAAGAAATTAATTTAAATTATTTTTATTTTGCCTCAATTACTTTTCAACTGCTGCTGCTTTTTTTCTGTTTTTGGGGGACCACACTTGGCAGTGATCAGGGCTTACTCTTAGGTTGGTGCTCATGATAACTCTTTGCAGAGCTTAGGAGAGAGTACTTTGTTCTGAGGTTCCAGCATGGGATGAATGCATGCAACAAAAGCTCTTCAATGCCTGTACTATTCTTCTGATCCTTATTACTACATATTTTATTGGAGGATTTGTATATCTCTGATTTGACTGTCCATTTGGATTTGGTTTTCCATTTCATCCATTCTACTGCTGAAAACTGTATTCTTTGGCTCCTGAATTTGTACTTGAACATTTTTAAATTCATTTAATTTTTTACATCTTAAAACGTTTTTTAAGCATTTTAAATCTCTGAATGATTCTTTAAAAGCATTTAACATCGGTAACTTTGCTATTCTAAAGTTTGACTTTAGGAGCTTAGAAGTAACAGAGTTGAAGATCTTCCTGGACTTTTGGCAACATCCACCAAAGCAGATTTGATTCATTTTTTCATTGGATCTGCTGCTGCTTATGACCAAAGTTGCCAGTCCCAGCTTTCCTTCACAATGATCTGGTGTCTCTATTCACAGTCACTGTGACTACTAATTTCTAGATGCCACAGATGCTCTTTTACCATCTTTGAAGTAACTGGATGCTCACAATCAGTTCAATTGGATTATGCATGACTGTGGGTAGCTGGGCACCAAATCCATGCAACAAGTGAATCCTACCTTGAGAAGTCTTGTTTGATGGCTAGGATATCTTTATCTCCTTCACCTGATGGCTACTATATTTCTGTGCCCATGCCTGCTTTTATTTGTAATTCTTGGTTTTCTGTGTACCACTAGTCTGTCTGCCTCAGGGAACTTACCCTAGTGTATACTATTTGTTCCCTTTTCACTTCCTGTTGCTCTGTGAACTGTCCACCCACAGTTACTAGAGCCATACCTTTATTAGAGCAGGAATCCAGGCTCTTTGTCTGTTCTGGGAAGCATGTGAACTAAGGCTAATTTGCATGCATCATAGGGTGGCTGCAGGCACATGCACTGAGTTTGAGGGGGCAATGAAGTATAAAAGACCTTGATATAGGCCCTCATTCTGACATGAGGTGGGGGCAACAGAGATGAAAATAGTTGAAACTGGGGCCAGAGCAATAGCCCAGTGGTAGAGTGTTTGCCTTGCATACAGCTGACCTAGGACAGACTGCGGTTTGATACCCCAACATTGCATATGGTCCCCCAATCCATGAGCAATTTCTGAGAACATAGCCAGGAGTAACCCTTGAGCATCACTGGACGTGATTCCCCCAAACAAAAATAGTTGAGACTATTAAACTCAACTTTTTTCAATGACAACATAAATTGCTAAAATTTAAAAGGCACTGTACTGAATGGGAGAAAATATTTTCACACCACACATCAGATAAAAAGTCAAGATACAGAAAGAATTCACAAAGCTCAACAACAGTAAAAAAAAACAGTAATCCCTTGAAAATGAAAAGTCAAAAAGTCAAAACAGACACTTCACTAAAGAAGACTTATATGCCAGTCGGCATGAAAATGTATTTGTCATTTGTTATTAGAGAAATGCAAAACCAGCCAAGAATCAAAAATCATTTCATACCAGTGAGAATGACATGTCTCAAAGAACAGATTTAAAAAAGTGTTGGTGGAACCCCTTTCACTATTGATAAAAATATTACTCAGTTTAGCCTCTGTGAAAATTTTAGTGCGGTAAGTCAATAAATTAAGCCCAGAACATCCATTCAGAAGAAATAGTACAATGGGAAAGGAAATTGCCTAGCTCTCGACTGACCTCAGTTCAATCCCTAGCATCATATATGGTCTCTTGAGCACTGCAAAGAAATGGGAATATGAGTTATGATAATAGCTTGGTGTGAACAAAAAAAAAGAAAATAGACTTCCATTTAACCCCTTTGGTATCCCAAGAAAAGAAAACCATTAAATTAAAAAGATATATGCCAACCTGTGTTCATTGCAGTGTGAAGTGCAAAAGCCAGGGTTGTAAGCAATCAATGAACACTTTACACCCTGATTTGAGGCCGGAAAGGCTCACTTGTTACCTGGACATGCTGTAGCATCTCTCTGCCTCATTCACTGAGATTGATCCTGATCGACAGAGAGAAGAGGTTTTAATCTTATTGCTTTTATTGTGGTGCATGGCCACACTGAAGCACATCATGTTAAGTGAAATTAGAAGGAGAACAATAAATACCAGACTATGTCAAGTATCTCTACAATATAGAGAAGCAAAAAAAGGAGATAGATATGTGGAATGAGAATGAACCCTTTACTTTTGGTTATAAAACTGACTATCAGTGAGAGGAGGGGTAAAAGAGGTAAACTGGAGGAGAAAGAAGAGCAGTGGTGTCTCTTTGGCTTTTTGGTAGTGACAACAGAAAGGCACATTATTGACATTGCGTGTCAAACTATAAAACGAATCTATTGTAACAACAGTACACTTTTGCTATTTTATTTTTTAAATATTTTAATTGAATCACCATGTTACAACATTCTTCATGGCTGAGTTTAAATCATACAATATCCAACATTCCTACTTTTACCAGTGCACATTTCCCACCACTAATGATCTGCATTTCCCCCCAGTCTTCCCTCCTGTTCTCTCCACAACCTGCCTCTGTGGCAGACATTTTTCTCCTCTATCTCAGTTCTTTTTTTCTTTTAGACACTGATTTGCAATATTACTACTGAAAGAGTATTCTGGTTATTACTTTACCGCTTTTCAGCACTCAGTTCTTGTCTAGAAGGATCATTTCCGACTATTATTGTTGTAGTGGTTTATTCTCTGTCATAAGTACACTCCCCTACTCTTTTCAGCAAGCTTCCTACTCTAAAACAGTCCTCCTGACCCTTCTCTCTATTGCTTTTGGACATTATTATTATATTACCTCCCTTTTAGTTATACCACAAATGAGTACGATCACTCTATGTCTATCTTTCTCCTCCCTATGACTCACTTTGCTCAGCTTAATACCCTCTATTTCTATTCATATTTAAAAAATTTAATTACTTCATTTCCCTAACAGCTATGTAGTATTCCATTGTGTAGATGTTCCACATTTTCATTATTCCCTCCTGTGTTCATGGACACTTAGGTTGTTTCCAGATTCTGATTATTGTGAATAATGACAATGCTGCACTAAACATAGTGCAAGCCTTTTCTGCATTGTTTTTTTTTTTTTGAGCCCTTTGTGTATGTATTTCCAGAAGTAGTATTGCTGGGTCATACAGGAGCTCAATTTCTAGTTTTTGGAAAACTTCTGCATTGTATTTTGTTGCTGTTATGCTTTTTTTTTTTTGAAGTTTCTGAGTTTTTTTGTTGTTTTTCTTTTTTCCCTTTCTTCTTTCAAATTGATATTTATAACCTCTAGATGGACTCCTCCCAATTTTTTCCCTACAGAACCACATAACTTGAATCATCTATATCTGCCTCATAAATTGAGGGGGAAAATTGATGGTACCAAGATCACACAGTCATATGAACATTGAGTGGAAATAAAAAATAATCTGACTTAAACACCAAACCCAAAGTCAACGACAACAGAATTGATACCCAATCTACAACAAAATATAAGCAGTCCAGGGGGCAAATGAGGGAGATTTGGATGTGTGTTGGGAATAGCGGTGAAGGGAGGACAACACTGGTGGTGAAAATGGCCCTTATTAATTGTCATTATGTACCTTAAATATTACTGAGAAAGATTAGCAATTCACTTTGGTCACAATAAAATGTAGTAAAAAATGAATACTTGGCTTTATGAGAGTAGATCTATTTATAAATAGAATTCTAGGAATATTATACAAATATTTGCCATAATAGTGTCAAAAGAAGCAGTGTCGATCCTTATGCATCAGAGTGTGAGAAATTTTATATTTCAAATATTGGGAGTGCCCTGCACATAGAAATTGGCCATGCACTGTTTCATTTCTGACTCAAGGGTGTCACTCATTATATTGCCTTACTTCGTGGCCAGTTTATGGTAGAGATTTAGGGTTTTCTAATTTGTGAAACTTAACTTTATTTCTGTGTAATCTGCCTGCCACAAATGCCTTAGATCTCTTTGATTAATTTCTAGATTTAAATAAACAATTTGTGTCAAACAGAAGTAGGCTATTGTGCCATTTCTAAGACTTTATGGACTATTTCTCCGCATCTTCCTATTCTCAGTCTCCATTCACCTCCCATCCACATTGCAGACTTGGTTGCAAGTCAGTTGTTTCTTGACCCACGTTCCTTCAACAGTGCCCTCTGGTATATTTTTTCACACTTAAGTTCTCATTCTTGATTGCACACTTCTGGCTTCTTATCTTTTGTACAGGTAGTTCTAGAAATTCTTCCAAAGACACAGGCATCTCTTCTTGATGAATAAATTGGACATAACCCAAATATATTTTCTCCTTTCAGGATTGGAATCCTCTCCTTCCTCCTCCTTTCCCTTTTTTCCTCGAAGCTATGACCCATCCACCCAGGCAGAGTTAGTCACTACCCCTCTGCCACCCCCGGCAGCAGTCTTTGTTTCCTTATTTATAAACTAACTGTTGACTGTAACTTCGCTGGCGTTATAAGTTTTTCTATTTCTGTGTCACAATAACCATGACTCCCACGAGCTATGAAACCCTAGAGTTTAAATTTTGTTCATCTCTAGATTCTGAGTCTTTCTGCACAGTGGTGAACATGGAAACTGAATACTCAATATGTCGGTGTTGCTTAATGAATGGAAGAAGAGAGTATAAAATATGCAAGTCAAACATGCAGTACATTAAGGTCAAACACGAGAAATTTTCAGTGTGGTTGCCTAACTTTTGAAATTCTGCATAGTTCAAGAACTAATAGAAGGGTGATTTTCACTAGAAGATGCCAGAGTTTTATGTCCCATTTTCTTCCTCTATTGTTGCAACCAAATATGTGAAATGTGAGAAATTATTATCAAGAGAAGAAGTCAGTGACCCTGGCCTTTCTCTTAAATCTCAAACTGGCTCCATTTTTTTTCTGAGATTGCAGATACCCTATCACATTATTGCTTCTCTCAAATAATTTTCCTCCCATGAAGGTCCACGCAAATTGTACATATGTAAGCAGGCAGAAAGATGGATTTCTTTTACTGAGAAATGCACTTGTTGTCTTCCTATATCATACTGAGGAAAATGTAGTAATATTTCAGTACAAATACCACTGAAACTGAGAGAAGCTTAAGGAAGATGGTGGATCATTATATAATATCAGTTCAGTGTTGAGCACCATGCTAGGCCACTTGGCGGAAGAATTTTGATTATGGACCATGACTTTTGGGACTCTACAGGGTGATTGGAAGAGAATGAAAAAGAAATGAACATTGGCACATGAAGTTCTAAGATCTATAGCAAAGTGAAGCCTGTGTGTCAGTCACAGTACGCATGAGGGACTCTTCATCTAAACTCGACTTGAAATGGGAGGTCTTCATATCAGACAATTGAAATCTGGAGAAGGAAAGTGATTTGCCCAAGGTCCCCTGGTAACGCTAGTTCTAACTCTCCTGGTGCCCATTTTAGGGCTCTTATTTATAGTCTGCATTATTACAGGAAGCTGCATACTGCGCTTTTGTAGCTTTTAAGGGGGAGACTGGGAACTTTAACTAGGGAATTATACTCAAATAAGTTAATCACAATCATGCACACAGTTCCTGGCACATGGATATTTTAGGAATGGGTACTTAATTTTCCTACAGTGTATTAAGTAGTCTTCAGCTTTATGGTTTGACCAAGTCCTGGCACAAGAATCAAAATAATAAAGCGTCCAGACTTGAAATTGGGTGAATTAAATCAGAGTTTTAGGGAACTTAGTAACTCAAAAGTAGATCCCTAAATGAAATTTAAAATAATGTAACTAATATGTAACATATGTACAACTCTGATTTTTTTCTTAGACTATATCACTGGATAATGTGGATAGAGTGAAGCCTGGATTTAAAATCTCATTCTTTGTAAAATGAATTGATTGAAGTAGATTATTCCCAAAATATCTCCTCACTTCTAACATTCTAAGATTATAGGGTTTGACTATGCAAACAACTTAATATATTGTTTCATTTATATAATTAGGAAAGGAGAAGTATTATGTGCAAGGGGGTAAAGCGTAGATCCACATTTGTTTTTCCTTATTTTATCTGTCTGAGGACTTCCTGCTGCTGATTGCATTCACCTGGGTGGCAAATGAAAGGTTGGAAAGGAAAACAAAAGCCACCATGTAAGCTACTTGCCTTTAATGTGCCTGACACCTGACTGAGGGTTGATTCCCAGTAGGCTGCATGGTATAGCAAACCTTTCCAAGAGAGCTCCCTGAACACAAAATGTAGAATAAGCCCTGACCACTACCAGATGTGGCTCCCTTAAAACAAGCCAAAATTAAAAAAGGAAAACATCTCCAAGTGAGTAGAATTTACAACAGTCTTCATATGTGCCTGTCTTCTTAAGCTTTGAGAGGACACCTGACTCTTGTTGGTTATAGTTTAAGAGGAGTTAAGCTTTGCAGACTTCTTTGGCTTTAAAAATAATTACTTTATTTAAACACCACGGTTACAAATTTGTTCACGATTGAGTTTCAGTCATACAATGTCCCCATTCTTCACCTGTGCATATTTCATGCCAACAATGTCCCTAGTTACCCTCCCACACTGCTTCTGCTTGCCTCTGGGACAAAAAAATATTTTTTGGCTTTTCTATTTTGGGGGGGGGGGGGCATATCCAGCACAGAGGAATCACTTCTGAAAGTACTCAGAGGAACATATGGGATATAGAGAATCAGACCCAGCTCTTCCATGTGCAAAACAAGCACCCTACAAGCTGGCCTAGTACTCCAGCCCCTGACATTTCATTCAATAATCAGTCTGTGTCAATATATTGCAATTTTTTGCACTAGAATCTTTGCTGTAACCCTGGGGTCTGTGAACTCCTCTTCACTGATAAAGAATAGTTGCCACAAAGAAGTTAAATGAATTGATCAAAATAGCACAGTCAAGATGTACATAAAGCAACTTTAACTTCAGGTCTTGAGGGCATCCAAGTCCAAGGTTCTTATCATTTCACGAATTTCCATGACATAGCTGGACATTCAAAAAAGAAAGAGTGACTGTAATACAATATAAAGGTGACTATTGCTAAGAATCGTGGAGAAAAGTTTTGTTTTGGCTTTTTCACTTACCGCAACAAGGAAATATGTAGTATATTTTGAATAATCCCCCTTTGAAACAATCAACCATAATTAAAAATATGGACTAGAAAACAAAACAAAAATAACATGACTTAGAAAATTAGAAAATGTGGGACATAGATTCTATATGATTCTCTCTGTCAAAGACTGTCTTAGTAACTTCCAACAGTTCCGTTGCCTTCTCTGGGACTCTGTTTCCCCATCTAAATGTATCATGACAAAAATAGACTTGTCAAACTTTTGCCTAGTTTTAATAAACACATTAATCACACGAGGAATTGTTAAATTGCATACACTCGTCTGGCATGATCCAATGAGACTGCTCAGAAATTGGGCATTTCTCTGAAGTGAAGATAGCACTTTGAGTGGAGTAGTGATCACCCCAGATTTATACCTCATTATCTAAGAGTAAGATGATAAATTCAATCCCAAATTGTAAGGTAAATAAGGATTTCAACTCAGGTCTGAAGATTTACATAGGATAGTGTGGTTATAGTCTTTCAATCAGACGATGAGATTTCTTTAGCAGTATCTAATATTGCTGCTGACACTTTTTCTCTTGAAGATGTCTCCAGTCCTCCTCCAAATCTGGTGCTGTTCTAAGAAGTAGAAAGTGGGTTGCTACCATGAAAGCAGAATATCTGGGAGGTGGGAAGTGGGTTGGTTGCATTGCACATGCACAGCTCTGGGATTTCTGAGTATTAGCTGTGTTCCTTACTCTGCCCATTGGTTGTAAATGCATCTTTTCCCTTGGCACCATAAGACACTGTTAGAAGGAGAAGTCAGTTGCTACTTTCCCTGCAGAAATCAAGCATGTCATTCTGCCACTTGATCAGTTGGCAGAGTGAGAGAGCAATGCTCTGGCCCCATTTCCAGCACACTGCCAGTGCAGTGGTCCATACATCCCCACTCTCTTCCTCCTGAGTAAAGTTGTTCTTTGCCTGCTAAAGGATATTGTAGGCAGTTAAAAACGTTCTCAAAATACGGAACCTATGTCAACATAAATCGAAATTATCTTGAAAACCTAGGATCCATCCAAGCTTAGGGATATTTTAATGCAATTACCTTCATAAATCCCACACCGGCATGAACAAATATTGAATAAATCTGAAATCAACTGAAATAATACTCTTCTTGGTTTCATTAGCTAAATTCTCTTTTTTGGCACATTTTCCATTCTGAATCTTTTAAAGTTTCTTTTAACTTTAGTTCTAAAGGAGGTCTTTTCTTAACTTTCATAATTACCTGTCTATACAGAAAAATCTGCATGAGTGATACTGACATGCAGCAATGTCTGATATTTTAGCTTGCCTTGTTGAAGCATTCCTTTGAGATACAAGCAACTTCCTCCTCAGTTTACTGTAAGCTAAATAAGAAAACCTAGCCCCAAAATGTGGTTCAACTAGAGAACTCTGCCATCCATCTTCTTGGCTTAGTAAGAACTGACTTAGTTTGAAATATCTGAGCTAATGCAAATCAACTGAGGAACCAAATTGATTTGAGATGGATAATTGGCCCCTTTACATTGCTTCAGCTCTTAACTCTTAACATCTAATGCTTGTCCACCTGGTGGTTTGACACCAAAAAATGTGCATTTAAGTTTTAAACTGCCCTGGTTTCATAGATATCCAGTAATTTACTCAGCATAGTGTCAGTACTTAGCAAGAATCAAAGTATATTCCTTCTTGTCACTTCTATGATGCATAATAACAAAGTTGGTAGCTTAAGCAATACAAGTTTATTTTCTTGTAGTTCTGAAGTTCTGGAGCCTCACTGGGGTACCTTGAAATTGTAGCAGCTTATGTTTCTGCACATCCTAGGGCAAAACCATTATATTTCTTTTTGCAGCTTGTAGAAACTGTCTGCACTTCTTTGCTTGTGACTTCATAATGATAAAATTGGTCTTTGAGGATAGTGTGCATCACTCTAAGAAACCATTATGTAGACACCTAAATTTGATTATTAGATGGTACAATGTGAGGATCACACACTTTTTGAGGTGTAAAAACCCACCAGGGCTTGATTAGAGACCGACCTAGGTTTAATTAACATAAGTATTCTTGATAAAGTTAACCCTCAGGTTAATTACCTTTGTTTTGTTAACTCTGGTTGATAAAAGCGGCAGTGATAGCAGCTCAGTTTAGCTTGGCTTGATTAGTAAGATTCAAGGGGCTGTTCAACCCCCTTGGCCCCTATGCACAGTCTCCCATGACTCTGTATGTTCTTTGTGTGATATCCCTGATGCTTACTTGTCTATTCTAGGTTTGCACAAACTTGGTAAATACTGAGGGCTGCAGGAAGCAGCCCTCTGGGGAACCAGCTGCCACACTTTGTATTAACATACACACTATCTTGCTCAATGTATATTCTCTTTATTTTAATATATTTATTTAAGCACCAGAATTTCAAACATGTTAGTAGTTGGGTTTTAGTCATAAAAAAGAACACCCTTCTTCACATTCCCACTCAATGTGAATTCTCAGTCTCTCAACCCATGGCCATCTAATATAGGTTTTCACCATATATCATGACCATATCCCTCTATTTATTTGTTGTTTAATTTTAGGTATTTGAGGTTTTTTCCATTTTATTTGTGATGAATTTTCATTTTCAAAGCATCATACCCTTACAATTTAGTTGAGATGCTTTCTATTTTATTGATTTTATACAGATATGTTTTATGACACAGCATATGCCTTGTTTTAGAGACTATCCAGGTGCACAGAAGAAAAATGTGTTCCAACTTTTGGGGGGATATCTAGTTATAAATTTACTTATGTATCTATATAGAGATATATATTTATGTATACATTTTTAAGAACCATTTCTGCTATTTATTCATTTTAGACTAGTGGCTTCTCATTGAAGTTATGTGTAGTTGATCTATACAGCAGTGACAGTTTATTTATTAGTGTACTACTGATGTTTTCTTGCTGTCAGTATGTTCTTTCATGTCTGTTAGCATTTTAAAAATAGTTTGATGTTGATCATTAGTTTCATTAATTTTTAGGACTGTCAGTAGCTCTTGATGAAGTGATTTCTTGATCTGTAAAAGTGACCATACTTGGCCATGACCAGCTTTGAAATTATTTTTGCTCTTTTTAATTCTTGGTTTATTGGTTTTGATTTTGCAAAAATTAAGATAAAAGCAAGGTTTCTTAATAGAAAATAATAAATAATAGTGACTAAGATGCTCCCTCTTCCAACTGAAATATTGACATTTATTTTCTATATGATGTTAGGCAAGTTATTTCACAGTAATGAACATCAGCTTCGTTACTAATAAAAATAGGATAATAAATTATGCATGGTTCATGGAAAGCATTAGGACAAAACCAACTAGCATTATTACCTTACTTAATTGTCTACTACCCTCACAACTGATAAGAAGTCTTTGTAAATGCCTTTCAAATCAAGTCAGTATATGCTAAACTTTCCTTAAGTAAGGAAACAAGTGGCTCTGTTACCTAGCACCATTTATGTATTTTTACCATAGTATATGGTCTAGTATCCAAACAGTATTTGTAGGTACTTAGAAATCCCCATGAAACTTCATAGAGTTGAGGAGAATTAGATGCTTCATGTCATTTTATAGAATATGTTTTCAGTGCTGCCTTTTATTCCATTGAAACTTCTCAGACAAGTTTAATTTTAAGATAAAATAGGATAAAATACCAGGAGTTGAGTGCAGAGAACTAGGAATATCCATTGGCTACTAATAATTTACTGATGTAAAAAAATCAATAGACCTGTTAGGATATTGGAGTATGTGGCTTTATTTTGGAGAATGCATCACATCTGGAAAAAAGTCTGTAGACTTGGAATGAAGGAAATCTTCAAGTGCACTCGAGAAAAGAAATATCACTGGACCACTGGAAAATCATACAAATGGCTCAGATCTTTATCATAAAATGCTAAGGGATAAATGCTTCTTTATTATCATGGCTCTTTGAGAAAGAATAAGAATACCAAAATATATTTGCACCTAATAAACAGTTTGAGAATAATTCCCTTGAATTTTTTTCTGATACATTGTTTTTCTTAAATTTGCCGCATTTTTCATTTATATTTTCCTGATTTGTGATGTCAAAACTTGAAAACCTTGGGTTTATAATGTGTCTTAGAACAGCTGGTTCAGAAAAATTATTGATATTGTACTGGCAATTGTATGTAAAACATTGAAAATGAAGAATGGATCAGTAAATGGGAGGCTCAAGGATTCATAGCAATACAATACTCTCAAAATACACAATATTACAAATTCAGCAATATAGCTGCATTTTTGTGCTCCATCATCAACACTGACAGCAATAGTAATGAACACATATGGACGTTGCAAACATAATTGTGCAATGAATGATAGGCAGACAGATAGATGATTTTGAATTATCTTTACTTGAAATATGTCTATGTTGCCTTTTAAATATCCTCACTCACAACAACATGGAAGCTCCTTGAAGACATTTTTACACACTCAGCTTAGAGAGTAGAAGAGGAAGATCCAGACTGAGTGATGCTGAGAGAGGCCATTTCTGAGATGCTGCCATATGCTCTTCTTTTGGGAATCTGAAAGTTATGATTTAACATTTGGGAACATAGGGTCAGAGCCAGAAAAGTACAATGCATCTGGGCAGTTGGGGATTAGAAAAAACAAGAAGCTAATAGAGAAGACAAATGCCAGTTTGGTTTGTCTTTGAAAATTGTATTTAATGCACATTTTGTCTGTGAATGTACAATGTAAGCAGCTGTCATCCAGCTGAATCAGTGTTCATGTTCACCCACGTCTTTGAAACTGAAAGCAGCCCTCCTGGCTCACCTCCTAAATATCAATGAAATCCTCCTTCCTCTCCATGTGTGTTCTCCAAATCCTACTTCAGAATTGGAGCCATACTATGGCAGATAGGGGAATTGCCTTGCACACAGCCAATTTGGGTTTGTTCCTGGTATCTGTGAGATCTCACAAGAGTGATCTTTGAGTAACAATCAGATCAAATGTTGAACACTGCCAGGTGTGCTGGCCTCCCAAAAAAGCCTTAGTGATTTCTACCTGCCTCCCTGTGTCAAATATTACTATATCTCAATTCACAATCAACATGCAGCAAGCTTTTAAAGGAATCAACATTTCACTTCTCTGCTTCAAAAATCTGCAAACTCTTCTTTGGATACCCATCTTAATATCAACCACATGTGACTTACAGTATTCTTTCTGTCATGTCTTTGAGTACCTTGAAGTTATATTTCCATTTACTTCTCCCCTTTGCCCAACCAAGAGTCTAGACATAAGAACATTGACACTGTTTTCTGACATTCTGACATGCAATATTGCTTTGGAAAAATACATGGTATTTAGAGACAAGCTTTTCCACATTTTTTAAGTTCATATCCAAATATTATAATTCTCAACACCTATATTCTAGTCTAACTGACTACTTACTGTTAAATGAATAAATCAAGAATTTTGAAGATCTCACAAGCCATTAAAAGATATCAATACTTATTTATTTTTAATAATCTTTATTGTGATCAAAGTGAATTTCATCTCTTTCACAGTAATAATTAAGGTACATAGTGACAATTAATTAGCGCCATTCCCACAACCGGTGTTGTCCTCCCTCAACCCCGATTCCCAACAAGAATCCATACCTCCCCCTTTGCCCCATGGACTGCTAGTGTAAAAGTCTCCTTTGTATATAGCTGTTTGTAGATTAGGTATCAATTCTGGTGTCATTGACTTTGGGTTGATGCTTAAGTCTGATCATTTTTTATTTCCAATCAATGTTCATATGACTGGTTTGGTCCTGCTACCATCCATTTTTCCCCTCAAATTATAAGAGAGAACAAGGTGATTCAAAAAAAGAAAAGAAAAGAAAAAGTTGGGAGGAATCTATCTATAAATATCAATTCAAAAGAAGAAAGAAAAATAAATAGAAAAAAGAAAAACAAAACAAAAAAACCCAAAAAACTAGCAATGACAAAAAACACAGCAGCAGCAACAAAAAAATTTATAACCAAAACAACAGCCACAAGAAATAAAAGATAAAAATAAAGAAAAGGAAGAAAAAAGATATAACAAAGAAAAGAATGAAGGGCTGGTGTAGCAAAAGCATTTTTTGTTTTGTCTTGTTTTTTTTTTCTTGTTTTGTGTGGTTTTTTTCATAGGAACAATAAGTATTGGGGAACTTAGAAAGACCCAGGAGATACAGAGTTTCACCACCTTGAAGCTTATTATCATGGGAGCAACTACAGGCTCCGTACATGCTCATTATCAAACCCTAAGGTCTTTTTATGGTGCCAGGAAACTTTCTGCTCAGTTGTAGATAACCAAATTAGTCCTATGTAGCTAGAGATCTTAGTGTTTCAACAAGTCATCAGACCAAGTCTAGGATGATCTTTCTTTATGGTTTTAAAAGATCTCTTCCGTCACGATTCTTGTAGTCTGTCTTCTATAATTAGTGAGCTTGGTTCTTTCACAGATCCTAGGTAGAAGCCTAGGATAGAGTCTTTCCTTATGGCTCCAGAAGTTCTGCTGAGTCTCTGTTGTTCAAGTCAGATCTCTGGTATGAGATCTTGGTTTTCATACAAATCCTAGGCCAAAGGAAAAATACAAAATAGAAGCCCTATTTAACCTGGCTCCTAAGATCTTAATAGATATGTGAAATTTACCAGTTGAGGAAAGAGAAAATATATATTACATGGATGTCTGGACACTCTGTATCTCTTTATGTAAATATATATTTATCTCTCTATATACATATGTATTTATAGGTACGTACAGAAATATATATGTATCTCTCTTTATAAATATCTAAGTATTTCTCAGTCCAATTTCATTGTCATATACATCTTTCTGTTGAACTCACTTCTATCAGAATTTTGAGTTAAGCCAGTAAACTATTCCTTAGTGCTTTTTCCACCTGCCCTTCACCAGTGTATTTAACCTTAAATGACTCCTTTCTTTACTCTTCCATTGAGTAAAATGGCTCACATTAAAGAGATACTTAAAGTCCCTGGAAAAATGGCTGAGGGATATTGCCATTTTGTTGGGAGAGTATAGTAAATAATGAGTTATGGCTAAGCATAGAAACATTATAGTAGCAAGGCTTTTGCCTTACAAGAGGACAACACAATACAGACCCCCAGGTTAGATCCCATTATCCCATATGGTTCCCTGAGCATGCCAGGAGCAATTTCTGAAGAGCAGAGCCAGGGGAAACCCGTGAGTGCTGTCGGTTGTGACCCAAAAACCAAAAAATAGAAACATTAACAATTCTCTAAACTATTTTACTCCAATACTTTATAAAATAGTGCCTAAAACAATAGAGATGTGGGTCAAAAGAACCATCCCATGATATAAAACTTACCATAAAGAGCACCAACAACTACCACGACCATGATAGTGAGAAAGAAGAAATAGAATGTCCCAAAGATGGTCAGGGGTGGGAGAAGAGGGAAATAGGGAACATTGGTGGTGGAAAAAAGTTAAACTGGTGGTGAAGGGTTGTGTGCATTCAGTGACTTAATCCCAACTATGGACATTTTTAAACCATGGTGCTTAAATAAAGAAATGCTTATAAAAATAAATAAACATAAAACAAAACAAAAAATAGTGCTATAAAAGGGACCAGAGGGACATATGTTGCCTGGATTCATGGTGCTAGAGCACAGGTTTCCCACATTCTTAGTTCTGAGCTGTGCAATGTCCTACTTACATGCTGGAATTTGTATCAGGGCTCTCTCAGCCTTTAGAGGGGCCCAAACTCTCTCTTTAAAGCAGAGTACTCCTTTCTCTCTTTCTCTCTCTTATACTCTCCATCCCCTTTCTCGGTACTTCCAAATAAAATATAGTTTTTCCTCCAAAACAATACTAGATTTTATTTAAATTATTAAGTCACCATATTTAAGGATGAAGTTTTTGATTTTCAGGGAGGGACTTCAGAGCATAAAAACCGGCTAACCTTTGCAAAAGCTGGCTCCCTGTGTGTGACACCAGGTGGGGAAAATCCGCGAAAGTACACCGGCCCAGTGGGGCTCAGCTGTGAAAGACTGTGAGTGTGACCTGTCTATGTCTGTCTACTGTCCTCTTGCGTGAAACTCTTGCGAGTGGGGCAAAAAGAGCCTCCAGAAACCTCGCTCGCCCAGACGCCATTTTCAGGGAGGGACTTCAGAGCATAAAAACCGGCTAACCTTTGCAAAAGCTGGCTCCCTGTGTGTGACACCAGGTGGGGAAAATCCGCGAAAGTACACCGGCCCAGTGGGGCTCAGCTGTGAAAGACTGTGAGTGTGACCTGTCTATGTCTGTCTACTGTCCTCTTGCGTGAAACTCTTGCGAGTGGGGCAAAAAGAGCCTCCAGAAACCTCGCTTGCCCAGACGCCATTTTCAGGGAGGGACTTCAGAGCATAAAAACCGGCTAACCTTTGCAAAAGCTGGCTCCCTGTGTGTGACACCAGGCGGGGAAAACCCGCGAAAGTACACCGGCCCAGTGGGGCTCAGCTGTGAAAGACTGTGAGTGTGACCTGTCTATGTCTGTCTACTGTCCTCTTGCGTGAAACTCTTGCGAGTGGGGCAAAAAGAGGCTCAAGCTAAGCACGGCCACTCCGCTTCGCTACGCGGCCGTGCACTCTTTCTAAGGAAAGAACTCCATTGCAACAAGAAGGAAAAATCACACTAAGAACGGCGCTATATCACAGAAGCAAACATTTCTCTCCGGACTGTCTTCTCTGTTGCATGCTCGGGCCTAAGATTTGACCCAGTGTGAGGCTTCATCCACGGAGGACTCCCCTCCCTTAGAGGCAAGTCAGCCCATCCAGAAAGGGAGGAGCCAGAGGAGTGTGCTGCCTACATCATATAGACAATGAATACCACCACAACACGTAGAAAAACCCACAATACAAGTGTGACAATGGGGAAACAATGCAGGCCAGCATCAGACATAGAGAATGAAGATGACAATTCTGAGGACCAGATAATGACTGAACAACTAATCAACCTCTCAGATAAGGACTTTAGACTAGCAATATGGAAGGTGCTCAACAGACTCCAAGAAACCATGGATCGAGTTGAACAGAACACTAATAAGAACCAAGAAAATATGAAGGCAGAAATGACAAAACTCCAAACTGAAAAACATGTCAACTAACAGGACTGAAAAAGTCAGTAAACGAAGTGAATGACAAAATGGATAAGCTCTGGGACAGGGTATCAGAAGCTGAGAATAGACTTGGTGCTGTGGAAGATGAGATACATAACAATTCCATACAGCAGGAGAGATTGGACAAAAAACTTAAAGCAAATGAGCAGACAATGGAAAAATTAGTCAAAGAATGGGAACAGACGAAAATAGAAGTCTATGATAAGATCAACAGAAACAACTTAAGAATCATTGGAGTCCCAGAGACCCAGCAAGAAAATTTCCAGGAAGAATCAATGGTCAAGAACATCATTAAAGAGAAACTTCCAGAGCTAAAGAATATATGTGATCAAATCCTGCATGCCCAAAGAGTACCAACCAAAAGAGACCCCAGAAAAACCACCCCAAGACACATCCTAGTCACAATGACAAATCCCACAGATAGAGACAGAATTCTGAAAACAGCAAGATCAAAAGGGGAAATCATGTTCAAGCAAGCTTCCCTGAGATTTACAGCAGACCTGTCACCAGAAACGCTCAATGCCAGAAAGCAGTGGTGGGATATTGTGACAAGACTGAATGAAATGAATGCTTCACCCAGAATACTATACCCAGCAAAACTCACTTTCCGGTTTGATGGAAGAATACATGGTTTCACAGACAAAAAACAGCTCAGAAACTTCACAGACACAAAACCAGTCTTAAGAGAAAAACTGAAAGACCTAATCTAAGACAAGACTACCCAAAAGACACACCAAATTTTGAAATAAAGATGGCGTTAAATCCCAGGACAATTCTTTTTCTCAACGTCAATGGACTAAATGCACCAGTTAAGAGACACAGAGTGGCTAAATGGATCAAAAAACTCAATCCAACCTTCTGCTGCCTACAAGAAACGCACCTGAATAGTCAGAACAAACATAGACTCAAAATAAAAGGCTGGAGAAAAGTTATCCAAGCAAACAACACCCATAAAAAAGCTGGAGTGGCCATACTAATATCAGATAATGCAAACTTTATACTCAGGAAGGTTGTAAGGGACAAAGACGGACATTTTATATTAATCAAGGGGTACGTAGAGCAGGAAGAATTCACTCTCCTAAACATATATGCACCGAATGAGGGGCCAGCAAAATATTTAATACAACTGTTGACAAATCTGAAAAATAATATCAACAACAACACAATAATTGTGGGGGACCTTAACACGGCTTTGTCAACACTGGACAGGTCAACCAGACTGAAACCCAACAAGAATATACTAGACCTGAGGAGAGAAATGGAAGAAAGAGGCCTAGTGGATATATATAGGACACTCCATCCCCAGAAACCTGGATACACATTCTTCTCCAATGTACATGGGACATTCTCCAGGATAGACTACATGCTGGCACATAAAACATACCTCCATAAGATCAAGAGGATAGAAATTTTGCAGACTACCTTCGCTGACCACAAGGCTCTGAAATTATTTGTGAACTCCAAAGGGACTCAGAAGAAACACTTTAACACCTGGAAGTTAAACAGCCTCATACTCAATAACCAGTGGGTCCGAGATGAAATCAAGGAGGAAATAAAAAGGTTCCTGGAAACAAATGACAATAAAGACACAAACTCTCAGAACTTATGGGACACAGCAAAAGCAGTACTGAGAGGAAAATTTATAGCTTTGCAAGCACACATCAGGAAGGAAGAAGGAGCTTACCTGAGTAGCTTAATGACACAGCTAATAGAACTAGAAAAAGCTCAACAAAAGGACCCAAGAATAGGAAGACAGAAGGAAATAACAAAGCTGAGAGCAGAAATCAACGAAGTGGAAACTCAAAAAACAATCCGAAAGATCAACGAAAGCAGAAGTTGGTTCTTTGAAAAAATAAACAAGATTGATAGACCACTGGCAAACCTAACAAAGAAAGAGAGAGAGAGAAACTTGATAACTCGTATCAGGAATGAAAAAGGAGAGATCACTACTGATATGACAGAGATTCAAAGGGTAATCAGAAACTACTTTGAAAAACTCTACGCCACTAAAAATGAGAACCTGGAAAAAATGGATAAATTCTTGGACTCTTATAATCTTCCACGGTTGAAGGAAGAGGATGTAGCATATCTAAACACCCCCATCACCATTGATGAAATTAAAACAGTAATCAAATGTCTGCCGAAAAACAAAAGCCCAGGTCCAGATGGATTCACTAATGAATTCTATCAAACTTTCCAAGAGGAACTACTGCCAATCTTGGCAAGACTCTTTCATGAAATTGAACAAACAGAAACACTTCCAAATAGCTTTTATGAAGCCAACATCACCTTGATACCTAAACCAGACAGAGACGCTACCAAAAAAGAAAATTACAGACCAATATCACTGATGAATGCAGATGCAAAGATCCTCAACAAAATCCTGGCAAATAGGATTCAATGCCTCGTTAAGAAGATCATCCACTACGATCAATTAGGTTTCATCCCAGGAATGCAAGGCTGGTTTAACATCCGTAAATCTATCAACATAATACACAACATCAATAACAAGAAAAATAAAAACCACATGATCATATCAATAGATGCAGAGAAAGCATTTGATAAGGTCCAACACCCATTCTTGATCAAAACTCTCAGCAAGATGGGAATGGAGGGAACCTTTCTCAATATAGTGAAGGCCATCCACCACAAGTCAGTGGCAAATATTGTCCTCAATGGAGAAAAACTGAAAGCCTTCCCTCTAAATTCTGGCACAAGACAAGGCTGTCCTCTCTCACAACTCCTATTCAACATAGCACTGGAAGTACTTGCTATAGCGATTAGGCAAGAAAAGATATCAAGGGAATCCAGATAGGAAAGGAAGAAGTCAAGCTCTCACTGTTTGCAGATGACATGATACTCTACTTAGAAAACCCTAAAGACTTTATCAAAAAGCTTCTAGAAACAATAGACTCATATAGCAAGGTGGCAGGCTACAAAATTAACACACAAAAATCAATGGCCTTTCTATATACCAATAGTAATAAGGATGAAATGGACATTAAGAAAACAACCCCATTCACAATAGTACCACACAAACTCAAATATCTTGGAATCAACTTGACTAAATATGTGAAGGACCTATACAAAGAAAACTATAAAACTCTGCTCCAAGAAATAAGAGAGGACACACGGAAATGGAAACACATACCCTGCTCATGGATTGGCAAGATTAACATCATCAAAATGGCAATACTCCCCAAGGCATTATACAGATTTAATGCCATCCCTCTAAAGATACCCATGACATTCTTCAAAGAAGTGGATCAGACACTTTTGAAATTCATTTGGAACAATAAACACCCTCGAATAGCTAAAGCAATCATTGGGAAGAAGAATATGGGAGGAATTACTTTTCCCAACTTTAAACTGTACTACAAAGCAACAGTTATCAAAACAGCATGGTATTGGAATAAGGATAGGTCCTCAGATCAGTGGAATAGGCTTGAATACTCAGAAAATGTTCCCCAGAGATACAACCATCTAATTTTTGATAAAGGAGCAGGAAATCCTAAATGGAGCAGGGAAAGCCTCTTCAACAAGTGGTGTTGGCACAATTGGATAGCCACTTGCAAAAAATTAAACTTAGACCCCCAGCTAACATCATGTACAAAGGTAAAATCCAAATGGATTAAAGACCTCGATATCAGCCCCAAAACCATAAGATATATAGAACAGCACATAGGCAAAACACTACAGGACATTACAGGCATCTTCAGGAGGAAACTGCACTCTCCAAGCAAGTGAAAGCAGAGATTAACAGATGGGAATATATTAAGCTGAGAAGCTTCTGCACCTCAAAGGAAATAGTGCCCAAGATACAAGAGCCACCCACTGAGTGGGAGAAACTATTCACCCAATACCCATCAGATAAGGGGCTAATCTCCAAAATATACAAGGCACTGACAGAACTTTACAAGAAAAAAACATCTAACCCCATCAAAAAATGGGGAGAAAAAATGAACAGACACTTTGACAAAGAAGAAATACGCATGGCCAAAAGACACATGAAAAAATGTTCCACATCACTAATCATCAGGGAGATGCAAATCAAAACAACGATGAGATACCACCTCACACCCCAGAGAATGGCACACATCACAAAGAATGAGAATAAACAGTGTTGGCGGGGATGTGGAGAGAAAGGAACTCTTATCCACTGCTGGTGGGAATGCTGTCTAGTTCAACCTTTATGGAAAGCGATATGGAGATTCCTCCAAAAACTGGAAATCGAGCTCCCATACGATCCAGCTATACCACTCCTAGGAATATACCCTAGGAACACAAAAATACAATACAAAAACCCCTTCCTTACACCTATATTCATTGCAGCTCTATTTACCATAGCAAGACTCTGGAAACAACCAAGATGCCCTTCAACAGACGAATGGCTAAAGAAACTGTGGTACATATACACAATGGAATATTATGCAGCTGTCAGGAGAGATGAAGTCATGAAATTTTCCTATACATGGATGTACATGGAATCTATTATGCTGAGTGAAATAAGTCAGAGAGAGAGAAAAACGCAGAATGGTCTCACTCATCTATGGGTTTTAAGAAAAATGAAAGACACCCTTGTAATAATAATTTTCAGACACAAAAGAGAAAAGAGCTGGAAGTTCCAGCTCACCTCAGGAAGCTCACCACAAAGAGTGATGAGTTTAGTTAGAGAAATAACTACATTTTGAACTGTCCTAATATTGAGAATGTATGAGGGAAATGTAGAGCCTGTTTAGGGTACAGGCGGGGGTTGGGTGGGGAGGAGGGAGATTTGGGACTTGGGTGATGGGAATGTTGCACTGGTGATGGGTGGTGTTCCTTTTATGACTGAAACCCAAACACAATCATGTATGTAATCAAGGTGTTTAAATAAAAAAAAATTATGCATTAAAAAAAAAGGATGAAGTTTTGATATAGATTATCATAATATATGGCTTTTGAGATTCTGCAACTTTCATTTTCTGGTAAAATTCTGATGGAGAATAAGACAAAGACCTGTGTTCCCGGATATAGTCTGATTATTACCTGGTATCTTTTACTGTGAATTATTCTTAAAAGCATTATTTGAAAAATGCAGTACAGTATACCTTCTGAGTGAGTCTGATACACATTTATCCATAATTGTTATGTTTCTTCTTACTCTTTACTTTGTTTGTACAAGTCTTAAGGTTTTTAAGGGGTGGTGGTCAAGAGAGATAGTACAATCGGTAGGGCATCTGCCTTTCATGTGGCCAACCTGGACTAAGGTATACCCTCAAACCAAATAAATCTCCAAAAAATCCACACATTTCTACTATTCTCGATTATTGTTACTGTGTTGAAATGTCTCTCTGAACTTTATATAATTTTCATTGACTTTATAAGTTTCCTCTTTCTTTCAAAATATTGTCTGCTAGATTTATCAGTTAAAACCATGATATTGATACTGCCTTATAATAAAATTAAGATAAAACATATAAACAAATGATAAATGTTGAGTATTTTACCCTTAATTTAGCGAGCTAAATAATATCTCCTTGAATTTACATCTAAAAATGGGAAGTCAATCAAAGAACTAAAGTGGGATCCAGGAAGACATCTAAACTAAAAACATGTCTAGTGTTGATATCATGAATGCAGATTTTTTAGGACCATTTCTTCTAAAATCCACTAAATCCAGTAGTCCAAACTGTACTCTTGAATGAAAGAATTTGAGTTTTTCCTTCTATATTTCTGGAACTGTCTAAAATCACCTTGACGGGAAAAATACTTGTTTCAATGTTTATCACACAGAATTCTACCAGCCAATATAGGATTGTTTCTTATAATATTTGTGTTCTTGAAAAAAAATACAGAACCAAGCACATGTGTGTTTCCTGCCCATGTATTTGGTACCTGCATACCCATGTCACCCGCATCTGCCCTACTGAGAACATACATTTGCCCTGGATTTTCACCCTGGGCTCTCTCTTGAAAATCTCTCTTTCCCACCCCTCACTTTCTCGCCTTTCTGTCTTTCTCTCTCCCCTTCATCGAACCTCCAAATAAAACCAGTTTTTGCTTCAGAGAAATACAGAACAAGAATGTTAACTTTCCTATACATTCTCAGTTGGAATTCTCAGTTATATTTATTTCATTTATTAGGTACTATCTTTTTAATATTTCAAAATATAAAAGTAATAGTATCATAATTGCTTTAAATCCCAACTGAATTGAACTATCATTGTTGTAAGGAAGTATAAGCTCATCTAGTATATTCATTTGATTTTAGAAATGAGACAAATATAAAAAAATTATTTGCTAAGATTAGAGAGAAAATTGAAAGCAAAGTCCAGGCTCTCATTCTTTATTTCTAGAGCTGTCTACCACTTAAAAACGAGAGAAGAGTGGCTATTTGTATATTTCTTGTACAGGTTTTTTTTTACTTTGAAGGCAGGTTTGCAAATGGCAGGGGCACAGATGAACAGAAAAAAACAGCATTAATTTAAAATTTGTACAAATGAGTTCATCTCCTCATATTTCTTTCCTATTTTTTTAAAAAAGCATCCTGTTTAATCAAAGTGAATTAAAAATTATTAATGATTTGGCTTCAGGTATATAATATTTTAACACCAAGCCCATTACCCATACCCACTTCCCTAAATCAATGTCCACCCCCAGCCCCACTTGTCTCCCCCTATCTTTCTACTTCCAGGAAAGGTAGTTTTTAAACATACTTTTTGGCACTTTCTTCTAAACAGGTTTCTCAGCAGAGACCTTTATAAATAAGGTAAGATATTATACCAATAATGAAAGCTAAGAATTAATAAGAGCTACTTTGGGGGTAGTGCTAGTTAGAAGAGCTGGTAGGGAATTTACCTTAAATACTGCTGACATGTGTTTGAACCTTGACACCCAGTATGGTCCTCTGAACATCTCCAAAAATGATCCCTATATGCAAATAAAAGATAATGCTGAACACCGGTGGGTGTTGCCCCTAAATATATTTAAAAAATCTTAAAAATATTTGAAGAGTGTTTGCTAGTATAATGGTTTTGTTCATTTGGTAATTTCCCTGAAACCTAAAAATATCCAATTCTGCCATATGTAAGCCCAGTAAACATTACATATTTGCATTATGTAATTTAAATGAAAAGAAAATATGCTGCATGGCCAAGAAAGAACACGTTAAGACCGAAGAATTGACTCTGAAGGAAACCAAGAAAATTTAAAGATCACAAAATCAATACTGTGAAAATAAAAGTATTCTCATAAAGAATACCATGGTTTTAAAGATAAGGCAGCTCAAAAATTAAACTCTTCAATTAAATTATCTCCCATTGTGTGTGAAATAATCTTAGTGAATCATCTTTATCAAGCAAATAAAATGTAACAAAAGCAATACCACTTCCAACTTAAAGACCAGAGCTTAGCTTTCATCTTGAACTCTATTTTTTCTCAACAGTTACTCCTTTAGAAGAAATACCAATTGCCCTGTTGTTGGGCAACTTTAAGAAGTAGAAAACATGTTATCCTCGTTGTGAAAAGAGTAGGTGTGAGAAAGAAATAAGATATGCCAGCAATTATGCGAGTTAGAGTGGAAACAGATATTCAGAATCTTGCCAATCGTCATGTGTGAGACCTTGGAAGTGACTCTTGAATCAGTGAAGGCTTCTGAGCACTACAGCTTCAGCCAACATGTTGATTGCATCCTTGTGATGGATCTAGAACCAGAGCCACTCATCTAAGTGGTTTCTTGAATTCTGGATCATCGAAACTTTGAGATAAGAGATATTTCTGGTTTTAGTCACTGTTTGGGGGATATTATCACATATTTAAAGAAAATATGCACAGTAGCTCTGGAAGAAATTGCAAAGGTAAAAAGAAACAAGATGCTGTATAAATTACTAGGGGACAAGAAAGTGCTTTTTTTCTAATTAAAATATCACCCTATTTAAAATTCTGTCAAACTGCTTGCAGGAAATTATTGAAAAGATAAATAATAAAATGAAATCTAGCATCCATCTTTTTTTAACATTAAAATATTTTTAATAGCACATGCAAATCAAATAGCTAGAGTATGATAAATCAAAGAGAACTGTGTTATGTAGAATGTTTTGG
This sequence comes from Suncus etruscus, assembly GCF_024139225.1. NCBI lineage: Eukaryota > Metazoa > Chordata > Mammalia > Eulipotyphla > Soricidae > Suncus > Suncus etruscus. The sequence continues at coordinate 85,883,495 of NC_064868.1, forward strand.
GAAGAATTCGTGAGCAAATCTTTGATAGAGTTGCTACATCTGAGCAAAAACCAAAAACACTAAGTACAGAAGACTGATTACAACAACAGTGATGGAACAGAACTTGTAGAACCATCCTAGCCCTCATCCTATGACTGGAGGAAATACCAAGATCTGCAGCTACAGAGGCATGATGTTATCATTCACAACAAAGCAGAAAGTTTTGTGGCACCATAAAAAATCCTTGGGCTGTGAAAATGAGCATGTATAGAGCCTGCGATTGTTCCCATGACAGTATGTGGTAAGGGCTGAGAAACCCTTTATCTCTTAGGCCAAGGGAATTCCCTTTCTTTTTTTTAATTTTTATTCTGACCAAAGTGCATTACAAATCTTTCACTGTATTGTTCATGGTACATAATGACAATGAATGAGGGGCATTCTCACCACCAGTGTTGTCCTCCCTCCGCCCCTGTTCTCAGCATGTATCCCATATCTCCCTTCATTACCCCCAGCTAGTGCAACTGGTCTCCACTTTACTTTTTTAGCTTGTTGTAGATTGAGCATCCATTCCACCGTCATTGGAGATAAAAAGGATAAGAAAAAAGGGAGAAAAAATTTGGTAACAACTACCAAAAAAAGAGAGGAAAAAAGAAAAAAAATGCACCTGGCAAATAAAAATAAAAATAAATCACCAAATATTAACCACAAGAGTGAAAAAGAAAGAGAAAAGTGGAAGAAAAAAGTCAAAAATTAACAAATCAAAACAAAACAAGAAAAAGTAGGGGTGCTGGAGTGGCAGGGTTTGGCTTTCCCACCACTTTATTTTTTGCATAGGCACAGTAAGCATTGGGGGAAAAAGGGAATTCCCGTGGCCTAACAGATTCAGGGTTTCTCCATCCTTGAAGCATACCATCATGGGATCAACCCCTGGCTCCATACATACTCATTACCCCATCCCAAAGGCTTTTTTGTGGTTCCAGGAAACTTTCCTCTCAGTTGTGTGTGAGAAAATCAAGCCACTGTAGCCATTGTAGACTGAAAATCCATTGTGGACTGAGAAAATCAAGCCACAGCCATTGTGGACTGTTCCATAATACAGGAATCAGCTTCAGCAAAGCCCCCACCTCAAGGACACTATAGGGTTCCGTAAGCTGCAAAGCATATCTCAAACTTAATTACAAGGCCTGTGATACGAAAAGTACCTTGGCTTTTACTCCCCACAAGAATATATCAAAAGACCTAATTGGGAGTCTTATATTGCTTATGGAAGCTCAACACCTGTATAATAATACATCTTAACATGTGTATTCCTAAATATACAGGTATCCTCCTCCACCACTTGTTTTATTCAAATACCTTTTCTAACTCAGTTTTATTTATTTGTTCTATTTTAATATATACATATTTTCTCTATCCTTACCATTTTTGGTGCTGCTTGGTAAAAAATGCCTTGACTGGGATAAAAGCTCAGATCAAAACCAGACCACAGAGACTGTATGTGCAGCCTGTCATCCTTACCCAGAATAGCACCAGCCACACAGTGTGACATCATACATTTTTGTATGGACACAGTAAAAAAAAGGGGGAACCATAGACACAGAAACAAGATCTTATCTTCTAGGGATAAGAACTCACACTTTTTATAGCAGAAGGGTGCCTCCGATCCTGAACATGCGTCATGTGGATACAACGCAGTCTCCAGGAGATTGGACAGTGTTAGTCCAATCCCAAATTCCAGACGTAGAATGGATACAGCTCCAGGCAACACCACCAGGAACTAAGCTCCATTGGGAGATTCATAACACTGCTCTGGCACCAACTTGTGCCAGTTTTGATATGACAACCGGGAAAGGACAACTTGACCTAGCATCCATCTTTAGGAAAAAGAACCATTTAGATCCAGAAAATAACCCCCCACAAACAAGGAGTGAGCTTAAAACCAGAAACATATAAATGAGAGGGATCCTTGTGGGAAAAACACTGAAAGAAAAGTGGGTACTTTGGTGGAGGAAGGGATGTCAAAATGACAAATGAGGAACCCTATCATTAACAGTAGTATAAACCACAGTGTCTAAAATAAAATTTAATAAATTAAACAAGTAATCTTATAACTGAATTAAGAGTTAGGTCTTTAAATGAAAGCCTCAAGTGAGTGCAAATCTGGTAAAAAGAAAAAAAGTAAACCATTGCTAATTTTAGAATCTCATATATGTAGTTAAGTTCTTTGATACTCTCAGAGAGATTCAGTTTTTTAGCATCAGCCACATAAAGGATAGTCAAGTAAAGCTTTTGATGTTCTGAGTGAAAATCATTCACCATAGGTTTCTGTGTCTACTGACCCAGAAACAATACAATGAATGTAGGTGTACAGTGAGATTAGTTGTTGCTAAAACCCAAATAAAAGTCATTTCTTATCCAAAAAGTCCTGCTAAGTGTTATGGAACTACAGTGACAATCTTGGTTTTAGCCATTTTATTGAGCATGGCCTTGGCTTCATGTTATGTGATGAAAATATCAATGTTTCAGGTGGTAATCTGAAAGAAAAGGGACATTTGTACTGCCTTGTAGGAATACTTCCAGGAAGATGCTACATGAACATTATTTTTTGGAAGAAAGTGGGCATCCATGTAGTTCTCAGGGGACTCAAAATCCTCTCCCAGTATCTTTCAACAAATTGTGTCTGTCTGTACAATGGTCAAGCAGCTTAGGTGGTCTGGCTCAGATACACTCTGGATATACCTGAGGTCCAAGTGATGCTGGGATTAAACTCTAGGTCTTGTGTATGTAGTGCATATATCTGTCACCACTGAGAAATTGGCTTTGTGTTATTTCTTATAAGTATTAACTGTATCTAGTAATTTAAAAGCAGGGAAATAGATATTTACTCTGGGCAGTCCTGAGACTATCTAGATAGTTTATTAATACAGAAGAAAATAAATAGTTGGAAGATACTAATAAGTTTTGCCACTTAAGCCAAAACTGTAATGCAATTTGAGCCTGGTGCACAGACAAATTTCAGATACATACAGACTCAGACAGTTAATTCTCCTAGTCTCTTAGGAAAAGATTTAAGTCAGCATGTCAAAGGAAAGTCTTCTTGCTATGAAAGAGGATGGATCTAAACTCACTATGGTTCTGTCTCAAGAGAAATGAATTAAAGTACCAGGAATTACACTCTGCAATATATCTTCTGAGCAATAAATCCAGGCATGATCAGGAAAGTGGAAGACACTGAAAGTGGAAGACTTTTAGGGAAAACAGTAAGTTCAGAGAATAAATGGGGGCTAGTAAGTCTATGGGAGGAAGTGACTATAAAAAGTAAAAAATAAAAGAAAAAGAAACTAAGGGCAACTTTAATAGTTGTTCTATGTAAAACTATATTTCCAACATGAAGTAACCTGTTCAGATAGAGAGCTGTAAGATAAAGGAGCCAGAAAAATAGGGTAATGGATATGGCAGCATACCTGGGTTCAACCTATGAATTCATGTCACCCCTACACACTGCCCTCTGTGTCTTTGAGTACAGAGCCAGGAGCAGAGCAAACCCTAGCACCACTGAATATAGCTCCCAAACAAAAAATTGTGATAACTAAGAATACAATGCTTATTTTTTTTACAATAATAACATCAAACTTTTATGGGAAAATAAAGATTGAAAAGAAATAAGGCATTAGGGATGTGGTCCCATACGTGCATCCCATACCAACGCCTGACCCCCAGCCGGCCAGTATATCAGGCCCATTTTAAGATTATATTGTTAAATTTGGGTTTCTTGATTGCATTTTTGTTGCCCTTGGCTTACATATTTAGTTCTGTCCTTTTTAAAATATTACCAATGCACCCGAGACTTTTAATACTTGTGTTACCCAACTTCCACTCAGTTTCTTTACCTCTCTTCACTAAACTTTTGGAGAAAGGGTGTTCAAGAAAACTCACATTTAGAACACTGTATTTCTTCATGCAGTTATTCTAAATACCACATATAAGTGATATTCTTTGTGTATTTTTCTTCTTTCTGGCTTACTTCATTTAACATAATATCTTCTAGTTCCATCCATGTTGCTGCAAATTGAGTGACTGTATCATCTTTTTACCACTATGTAGTATTTCATTGTGTATATGTACGACATCTTAATGACCTACTTTTCCGTGGTTGGACATCTAGGTTGATTCTAAGTCTTAGCTATTGTATTGAGTGCTGCAATGAAGAGTGGTGTACATACTTTTGGTGAATGTATTTCTATCCTGGGGATAGATACCCAAGAGAGAGTTTGTTGGGTCATATTGTAGCTCAATTTTGAGTTTACTGAGAACCTTCTATACTTTTTTCCATAGTGTTGGACCAAGCAGCATTCCCACCAACAGTGGATGAGAGTTCTTTCATACCACATCTCCACTAACAGAAAGTGTTCCCATTATTTTTGATATGTGCCATTCTCACTGTAAGTTGATATCTCATTTTTGTCTTGATTTGTATTTAACTAATGGTAAGTGATGGTGAGTATTTTAATGTGCCTGTTGGCCATCTGTTCGTCTTCCTCAGAAAATATAAAATTTTTGAGTCCCTTTCGTAAATGTGCCTTTATCAGGCTCATCTTGTTCAAGACTGAGATAGATTTTATTCTCCTGTGGAGATGGCCAAAGCATATGCACTACCTAGAGAATGATTGCATCGCTATGTTATAAGGCCTTTATATAAGAGTGATTAAAGGTCCTTGGGCAAGAAATTCCCAAGAGTATTAAAATTGGAGGGAGACAGTTTATTTCAGACAGTAGGTAAACAGCTTCAGAGGACAATACTTTCAGGAACAATGTGGCACTTGCTCCTATAACTGTCTCCTGACACAGTTCCTATGAATTCTTACCAAACTTTTGAAAGAATACAGTAACAAATAATCAAAAACTTACAAGCTCTTTAAAATGGTATATATATATATATATTGCCAATAACGCAGCTTCATTACTTTTTCACTCATCTCTGCATAAACACCTAGCTGCTGAACATTCTAGGTATGCCAGGCCTATAGCTGATATCCTTTGGTGAGAAGTGGATCCACCTCCCCAATGCCTTTGTACTTCCAGAAGTCCCTGGAAGCAAAGTCCACAATCTAGAGCTTTCTACCATGTTTGAGCATATGACAACACCATTCACTCATCTAATTCTTAAAAGAGAGGGCCAACTAGCAGGAAAAACAATGCATGGTTAGGAGTCAAAATAATAGCACAGCAGGAAGTGCATTTGCATATCTGCAGAGACACCTAGCCATCAAGTACCCTACACACAAAAACAGAGAAGTAAAAGTCTCCCATGGAAAGGGCCACATTTTCAGCCACTTTTGACATACGGCAACCTGATACCTGGCCTGGAAGTAAGGAAATCCAAATGTGCTTCTTCCTCGAGTTATATGAAGAAAAAGAAGTGCATTCAGCATAGGACATTTTTTTTCATATTTTTTCCTAATAACCCTCTCAGCAAATGATCAGAGGGCTGTACTTGCACATGACTAAGATAATCTATGAAGTTTGCTCTAGTTCTCTATCATAAAGTGAAAAGCCTGTTCTTTCAGATCAGGAACCTGTTAAGGACAACCCCCCTCCCCTCTTCAATTCAAGAGTCCTTCCCATTGCAATTAAACAAAAATATAAGAAATGAAGATTATCTAATTTATAAAGAAAAAGATTGTTTTGCCTTAATGAGGAATATTGGAAGAATTTATCAAGATTAGCAATAGTATTTCATTGCAGAAGTTGTTAGTCATGTTATCAATATGGGTACTTGTAATGTCATGGTTTGTCTGAAACCGTTCTAGGTTCTTGTCAGAGACATTAGTATCTGCAGTGGAATAAGCTTGATGTAATAGCAACTGCATCTACCTATTGATAGTGGAACTTACTGGATTTAGATTTTCTAAGTTAGGAAGGACCTACATTCCACTATTTTCTATTTTGTTCAAGATTCTTTTACATGCATTTCATTAATATGAAAAATGGAAATACAAATAGTATATGTTACGGAAAGTGGTTTTGAAGGTTTTATAAATGCCAAATTTGTTTTTTTAAATAATATTTTATTTAAACACCTTGGTTACAAACATAATTGTGGTTGGGTTTCAGTCATATAAGAGTACAGCCCCCAGCACCAGTGCAATATTCCCACCACCAATGTCCCAAATATCCCTCCTCTCCACCCCGCCCCCGCCTGTAATCTAGATAGGCTTTCTATTTCCCTCATACATTCTCATTGTTAGGATAGTTCTCAATGTAGTTATTTCTCTAACTAAACTCATCACTCTTTGTGGTGAGGTTCATGAGGTTGGCTGTAACGTCCAGCCCTCTTCTCTTTTGTCTCTGAAAATTATTACAAGAATGTCTTTCATTTTTCTTAAAACCCATAGATGAGTGAGACCATTCTGTGTCTTTTACTCTCTCTCTTTGACTTATTTAACTCAGCATAATGGATTCCATGTACATCCATGTATAGGAAAATTTCATGACTGCATCTCTCCTGTTGGCTGCATAAGAATCCATTGTGTATATGTACCAGAGTTTCTTTTGCCATTCACCTGTTGAAGGGCATCTTGGTTGTTTCCAGAGTCTTGCTTTGGTAAATAGTGCTGCAATGAATATAGGTGTAAGGAAGGGCTTTTTGTATTGTATTTTTGTGTTCCTAGGGTATATTCCTAAGAGTGGTATAGATGGGTCATATAGGAGCTCAATTTCTAGTTTTTGGAGGAATCTTCATATTGCCTTCCATAAAGGTTGAACTAGACGGCAAACCCACCGGCAGTGGATAAAAGTTCCTTTCTCTCCACATCCCCCCCAGCACTGCTTGTTCTCATTCTTTGTGATGTGTGCCAATCTCTGGGGTGTGAGGTGGTACCTCATAGTTCTTTTGATTTGCATCTCCCTGATGATTAGTGATGAGGAGCATTTTTTCATGTGCCTTTTGGCCATTTGTATTTCTTCTTTATCAGAGTGTCTGTATATTTCTTCTCATATTTTGAATGGGATTGAAAAATGCTAAATTTGTAATTAAATATAATTCACTTAGCACAGTGCCTTACACATAGCATGCAACTATTTAATTTTTACTCTGAATATCAAGTTTCATTTAAAGTGTAAACCCATTAATGCTTTAATAAATCAAGCTTGTTTCCAAAGTAATGTGAAAAGGAGATTACTTACAATGCTTACCCAAACAGAATCAAGACTCTTTAAACCATTTGTAATGCACAATTAACACTTTAATTTATGCATTTACACTTTAATAAATCACATTTTATTAAAATGTAAATGGGATGGTGAGGTCATATTGACTTTGTGATACTTTCTTTGATGACTGAAAATATAAGGTAAGTTTACTTCTATCTGCTTTTCCTGTGGTTGTTTAATATCATTAATCTCAGATGTGCCCTAAAAGACACAATGGTTTCAAACAACACCATTTTGGTTCTTTATTAACAGAAACGCCAATATTCAGGGCTTCAACCTTGCCTTTTAGTTCATCCCCCCTCCTCTGTCACTTTAGTGCTACATTCCACCCTTGTTTGGCATATTGCTCCTCAAGTGACAGGCCCTATCTCATTCTTTTGGGTATTCTTATACTTAAAGCCAGCACTACTAACCTATTTGGTACTTCAGTATCTGTTTGAGAAATGAACCCCAGAAAGCACAGGTTCAGATCAATGAGCAATACTACACAAAATGAAGAAAAATAATGCAAGAAGTCTTTCAATGTGCAGCCTCTCCCAAACCTCTTATCCTGGTGAGTTCGGTGTCCAAAGCAGTCAGGGATTTTCACATACTGATTGCTCTAATATCAAATTCTTCATGAGAAAATGACAGTATCTTCCTGGAATGACTCTTTTTCAACAAAGCTTTCAGAAACACAAGAAAAGCATGAAGACATGCCTTGACATACAAAACTAAAATTCTTTACTAAGATAATTACAGATGTTGAAATGTAGATGGGCCACACCTGGTCTTCCTTTAACTATAAATGAATGTATCCCTTGTTATATGGTAAATGTATTTAATTTGGACAAATAGAAAATGTTTGCATACCTGCATGTGCTTTTCATTCAAATCTCTGGTAGGGGTAACATCGCCAGTTTGAACATAAGCATTTGCCCTCATCATTCTCCTAAACAAATCCTCTTTCTTTAAGTTTCTCTTTCAATCACCTTAACCTGAGATCAAAGAAAGACATTCTCCCTGTATTATGCCTCTCTTCTAACCTAATCAGAGGAAATCCATATGCCCCATTGATGTACCACAAAATTCCATAAGAGTATCTAGACTAGACTAGGGGCTGGTCATTATCTGAAATCCCTACCGAAATTTAAAGGGTTATTCGAGAGAGAAGACCAAAGAATCTCTATTCGTGAGGGATGAGCCAGAAGCAAAGAAGAGAATGAAATCCTGCCTCAGGGTCTCTACGTGAATGTCATTGATCTGGAGAATTCTTGTCTCTGAGATCCCAATTAATTGTGCATTACAAATGGTTTAAAGGAGTCCTGCTTCTCTTTGAGTAAATCTTGTAAGTGATCTGCTTTTCAAATTATTTTGGAAACAAACTCAAGTAGAAAGCTTTATCATAGCTTGGGTCTGGCGTCCAGTGCATTAGCTCTGCCATTGCCCTGCTGATTTAATTGGCCCAGCAAGCATGCTTGAGGTGTTTGGGATTGTAATTAAAGTTGTGGCGCCTGGAAAATCCTCCCGTCTGTTATTATAAATTTTTTTTCTGAAATAAACTACCCTAGCTCACCAAACTTGTGGGGCTAATTAGAGCCTAATTAAAGTTACTTGTTTCTATTTTAAAATCTGCCCACTGAGAGAGCCGCAAGGCAGGAGGGAACATATTTTTAAAGTGACAGTTCTAAAAATGTTTCCTACCCTGGTCCCTGAGCGGCATGGCTCTGATTCATGCATTGATTTATTTCCAATGAAAATGACAGCCTGTTTCCTCCTCCATCACAGCTTTGCTCCCAAGGACCCCTCCCAGTTAGCTGTATGAAGTTGTATGTTTAATGAACAAAGGGCACCCTCTTAGCCATTCATCTTCTAGCGGGAGAGGTTGACCATTGCATTCAGTGGAGAGTTGTCGAGAAAAGACCTCATGGCAAAAATCAGGAGCAGACAGACCAGCAATCAGTCTCATATTAAACTCCAGCTGAAAGCGAAGCAGTGGGAAACTCACTATATACATGTGGTTATAAACAATTGTCCAGCTTTATATTGTAAGGCTTCTGCAGCCCAACAAACTAAGCATTTTGTATGATGGATTTTGTGAAGAAGGAAACAGGAAATAGAGCTAGCCCTGGTGGGTCTCAGACCTGAAGTTTAATGTGATTTAAAATCTTCTTTTAGTGACGATGGACTGCTCCATCATAGTCATGATCCTTCTGGAAAAGTTATCTTACTAAGTCAGAAACGTCCCCAGCCCTCTGTCTCAAGCTGCTTTTGTAAAATGAAGTTTTACACGAAACTGTAGTATGCTGGTTGCTATCTCTCTGTTATAACAAAAGGTAAGATGATGGAATTGAAAACTATTTATGAAATATAACCTTCAGGCTTTTCTCAGGAGCATCGTGATCTATTTACCTCTATATTATTAACCACTTTAGGAGTGTTGCTTTTATAATCTTTTGTTAGAAGCAACTGATACAATCAGGTCATTTAACCCACATCCCTTGGCTCTGGAAACTGCCCAAAGGTAGAATTTCTTCATTCCAAATAGCTGACACATCTGTGGAAACACAGTAATGTATCACTAAAAGGTGGCTAAAATAACATTGGGACAAATGAACATATAGTCTTCATTATCTGTGGTTATTTCTGGCTCTTTTCCCGTGATGATAGAATAGTCACAACCCACACCAGGATGTTTTCTTGGTATTTGACATGATTTTTCAGGCCACACAATCTCTTCAATGTCCTCCCCCTACCCCTTTAACTGAGTCAAAAATCAGACAGACCTAACCTAGGATGAGGCAAGTGATAACATTTAAGGAAACATTTTACTTACATGAATAAAGGTTTTTTTTTTTTTTTGGTTTTTGGGCCACACCCAGTGTTGCTCAGGGGTTACTCCTGGCTATGCGCTCAGAAGTCGCTCCTGGCTTGGGGGACCATATGGGACACTGGGGGATCGAACCGCAGTCCATCCAAGGCTAGCGCAGGCAAGGCAGGCACCTTACCTCTAGCGCCACCGCCCGGCCCCATGAATAAAGGTTTGACATCAGAGATTATGGAAAATTTTGCACCCTGCTTTCTTTACTTGCTGTCCCTTCGTGCAGGGCTCCAATAATTCATTCCTGTGTACGCTGATTACTGGTACCATAGGCATCTAAGACATGTTAATATACATTTTTTGAAATTCTGCTCCTGATCATAGACTCTTGTTGTAGCTTTAATTAAGTCTGGATATTTGTTCCCTGTCTAGACTGTGCAGGTTTTCCATAGTTTGTACCAGCCCTATAGAAATTCTACTTTATAAGCAAAATAAAAATAGTTACAATTTATTGATTGCCTACTGAAATCCAGGTCTGCAATTAGCTACTTTGCATACATTATTTTTAATCATCATAACAACCCATTCCTACTTAAGGGAACTGATACTTAGCAATATTAACTAAAATTCATTTAGTTCAGCAACTTCAGAGAGTGTCACTGGCTCTGGTAAAAAGGAGTTTGCTTAAATTCCCAAACATCCTTTCTGGCCCATTACTTAGGAGCCCTCTTAAGAGGAAGATGAAGGACACGAGAATGTATCTGGTCAATGATATTGACGTTACTGAGTAAATTTATACTGATACGTAAGTATGCTAAGCGATAATTTGGAGAGTGTGATCTGGAAGATATGGGTATATCTGAACAATCAGTTTCTCTTTGTTAAACTAAGTAGTCACTACCGAAAGGTAATTGCTTGTATTACAACACTACACAGGCAGAATTATAAAGAACCACTACTGTAATTATGCCACTGCTATCTATTTATTCTCCAACAATTACTGAAACCCTAAGAATATGGGGCAAGTACTTGATAGGCAAAGGGGCTGATGTCAAGTCTAGATGTTAGACAATAAATAACCAGAAACATGGAAGTATGAAAGAGACACCCTGAATATAAATGACTTAAGTTGTGTCTTTAATTTAAGGGAAGCACTCAACTTACCACAGATTCATTTATCAGTATTTTCCACTTCTGCTCTGATTAAAGAGGAAACTAGGTTTTCAGACCATTACAGTAGAGCTTTAGGTCTTTAGTAGACAACAATATATTATATTTCAATGTTAACACATTGGCTGGAAATGGCATAACATATAGCATTTCTTTTTGGTTTGTTTTGGGATAGCACCCAGCGGTGCCTAGTGGTTATTATCTATTCCAGGACTTCTGAACATATGGATATTTTCTTAGCCTCCATAGGGAAAAACCTAGAAATTTCAGAGTCGTTGATTGTTGTATGAGGAAAGTAATATCTTGGCATTATGTTTGTTTGTTTGTTTGGTTGGTTTTGGGGCCACACTCAGCAGCACTTAGGGGTTACTCATGCTCTGCACTCAGAATCACTCCTGACAGGCTCGGGTATGCATATGGTATGCAGGGATTCGAACCATAGTCTGTCCTGGGTTGGCTGCATGCAAGGCAAATGCCCGACCGCTGTTCTACATCTTTGGCCCCAATATCTTGACATTATGATGCACATTTTACTTTCTGTTAATAGTAGCTTTATTCATAATACTACAAATGGAGTATATCTTATGATGGCTGAATTATCAATGGAGCAACTAAAATTCTGGTGTGCTCATACATCAGAAATTAGAAATTAAATTAGGCTTCTTAGAAATTATAGAAAAAACTATAGGTACATATAAAGGAATGCATTAATCAAGTTCTAAGGCAATCAAAACTGCCCTATGACTGAAAAGAATTATGTTTTTCACTGAAGCAGGAGGAAAATGGGGAATCACTGGAAGTAGCAGGAAGAAACATATTGAGTTGTGGTTATGTAGCCTTTAGAAATATTGTCAGTAATTGTTTCTGTTTAGTTTTATAATACCTCCATAGTAATTTTATTTTTCAGTATACAGAACATTTTAACATGCTTGATATTCAGAATGATTCTTGTAGAGATATTATACACTTGTCAATCCCTATTCATCTGTCATTTTAAATGCTTCCCCTGTCTACCACACTTATGGTAAAAGGAAAAATAAACACAACTATCATCCTATAATTTAATATTAGCTCTAGGTTCAGTATTTTTTAGGCTATGGTCAAAGGAATACTTGCCTTGTTGTTGTTTTTTTTTTGTTTTTGCTTTTTTTTGGGGGGGGATAGACACATCTAGCTGTGCTCAGGAATTAATCCTGGCTCTACTCTCAGGAACTACTCCTTGTGGTACATGGGAGACTTTATGGGAGTACTGGGAATAGAACACAGGTTGACTTTGTGCAAGGCAAGTGCCATACCAACTGTACTATCACTCCAGCTCTCTTATATTCTTAAAACAAATGTTAAAATCCTCTAAAAAGGATGAAGGGCACTATTTCTGGGAAACAAGATTAGTAGTGACAGAGAACTTTGAAGTGAGTCAAAGTGTATGAAATGATGGCCTTGTTCATCTCCCAAACTCTGATTTCAACACATGTGAGGAGACTAAGGGGTTGAATGTCTTAGGCAATTTCAGTGAACATTTTCCAACAAAATATGCGCAGAAACATATAAACATTGGTTCTGAAAATTGGTAACTATAGCCTTGGGGCTTTGGGTTGTCACCAATTTCTCAAATCTTATCACAGCTACCAAGTACATTTCTGACATAAATGGCTTCTTTCTTCACCTTTCATTCTAGTGCACAGACCATGTTAATGTATCTCCTTAAATAGCCTTTCAGATCCTTGTGGCAAGGTTTTTACATAATGAAGTAAAACAGAAATATCTGTACTCATTAGAAATATCAAAAAAACATATTTTAGTCATGGTATATATGATTGACAATTACATGTTAGAAAAAATGTTCTGATTGTGTATAAATTTGCTGATGTAACATTAACACAGGTATGGTAGTTGAATATTCCTTAAAATAGTAATTGAATCGTAAGTTATAAAAGCTGGAGCTTTTATAGTACAAAAGTACAATGGGTACTATTTGTCTTGCATGTGGCTGACTCAGGTTCAATCCTCAGTATCCCATATGGTCCACTGAGTCCTCAAAGAATGATTCCTGAGTGCAGGGCTAGGAGTAACCCCTGAGCACTAACGAATTTGGCCAAAAAAGTTATAAAAACTATAGTTACATCTTCCCAGAATATATATATATATATATATATATATATATATATATATATATATATATATATATATAGCCTGAGACTGAGCTAGAATATCATGGGAGCAGAAAGGAAAAATTCCTTTTCTTATTCTTAAAATATGTACTATCAATAACAAGATAAATAAAAGTTGGGATAATTTTATATGATTTTATAATATGTTTTATAGATGCATTTGTATCCATAAGCCTATACATGTATATATCTATACCCATATTTATATGCATTTCCTGAGAAAAGGGGGTATGTAAATATGAATTAGAACCACAACTATTATAGAGTTAAAATATTTGTATTGTTATTTCCTACTTCTTCTTGAATCTTTATGTGAGCAAAGAGATTTAGGCTTTGGCATAAATTATATATATGTATATTTATAAATTATATATTAGTATAACTTAGGGTAGTTGACTTTTTAATTGTTTTTGCAGTTCTAGGTATTAAACATTGGACCTTGCATATGTGACAGGTTATTTTTTACCTCTGAGAACATACCGGCACTACAAATGCTATATTTCCTATTTTATGTTTACTTATTTTATTCTTGTTTGGACCATACTTGGCTTTATGCTCAAGGATCCTTTATGCTAAAGGATTACTCCTGAAAATACTATGGATACCCAGTGCCTGGAATCAAATCAAACGCAATCATGCACATTGTAAATGCTTTATCTCTGAATTACTTCTCCAGTCCTTTTTTTTCCCTATTTTTAATGCATACTAAATGCATTATGATAAATGCATGATGATAAGACATGCATGTGTTAAGATAAAGATTTCCAATGGTAAAATATTTATCCATGTTATGGACTACATGAGTAATCAAAATAGGTTTCCAAGAATACATGTGCCATTTATATTGATAAAAATATACATTTTAATGAAATAATGGTCAATAAATAAAAACTCACCTTGTGCTTAGAACTGAGATATAAAAGTCTTCTAGAGTATTTGTTAGCTTTTTTACATTTCTCAGAAATTCTATTCCTTTGCTTTTCTGGATATCTCCAGCAATGATGTATTTAACACATATATCCTGGGTACCTACTATGCATCTGAAAATGTTCAGACAGCCAGCATAGGTAAGGGAATGAGGAAGATACAGCTCTAGCTTTTCCTGAGTTTACTGTCTAGTGTGGGAATTAAGTATTAAACCAAGTACTTTCTAGGCTAAGAAAACCACAAAATTCTCCTACTGAGAGAATATATTTAAAGACACTTCAAGTTTATCAAACAATAAGATGTTGGGAGCTGAATGAAGGCCTTTCAATGACATTTAGACAAAATTTCACAATATGTTTAGGAGAGATACATGCTATGAGTGGAGTGGAAGATGATTTCTCACAGAATATTACCCCAAAACAGTAGCTTGAAATATCTAAAAAGCAACTGAATTTCAGTGATGGATGATTATAGAAAAATGTTGGAGTATGTAGAATGGTATCCAAATGTGACACCACAACAGTATATTGGAAATGTATAGCTTTTTCCTTGGTGCAGTAAAAAGTGGTCCAAAGGTTTGAAGCATGGGGGTGACACTTATATGAGATGAACCGCTTTGGATGTTAAATGAAAAATGTAAGTAGGATGGGGAAGGGGCAAAAATGGTAGTAATGTAAATGGATATAGAGAAATAGTCTCTTTTATTATACTGGGGTACTCTAGCTGTGCTTAGTAAGATTTGACCCTGCAAAACTGGGGCTGATGCATAGGTGTAAGGCGTGTGCTCTACAACTTTCAACTATCTCCCAGCTCCTTTGACTTTATTAATGGGGTCAGTCTTAAGTCTCAGGTGAGTGATTGAATGTGGCAATTGGAGAAGACAATGAATTCAAGGCTGATTCAAAGATAAATTGTTTCAGCAATCATGTGAATAGAGATGCTTTGAATTGAAATAAAATCCACTTTTATTTACTAGAGTCCCATTTGTTTCTAATTTGGTTGCCCCTTTTCAATGGAATAACACTATTGAAAGTACTTTTGAAGTCCAACTCTTATAGTAAAATGCAGGCACCTATCTTTTATCATACCTTACACATTTTGCTTAGAAATATCAAGACCAATTTCTTCAAGTTCTTAAGTTATGAGTGTTCTTTCTAGAGAATGTAATTCAACAAAGGTCTCTGTTACTATTTAACAATAATCTCCTATACTTCCTGTTTTAATAACATCTCCCTCAATTCCTTGTTAGCTGTCTCTAGCAACATCTCTAAATCCAGAGATTAAATCAGTTCATTGGAGCTGATTTAGCTTTATCATATTTTTAACATTCTTTAAGATTCTTCTAACTATACAATTTTAACAGTTTCTAGTTCCACATTTTAGCTGTTTATTAAAGCAATAACCCACTTCCAGGTATGACTTTTAATTTTCTATTGATACTAAATAAAACCACCATAAAATTAGAAATTTAAAACGACACAAATGTATCATTTTTTACTTTCATGAGTCAATATCCCAGGCAGATTTACTATGTTCCTGACAACAGAGGCTGAAACATATATTTTCCAGAGTTGTAATTTCACCTGCTTCCAAGCCTATTCTGGTTTTGGTAGAATTCAGTTGTAGGAATGCCGTTAAAGTTTTCTTGTTTTTTTTTTGTTAGCCAAAAGAAATTCTCAGCTTGACCATTCTTTCCTTATAATCGCTAATAAGCTGTAGTCTTTGATGAGTTGGTTTATATTATTTAAACTAACTATTGAAATCAGTCTATGACATTGCCTGACGCCCCACTCATATTCCTGGTATAATGTGAAAGAAAAGGAATCTTGGTTGCCATCTTGTAATTCTGTCTATTGCATAAAAAAAGTTAAAGTCATTGGAACAGAAAATCAAGATGTACATAAGAATTAATTTATTTTTATATTAGGGTTCCATTCATAAAATATTTCAATACCTTACCTTCCACCAGAGTTCCTTAGCCCATCCATTATTATCTCAGTGTTCCCACCACCCCATCTTTTGACCCTCTCTTCCTATTTGTGCCACTGTCCTGTTGTGATAAACTTCCTACTAATGATCTAGTTCTCAATTAGAAAGGTCAATGTTTAATTTAAGTGTAGATACATCTTCATTTGCTTCAGGATGAAAGGGAGAATATGTGGTTATGCTTGCAATAAGGGCATTAAGTTAAGTAAAGATTTCAAGAAGTATGAATTCTCATTTAGTGTGAAGTTTCTTCATAAACTACGAATACTACTCAGATCTTGAGAAGCAGGCTTTCTCTGTCTGAACTGATTATATGGCAGCTTCAAGTTAGCTAGAAAAATTGATGGCTTTGAACCTAAGAATAGGAATTTTGTGGCTGTTGCTTAGATACTATAGTGTCCACTGATACTTGGTTTAAAATTTTAATTTTGCTCTCCAAAAGTCCCAGTTCTGTGCCTTTAAGCATTCTTTCAAGTGATATTCATACACAAACATCTGTTCTGTTTTTGCCTAAGGTCTAGTGTGCTCTCTGGTTGTCTATAATTCAACCTTGGGCCACCAACTAAAACTAGTTACTGTACCTTACTACTTTATTCTGCTTAATTAGATCAAAGAACCTGAAAATGTCTGGCTTTATACACTTAGCATTTCCAGATATGCACTTCATTCATTTTCCAAATTATTTTTTTTTTCAGAATGTTGAAGATTCCAAACAGGGCTCAATGATACTTGAGCCTACAGGCTGAAGAGTTCAGTTATAGGGTTCATATATATGATATGGAGCTGATTAGTCCGTGCAGTACTGAGGGTCACCAGGGTTATGCTGATCAGTTCTGTGGGACCTGGTGATCCTGGAGATTCAAATTGCATTCATGCAAAGCATGCAGATCGACTTGAATTATCTTTTAGCACACCTCTCCCAACCCTTTCCTATATCTCTTATTAGGTCTTCTAGCTTTTCATATCACTTTTGTCTTTCAGGTTACAACCTTTAATTTAATTTATTGATTTTTATTTGTTTTCTAATTATTCTAGGATAAAAAGATATGTATTATGTTTCATGATTGGTCCAGTTTCTGAGTCCCCTTCTCCCAATACACCTGCCTTGGTACTGTGAACATGGCTTAGTCATATTAAAAGTTTCATCTAAATCAAAACATGTAGTTTAGTCTCGTGTTTGTTTTATGTTAACTTGGGTGCATAATAAAACTAATAATATCTATCTGTCACTAGATTACAATGTGTGACATTCTTGTATATATGAATTCAAATGGAATAATTCAGTCAGCACACATTGTTTCTTTATGTTAGGTTAGCAGTTTACTAGCCTCATTAAGTCACACATTTGTTGTGTGCTAAATTAAATTACTACATTTGAGATAATGTATATGGGACTGCAAATTACAGCCTTATATGTCCTAAGATTCTGCTCCAATATTATTTGTTTTATCATTTCTTATGCTATCCTAAGTATCATTCATATAAGTTCTCTTTGTTCCCCGCTACAGATCCATCAACTGCCTTCTTAACATCCAGTTTTGCATTAGAATTCCCCATCCTTTCAAGGTTTCTGACAGCTGTTTCATGTGCCTTAATGTCCCAAGCTTTAATCACCTCCATTGTGCATAACAATTTCAAGAATGAGCTCTTACATATCCAATTGGCTTCCATTGATCATGGTTCATAATCTGCTCATAGAAACAGTGTGTGTGATCTAAGAGTTTCTTGACACATACATTCAATGGCTGCAAGTTAGATATGGGATCACTGGGATTGAATATCTGTTGCATCTGATATTTTTGTAGAAAATATGTTGATGACATAAACCCAAAAACTAAAACAAGCAGAGCTGCTGCTTGTTTTAGTTCACCTGTCAAACTGACACGTAACTGTACAGTTTAGCTTATGCCAGAAGATGAAAGACTCACAATGTCATGAGATGTCTGTCAGCTTTGCCTACCTACCAGCTCCGCAGCCACCTACTGCTAATCACTAGGGGGAGAGACAAATGTTATTTGTCCTGAAGAGCTCTAAACAAACCATACAAGTAGACTTTTGGAATTATACTACAATGTGTTTTATATATATATATATATATATATATATATATATATATATATATATATATATACACATATATATACATATATATGCACAGACAATTTAAGCTCAAGTTTCAAAGTGTATGAATAGACAAATGTGCATCTATAGAACACTCTTGACTATATTGTTGCTGTATTTCCTTTCTAAGTGACATGACAAACTAGTATACTATGTGACAATGATATAACTAAAGAGGGAAAACCAGTATTTTGGACTGAAAAAGAAACCAGAATCAAATATTATGGAGTGAAATGCATGCATTATGGTATGGAAAGGAAAGGGTTGAAGCAGGCAGACTAGTTCAAAGAGTTGCAATAACCTGAGAATGATATTTAATTTGAAGGAGCATTTGCACAGAAAATGGTGCATATCCATTATTATTGCTTCCTTAAAATACCTTAAGTTAGGTTCCCTGATTAATAATATTATATTATGTGCATATATAAATATATGTATATTCATCTATGTATATTATTAGGTACAGAATAAGAATGATTCAGAATATGAAAGTTCTACTTATTAATCCCCAAGGTGCCTCCTAATAACTGACAAAAATATCAGTGTCT
Organism: Suncus etruscus; assembly: GCF_024139225.1. Lineage (NCBI taxonomy): Eukaryota > Metazoa > Chordata > Mammalia > Eulipotyphla > Soricidae > Suncus > Suncus etruscus. The sequence continues at coordinate 85,902,409 of NC_064868.1, forward strand.
GCATACTGAAGGCAGGAGAGAGATAAAAACTTTGCAGTTCTTATCACATAGCTATTGAACTCAACACATCAGAGAATAGAGGAATTTCTCCACAGAACACTTTGAATGATGATCTCTGTGGATTATTAAGTATTGTTTCAGCCATTGTTGATCTTTGGGGGGAAATGAAAAAAAAAGACAAAATGAAGGTTTTTGTGGGTTAACAAATAAATTAGATTATTACTAGATAAATTGGTTATTATTTTTCTTTTTTTTGGTTATTATTTTTCTAAAAGAAATTGACTTAACTTTATAAAGCCTTATTTTGAGCAAAGAACTTGGACCTTATGGGTGACTTCCACAGGCAATTCATTACACTATTTATATTCTGTGCTTTGGTCTTTAGTCAACAAATCTATGGGAAACTATTTTCCCTTTAAAACTGTGAAACCCATGACTAAAATATTTCTTTGATGTCTAAATTTCTAGATGTCAGAGGTGGATATCGACCTATAATTCTTTCATTTTTAGGGAAAAGAAATACAGAAGGTTTGAAAGCTTTCTATTGATTATGAAGTTCATTCAAATATACTATACAGAGCTACGAAGTTCTGACTTGCCTTTAAGAAAGACTGTGAGAAGAATTTATGAATCCACAGCAATTCAACTCTTTCCTTCCTTTCTATGAGTTGAATTCTGCTACTGAGAATGTAAACAATAAAAAATATCTTGAGAAGTAACTCTAGATAGGAGTAATATAGGAGACTGGAGAAATAATCCAGTGGGTACTGTGCATTGTGGTTGACTTGGGTCTGAAACACAGCACCACATTTTGTCCCCCAAGTTTCACCAGTAGCAATCCCTGAGCACAAAGCCAGGGGTAAATCGAGCACTGACAGATATAGCACAAACTAAAAGAAAAAGAAAGAGTAATATAAAAATTCACATTTTAGAAACTGAACAAAACATATAATTAGAAAATCAAAGGGTATGAGAGTTCAGGATCATCATATTTTAACTCGTTCTTTTAAAACGGATAAAATTATATATGTATACTTATATATATTATTTAGTGATTTTAAATAAGGGTACAAACCAACATAGTAGGTGTCTGACATTTGTTGAAGTAATTAAAATTCGCTGTTCTGCTTTATTGTTATAGGGTACATTCATATTGCATATTATCTTTAATATATAAGCTTCATGTGGACTCAGATTGGATTACATTCATAGCAAAGTGTATGACAAGCAGCGGATTTGAAACACCTACTTTAAAAGGAACTTAATAATTTCCTACTTTGCACATTACTTTGTGGTAGGCATATTAGGAGTACTAGAATGCAAAACCATGATAATAAATATAGATATGGAATGATTAACAGCATGTAATTATACAAGTTTTAAATCATGAGTAGTCAGGTACAAGAGAGTACAAATATTACAAATAGTACACTCTGAACACTTAGGAAAATTTACCCAGCTGTGACTAGAAAGCTCAGTAGATTTATCTCAATTTAGCAATTTTGTGCTCAATACTAGAGTAGTGTTGATACTACAGATCTGAGCTCCTACTCCAGCACTCCAGGGCAGCAATTGATATATGATATGATGCAAAGGGATAAAATTAGACCTCTATCTTATACAACTTACAGAATTTAATGTACGGTTCAGGGAGATAGTGCAAAGATTATGACAACATGACTTGCTTGTGTCCAAACCTGCATTGATTCATACTGTCATATGTATCCACTCAAGACTCACTAAGTAGATCCCTGGAAGTTCCGAAGACACCAGGTTCCATAGACTGCTATGTGGACCTGGTGACCTCTGGTAAAACAGAGCTTGGGCAGCAAACTTATGCCTGAGCATAGAACTGCCAGCCCGTTCTGTTGAGAATTTCTGGGAGAGGCCCTCAGATGACCAGAACAACATTTGAGATATTTTACCCAAAATTAAATAATATAAATAAGCGGATATTGGGTTGTGACACAGTGGTAGGGCATTTGCCTTGCACGCGGCTGACCCAGGATGGAGGCTGGTTTGTTCACTGGCATCCCAAATGGTCCCCCGAGACAGGAGAGATTTCTGAGTGCAGAGTCAGGAGTAATCCCTAAATGCTGCCAGGTGTGGCCCAAACAAACAAAAAAACAAAAGCTAATATTATGTCTTAAAGCTAAGACCTGAAACCATGAAATTTCTACATGAAAACAATACAGAGAGTTTCTTTAGCAGACTGAGTTTTGTGATTGGTGTTGAAAGGGAAAGCAACAAAGCTGAAGTAGAATAGCCGAATAACATAAAACTAAAACTAAAGAACATCTTCCCAGAGAAAGAATACATCAGCAAATGAAAAGGCAACCTATGGAGAAGGAGGAAATATTTTCAGCCATTTATCTGAGGGTTTCTTTTTAAAAAGAAACTTTTTTCACATATTACCCTTTTCCACCCAAGAAACTAACATTAATCCAGGTGTATAGGTCTATAAAATAGATATATTAATCCAATATTTATTCAAAATAAATCATAAAAATGCATGTGAGGTTGGGAAAATTGTTTAAATGCATGATTCATTTTTCTTTGCTACTTTAATTAAATAAAATTAAATAAATAACTAATTTTTACTTCTATATTTATTTAAGCACCTTGAATACAAACATGTTTGTAGTTGGGTTTCAGTCAAAAGAAACTATACCCCCATTCACCAGTTCAGCCTTCCCACAACCAATGCCCTACCGCTCCCTCCTCCTTCACTCCTTGCCAATCTTCAAGACAGGCATTTTATTTATCTCACTCACTACCATTATCATAATAGTTGTTGGTGTAGTTATTTTTCTAACTACACTCACGAATCTTTGTGATAAGCATCCTATCATGGGCTGGTTGTTTCAAACCTCATTTCTTTTTTTTAATATCTTTATTTAAGCACTTGATTACAAACATGATTGTGGTTGGGCTTCAGTCATGTAAAGAACACCCCCCTTCATCAGTGCACATTCCATCACCAATGTCCCAGATCTACCTCCTCCCCATCCAACCCCCACCTGTACTCTAGACCGGCTTTCTACTTCCCTCATTCATTCACATTGTTATGATAATTCTCAATGTAGTTATTTCTCTAACAGTACTCATCACTCTTTGTGGTGAGCTTCATGTAGTGAGCTGAAATTTTCAGCCCTCCTCTCTTTTGTCTCTAAAATTATTGCAAGAATTCCGTTTATTTTTCTTAAAACCCATATATGAGTGAGACTATTCTGCATCTATCTCTCTCCCTCTGACTTATTTCACTCAGCATAATAGATTCCAAGTACATCCATGCATAGACAAATTTCATGACTTCATCTCTCCTGATGGCTGCATAATACTCCATTGTGTATATCTACCACAGTTTCTTTAGCCATTCATCTGTTGAAGGGCATCTTGATTGTTTCCAGAGTCTGGCTACTGTAAATAGTGCTGCAATGAATATAGATATAAGGAAGATATTTTTGTATTGTATTTTTGTGTTCCTAGAGTATATCCCTAGGAGTGGTTCCCTATATATATATATATATATATATATATATATATATATATATATATCCCTAGCTGGTTTGTATGGGAGGACAATTTCCTGTTTTTGGAGGAATCTCCATATAGCTTTCCATAAAGGTTGGACTAGTGTCATTCCCACCAGCAGTGGATAAGAGTTCCTTTCTCTCCACATCCCTGCCAGCACAGCTTGTTTCATTCTTTATGATGTGTGTCAATCTCTGTGGTGTGAAATGATACCTCATAGTTTTATTGATTTGCATTTTCCTGATGATTAGTGATGTGGAGCATTTTTTCATGTGTCTTTTGGCTATTTGTATTTCTTTTATGCCAAATTGTCTGTCCATTTCTTCTCCCCATTTTTTGATGGGATTAGATGTTTTTTCTTGTAAACTTCTGTCAGTACCTTGGATATTTTGGATATTAGCCCCATATCTGATGGATATTGGGTGAACAGTTTCTCCCACTCAGTGGGTGGCTATCACTCCATTGATCACCAGGGTTGATTTGGCAGAACTGGCTGGCTAGGCGGATGTCCTCTTCCTCACCACACATGTGCATCCCTTTTGAAGCTGCACTCTGTAGAAGAGGACAGCCTTCCCCAAATAAAGATGGACCTTTCTTCAGTCGAGGATATATGAGTAGCTGTACTCCCCTGCTAGAACTTCCAAACAAACTCTCAAAGCTAATTTATATTGCCTCTAGGTATTATCAGACTACATTCAAGTGTAAAACCCAAAGTTTGTTCCTTGGCATTGAATGGCCCATTGCAATATTGAATGAGAATCTGATAACCCAGAAGCACCACCTGAGAAAACTCTCAGCACCCCAATAGGCAAGGGATATGAATTGACAGTTCTTGAAAAAAGAGATCCAAATTTGCAAGTTAGGAAAAGATACACTGCATGACTAATCATTGGGGAATTGTCTATCAAATCCACAGGACCCATAGCCCTTGGGATGTCTACTAGAAAAGTAGCAAATGTTAATCAAAATGTGAAGGGGATGGATTTGGTGGGAAGGTGACTTTGAAAATGTACAGAGGTTCTTCAAAATATTGAAAATAAAGCTACAATATTGTCAATAAATTCATGGTCTATACATATGACCTTAAGAAAGGAAAATAACTACCTACAAGATATATCTGTATTCCTATATTAATTTCATTATTTGTTAATAGCCAAGACATAGAAGTAATATAATGGCTGTAGGTGATAAAATGTGATTATTCAGTCTGCTATATATAGTCAATCTGTTCTCAAAAGAGATGTAAACCAAGTACTAAAACAATATGTGTTTTCTGGCCCCACAGCTGGCAATCTCAGGAGAGAAGGCAGTTCGGGTCTCTACCCTGCTGTGGCCACAACTGCTGCAACCATTACCCACAATCTCTGCTTTGCCAATGGCCCTGCTTCACCACTCCTCTACAGCTTAATGAAGAGAAACCAATCAAACTAAAACTCCATCTATGCTGAGTTTTGTGCTGACATCATGAGGAATTTTTTTGAAGTAAGTGAGGCACCCACACCATCCCTTCTTAATTTCCAGAAGTCCTGGCAGAAAAAAAAACTTGCAGTATCAGCAACACTGCTTGGAATTCCTTGAGATTGAAGCTGTTTCACAACTCCAACTTTTAAAATACTTTCACCATTTTTTTTGGTTTTGGATCACACCTGCCAGTGCTTAGAAGTTACCCCTGGCTCTATGCTCAGAAATCGCTTCTGGTGGACTCGGGGAACCGTATGGGATGCCTGAATGCAAACCACCATCCACCTGCATTCAAGGCATGTGCTATTTCTCTGGCTCCATATTTTTACCGTTTTTGACATCATTGCATATTTGAAGCCACCTAATTTTAAAAACAAAAGAAATAACAGAATGATCAACTATCAACAAGAGCTTACTAAACCTCTGACAATGACTTAATAACCTTATTGGAGATATAATAGTTTTTACAAAATTTTTGTTGCAGGTGTTTTCTTGTTCTTTTCTTCTTTTTTCTTTATTTTAGTAACTTCACTTTTCCACTTTTCCTTACCTAGAAACAGATTATTATAATCTACTATGTCAACTATGTAATACAGAGCCTTCAAATAAAGTAATTTATATTTAAAAAATAAAGTATGAAATGTATGTGTGGATGTATATAAGCATGAATTTTTGAGGGAGTTTCCAAAACACTGCTGAGTGCTCAAACCACATTCAGTGATATTCAGCCAACTCTAAACAGTTTGATGAGATGATGGAGCTTGTCTGAATCTATGGATTAAGGGACCAGGAAGCCTGACAGTGCTGAGAGACCTCTGAAGCTATAACTGGTGGCAGTCTGGGAGTCCTGTGATATGAGATTTTGAACACTCACTCTAAGGTATGCAAAGAAGGCATCTATGACTACTGACTGACTTATCTTCCCGGATTCTAGTTATATTCTTATACACACTGGAAATTTATAATTATATAACCACATGATGCATATATTATCAGTTGTTTATAAAGGAGGAAATCCTGCCACTTGTAATAAGGGGTGTTAATCTTGAGGACATTGCTGAATAATGAGACAGGCAAAGAAATACAAATATTATATGACTTCAATTACCTGTAGACTGAAGTCATTGTACTCATTAAAATGGAGTAGAATGCTGGTTGCCATAGACTGATGGCTGGGAGAAATGAAAATGATTCTAGCCAAAAGTTAAAAACTTATTTATAAGAAAAATTTTCTGATGATCTAACACATTTTTATAATGTGAAGATTTTAAAAATTTGTACATAGGCTTGGGATGTAGTTTCAGTGAAAGAGTGTGTACACTCTTTTATGTGTGAAGCCCTACTCTCCATTCTAAGCCCTGGGGTACCTGAGAACCTTTGGCAGTCACATTGGTGGCTCCTAATCATGAGCAAAAAAACCCTGCAATAATGTTAAGTACTTTATTTAATCAAATATTTCCAACATATTATCATTTTATCTTTCTCTGATATTAATAGAAGCACTAAGTTAATGTGTTCCATTATTTTTGGTCTCTCTTTAAAATCCATTCTGAATGTTATAGCTATAGATGATCTTCAGTGTTACTAGCCACAATTTCTTCCTAGTCCACAAAAGTTTAGTGGCTACTGTATTGGAAATTGTGGATCTAGAATTTTATAGTCCAGTGTAATATAAAGATAACTAAAGAAATGAGTAATATTTAATAGCCACTATGTTTCACTCCAATTTATTATCAAACTGAGAGGGGTGGTGAGAGAACATTTCTAAGATTTACCTCTGTAATTGTATAAGTAAATTAATCAAAAGCATAATGCATATTTATTGACTGTTTGTTCCTCCTTTTCAATTCTGGCCTCCTTCCTCCTGTCTTTTGTTCCTCATCAATTCAAAGAGACTCGCATAAAAAATAACAAGGCTTAATATGAATTTAACAGATGAATATATAAACTCATTACACAGGGTTCTTGTTCAAACACAGATTGTAACCAAGTGGGTTTAGAGTTGGGCTTGAGATAGTTGTTTTCTAACAAGCTGCTAGGTGATAACAGACCCTTGCTACTTAGACTGACTTCTGGGCCAGCAGAATCAGTGTGACTTGAGAACTTATTAGAAGCTCTGCCTTACACTAAAGCTCCACTCAGAGTTTGTTCAGCAATAGAATCCTCTCCAGGTTATTATCAGTATAAACTTCAAGGGACATTGTGCTAACATTCCTATAAGAGCAGAACAAAAGTCAGGAGGGTTGAGGAAATGCAGAAGTAGTGAAAACATAGGATGAAGTGAAGGTTGTCAGTTGTTTCCCCCTGCAGCAACTAAGGGAACTTGATCTAAAGCCACTTCAAATGTCACACCTGCCAACTGCACTTTCTTTTACTGGTATTTTGCCTTCCAACACTTTGAGAACCCTGGTGGCAGCTAGAAAAGAGTTTCTAAGACTCCATTCCATCCCAAAAAAAGGAAGTGATGGGGTTAAGTAAGTATCAACCATCTCAAGCCTTTCTATGAAACCAATTCCCTTTCTCCGCCTGCTCTAGCTTGCCTTCTCTCATTCTTCCTCTCCATTCCCTCTCCTTCCCCACCTCCTTCTTTCTCCTCACCTCTTCTCTCCTGCCTTTCCTCCTATCACCCTCCTCCTTCTCCCTTCCATTTTCTCTGTTCTGTTTTCTTTAGGTATCTAAGTGATAAATCTTTGCATTTTTTATTTAAATAAAGAAACATTATTTACAAATTCACTGATAGTTGAGTTTTAGCTATTTGGCTTGTACTAGACAAATTTCAGAGAATCACTAAATTTTCTAACATCTTCAAATTCCATGCCACATTTTTTCTTCTTTTGTTCATGTAATCTATTTGGTTGGATAAATTCAACCAAAATGCTCTGCTTCCCTTTATCTGCTAGCCTTGTTTTGCTACCACCCACCTCTCTCTCTACAAAGAGTAAAAAGAACTATTAGTATTTGAAGTAATTAGTCATGCCAGTAAGATTAGCAAATGTATATGTTAATGTTATAAAGATGAGTAATAGAAATGAGAACTCTTAGATATTTTCTGATAACAATTTCTATGGAATACAGGAAGTGGAACCAAGGCACATAGAAGCTGAAAATTCACTTCTTCCTTAAACACACTGTGAAACATTGAACCAAGCCTAATACCTCTCTGAACCTCCTGCTTAGCCCAAACTCTCCTTTCTAATATTTTATTATTCTCTTTTGAGATCACTTATAAGACTTATATAGTATCATGCTTCTACTGAGGACCAAGATAAAATGACCAAATTAGAAACAATGCTCTCGTCTGACTACAAACTGTCATAGTTTCATTGTACCTTTTATAATAATATATTCAGCAATTGTATTCATTATGTGTACTTTCATATAATATGTGATAGGAAAGGATATTCTGTTTAATTTTGCTAGCAGTTTGTCACCAGAAAGCAAACAATATCTTAACCTTAAAAAAATCAAACAGTCCTTTGGATAAATTTTGTCCAAATTGTTGTGTACTTGAAGTTTTATCTACAGATTGGCTTCTTTCACTTAGTAGTCCTGACATGGCCTTTTAGTAATAAAATTATTCTATTGTTTGATTTTTCCACAGTTTATTTTTTCCAACAGTTATAGAAAAGCACCTTGTTTGCTTAAAGTTTTGATAATTGTGAATAGAACAACTATAAATATATCTGTAGGCTCTCTGTGACTTGTTTTCAAATACTTTGAGTAAAGACCAATAGATGACAGCTAGATCATGTGCTAAAATTATGTTTAGTTTAATAATACATTAGAAAATTTGAAATTCTTCTAATGTGCCTTTAAGATTTTAAATTTCAAAGGCCTTTTATCTTTGTTTTGTTTTGGGGCCACATCCGGTGACGCTGAGGGGTTTCTCCTGGCTATGTGCTCAGATATTGCTCCTGACTTGGGGGTCCATAAGGAAAGGCAAGAATCGAACCCAGGTCCATCCTGGGTCAGCTGCATGCAAGGTAAATGTCCTATCCCTGCGCTATCACTCCAGTTCCTCAAAAATTCCTTTTTAATATTTTACCAGTATTTAAAACTATTAATATTCTGCATTTTAGTGCTTCTGATTGGTGCATATAACAACAAATTGATTTGTTTGTTTATTATAGGGGGCCACATAAGCAGTGTTAAGGTGATCCTGGCGATATTATTTTCAGATATACAAGTTAGACATCTCAATACGCAGGTCCTACAAAGTGGAGTGAGCAATATTTTATCCATTCAAGAGTTTGAGAAGGGTTAATTGATGCTGGATAAAATTTGGGGTCTTTTGCATTCCAGGCATGTTTTACAGCACTTTAAGCCATCACCCTGCCCAACAATAGATTATTTTCATGTGTTCTTCCTTGATGTAAGTTAATAAAGAAACATCATTTAATATGTTTACTTTTAACTTGCATTGTTTACTTTTTAAGTGGATTATTAAGAATGATTTGTTTATTTTGATATATCTATTACATCCATTTTTTCCCAGTCTGTCATATCTTCTAATTTTCTTGGCAGTACTTTCCTCAGAACCAAATTTTACATTTTCTGGGGTAGGTGGGCAGGAAGGCATAACTCACTGTGCTAAATGCTTCCTCTTTGATCTATGCTTAGTGATCACTCTTGGTGCTCAAAGAATCATAGGTGGTTCTTGAGATGGAAACAAGTTGGCCACACCCATTTCTCAGGTCCAGGAGTTTTTTTTTTATTTTAATGAAGCTCAGTTTGTCATTTTCCCTCTCATTGATGGATTTTTCCTATTTTAGTCACTACTATATACAAGGTCATCTGGTTTTCTGCTTACATTATATTATTGGAGGTTTATTTTATTTTATTTATTTATTTATTTTGTTTTTGGGCCACAACCATTTGATGCTCAGGGGTTACTCCTGGCTAAGCACTCAGAAATCGCCCCTGGCTTGGGGGGATCATATGGGACGCCGGGGGATAGAACTTCAGTCCGTCCTATGCTAGCGCTTGCGAGGCAGACACCTTACCTCTAGCGCCACCTTCCTGGCCCCTTAATTTATTTTCTTACACTTATGTTTATGATGTTCTTTTTTTCTCAATTTTTGTGAAGGACATAAAACCTGATCTTAGATTCATTTTACATTTTTTTTAAATATGAATGTCCATTTCATGTGAATGTTCAGTGTTTCAACCCCATTCGCTGTCTTTGTCTTTGTTTATTTGTCAAAGGTCACTTGACTACATTTAAGTCTATTTCTGGATTTTTCCCCTTTCATTGATCTTCAGCACCACATTTTTTTAAATAAATTTTGTAGTAAATCTTGAAGCCATGTAGCATCAGTTTTCTAATTTTCTTTTGGTACTTCAATATTATGTTGGCTATTATGGTGTTAATTTTTATAATACATGTCAGTTGAATGGGTAAGAGAGGTTGTATGAGGGTAAGGCATCTTACTGAACCTGGCTGACTCATGATTGGTGTGATCCCTGAGAACAGAGCCATGAGTAACTGCTAAGGTTTACTGGGTATGAACCCCAAAACAGAAAAAATATCAGTTGATATATACTGATATCAGAAGAAACATTTTAGGCTACTGTTTAAAAGCAATTCTCTGCTATAAATTATATATGTATATTTTAATATAAATATTTATTTAAGGACCAAGATTACAAGCATATTTGTAGTTGGGTTTCAGTTATAAACAAAATACCCCCACACCAGTGCAACATTCCCACCACCAATGCCCCCCCTTCCCCACCCCTGCCTGTAATCAAGAGAGGCATTCTACTTCTCTCATTCTTTAACATTGTCAGATTCATTGTTAGTGTAGTTATTTCCCTAACAGAGTTCGCCAATCTTTGTGTTGAGCTTCAAAATGTGAGCTGGTCCTTCTAGCCCTTCCAGCCCTTAACTCTATTGTCTCTGGGCCTTATTACAGTAATGTCTTTAATTTTTCTTAAAACCCATAGATGAGTGAGACTATTCTGTGTCTATTTCTATCCCTCTGACTTATTGCATTTAACATAATAGATTCTATGTACATCCACGTAGAGGAAAATTTCATGACTTCATCTATCCTGATGGCTGAATAATATTTCATTGTGTATATGTACCGCAGTTTCTTTAGCCATTCACCTGTTTAAGGGTGTCTTGGTTGTTTCCAGAGTCTGGCTATTGTAAATAGCACTGCAATGAATATAGGTGTGAGAATTCACTCAATACTCATTAGACAAGCGGCGAATATCTAATATATACAAGATACTAACAGAACTTAGTAAGAAAAAATTATAACCTCATCAAAAATGGGGAGAAGAAATGAACAGACACTTTCTCAAAGAAGAAATACAAATGGACAAAAGACACATGAAAAAAATGCTACACGTCACTAATCATCGTGGAAATGCAAATCAACACTAAAAAGGGGTTCCATCTCACACCACAGAAACTGGCGCACATCACAAACAACAAGAACAATCAGTGCTGGTGGGGATGTGGAGAGAAAGGAACTCTTATTAACTGCTGGTGAGAATGCTGTCTAGTCCAGCCTTTATGGAAAACATATGGATAGTCCTTAAAAAACTGAAAATTGAATTCCCACATGATCCTGCTATACCACTCCTAGGGATATACCCAAGGAACACAAAAATACAATTCAAAAAATCCCTTTCTCTCACCTATATTCATGAAAGTGCTATTTACAATTGCCAGACTCGATACAATTTATATTTTCTATATGGTATTAGTTTTTATTCATAATAAATTAATGAACTAGTTACTTTATCACCTCTATAAAGGACATGTTTGGAAATTCTAGAGATAGTTATGCTGCTTAATTTGAGAATGTTGGTGAGTCATAAATGAGAACTCATCCAAAGGTAAACAGATCATACTAGACCAGGGGTCCTCAAACTTTTTAAACAGGGGGCCAGTTCACTGTCCTTCAGACTGTTGGAGGGCCAGATTATAGTAAAAACAAAAATTATGAACAAATTTCTATGCACACTGCATATATCTTATTTAGAAGTGAAGAAACAAAATGGGAATAAATACAATATGTGGCCTGCGGGCCGTAGTTTGAAGACCCCTGTACTAGACTCTTCAGTCACTAACTATAAGTCTCCATCAATGTTTTCCCTTCTGTCATTAATTAAATATATGAAGGGTGAGGACCAAATGCATTTTATACCAATAAAAAAAGTTTCTGCTATTGATGAATCAAAACCTTGAAGTCAGATAGTAGCAACAGATGTATATTATAGCAGAATTAACAACCAGCAATTCGGTTGGAAATGAAAACCAAGCATTAAAATGCTTAACTGAAACACACACAATTATCACTTTCACCTGAACTCTCAGAACATCTCAGTATTTCCAGGAAACACTAGGATGGTTGATGTCTCATGATCTTCCAGATTCAATGTTTTAAATGTTTGTGGCTTAAATTGCTACACGGATTCATGAACTTCAAATGCATAAATCACAGTAGCATGTAGGAATTCTGGCAGCTTATTTGAATGGGAACCATGTATATTTAAAATTCTTTGTTTCTGTTATTCAGAGAAAGAATATTCATTTTCTATAAAATATTGGTTTTCTTTTTCATTCTCATTCTACGTATCACATGCTATTGAAAAACACTCAGATAGAGAACAAAGGGTTCTTTAAAAAAAGGAGCAAAGGAGGACATGTTGAAAAAAAGAAAAAGATCATTTGACATTTCTAAAGTTAAATTAAGTGTCATAAAATGTCAACAGGAAGTAATACTTTATCTCATGGATATTTGATTTCCTTCTTCAACTCCAGGTTACCTTTTTTTTCTCATCTCAGCATGAAAAAAGATAGTATATTGAACATTTCACAAGAAATGTCAAGTCAATGGTTATTGTCATTTAAATGTGTTAACAAATATATCTGTGGAAATGTAAGAAAGCATTGACTTGATAGTTTGAATACAGACAAGCACTGAAATAAGAAATAAGTAAGCAAAGATGAAATATACTTACCTTCAGCACTTTTTCACTAAATCCTCTTTGTTAATTTGTTAACTTAAAGACTCTGTATCTGTCTATTGGTATCAATCACAGAGCCAAGCTAATGCTCAGTTTTTATGATTACCTTGCAATTAATCTTTTGTTAGCACCTAAAAATGTTATTATAATTCTCTAGCTAATTCTCAGTTCATTCGCCCAGTTATCTTTTCTAACTCTTAAAACAAATCCAGTATTTCCCTAGCCCTAGTCACAAAAATTGTTACCAGATTACTGGAGGAAAGTAACCCCATATACCAGAAATCGCTGTCATCATTCAAATTAGGTGATTCAAAAACCATTTGCCATGTTTTGTCTATCCTTTCCTGGAAAACTCAAGAAAGCCTGCAGCTATTTTGTGGCTACTTGCACCTATTTTAGTCTCTTCACCAGCTCTGTTGCTTCCCCCTGTGTCCCTGATCAGTGTGATATATCCTCTCCTCTTAGGCAATATACATAATTAAAAAAAGCTTGAATTGCCACTGCGTAAACTTTTATGGGAGTTAAGCCCACCATATGTATCCTCAGATTTTCCTGGTGAGGCGAACTGAAATAACCCCCATAGGGTTCCTCAGAAGGCCTGCTGAGGACACCTTTTGCCCTCTGAATGGATGGTTGAGGAATTTCCGAAGAGATGCTTGGCATTACATTTTCGGTCATTTGGCTATCTCTCCTTTGTAAATCTCAGGCAAAATTGTGGCCTCTATCAAATAATTGGGCTCAGGAATCCCAGCACCAAAGATTTCAAGAGAACCCCTTTTCTGGATAATATTTAGAAGCTATAAGTTAAGACAATGTTTTTCTCCTGTTCAAACATGTCCTTGCAGCTGAAATTTCTGGTACTCAAGGGCAAAGCCAAATTACAGGCTCTGGGTTATAATAGAGCCCAGCCCAGTGAAGATCAAGTTTCTAGATATTTCCTACCTCTTCCTAACCTTTGTTTTGCATTTGAGGTTGATTTTTAAAACTGCCCTGATTGTTACCTTTCCTTTTACAATTAACTTTGCCTGGGTAAGGTAATCATCCTTTTCTGCACCTGTAACAGTTTTATTCTATAAAAACCCCTGTTTAGAAAATAAATTAGTCGCATTCTTGCCAGAAGATGTGTTGACTATACATACTCTGTGTGGCATCATTTTTTCCACATTATCCTGTTTGGCCACTCATGCTCCCGCTTTCCTCTCATGAAGGACTCCACCCCACTAGAATTGCTGAGATGCAGGACTCCTGCAGCATGAATGACATTAGTCTCTCTCCTTGTTGTCATAGTGATCTCTGTAAATAAAAATTCTGCAAGTACTTTTTAAAGAGTCTTGAAGAAAATCTAGTCAAGATTTAACCTCCACAACTTAACTCAAACCATCTTTGACAAAATTATCAAGACTTCTTTTTGATAAATATGATAGCCTCCTTAAATATTCAATTTTCTAAACCAAATAATGATATCTTAAATCAAGTGCTTAAATCAAGTAATAAAAAAAGATTTACAATCAACTTATCAAATGGCACCCTACTGGCCTGAAGACACTGGTGAGATATAATTTTTTAAAAACTAAATAAAATTAATACCTCATCAAAAGTATTTTACCCAGCCAGGCTTCCATTAATATTTGAAGGAATAATACAGAACTTCATAAAAATTAAAATCTTTAACTAAATGAATATTCTTAAGCATTATCTATAATATATTTTTTTCTAACATAAAGCAAATATACTCTATTTAGGATAAAACCCACCATTATAATTTTATATGCCTATTTAGATATACCCCTTATTTTTTAATTTCCATAATCTAATTAATTGTATATTTGTATGATTTATTCATTTAAATATAATTTAACATGTATTAATATAGAATTATTCATACTATTATTTTTTAAATTGTATACTGATACAAAATACATTTAAAAATATAAACCTTTTTCTGATTACAATTCTGTAAAATTTTAGATTTTAGCTGTATATCTACCTAATCCTCTGTATGTGAATAGGGGTCACTCCCTCCACAGTAAATAAATAAAAATATAACTCATATGTAGTATATAAAGAAGCATATTAAGGGAACAACAAGGTCACTTCTTCTGCAGTAAATAAATAAAAATCTCCCTTATATGCTGTATATAAATAAAAAAGCATATTAAGGGAACAACGAATTCCATCATCAGAACTAGAGGTTGAATCCATAAAATTGAGCTTACATGGCAGTGGTATGACTATGAAGGACTCTTGGAACACTGGTGAATGCAGTTGGCACTTTGGTAATGGTGTAGTGTTGGAATGATGATGCATGAAATATAATAAACAGTTTGCAAATTTCATACCTTAATAAAATTAAATTCTATTTATATGCTTTATTATTTTAAGGAGTCTTCCAAGTGGTGTTAGGAAGTTCAGAGTATCTAACTAAGCTAAGATCATGTTGCTTGTTTGTTCAAATTTGAATAACTTAGTTGGATAAAATATTCTTTATGGATTATTTATTTGAGTATTTTTTACTATATTTTACCATTATCTTCTGGTCTATCATGTCTCATTTGACAAGTATGCCATAAATCATATAGGAGAACCTTTGTAATATTTAAGTCCTTTCTTTAGTATCACTGCTTTTAGATTTTTTTAAATTTAGTCATAGTGAAATTACAGTTAGTCATGATTGGATTTCAGGCAATGTTTCAACACCAATCCCTTCACCTGTGTCCATTTCTCTCCACCAATGACCTCCCCACTTTTTCCTTGCACCCACCAGGTTGCCTAAGAGGCATTTTATCTTTGAGATTCTGCATTGTGGTTTAAAGTACTGTTACTTACCAGGTTCACACATAACACTTGACCACCTTTCAGTACATAACTCTCCCAGTTGAACATTTCCCTACACATTATTCCTTGCCTCCCTCCATGTTTTAGCCCCCAAATCCTACCCTCAAAGTGACATGAATGCTATTGAAGGTCAGTTTTCATTTTATTCGTTTTCCTTGTCTTTGTTTTATTTCACTTTCCTTTTTTATTTAAGTATCATGATTACAAGGTTTTTCATAATACAGTTGTTTATTTTTTTATTTTTTATTTATTTTTTTGGTTTTTGGGTCACACCCGGCGGTGCTCAGGGGTTACTCCTGGCTGTCTGCTCAGAAATAGCTCCTGGCAGGCACGGGGACCATGTGGGATACTGGGATTCGAACCAATCACCTTTGGTCCTGGATCAGCTGCTTGCAAAGCAAACACCGCTGTGCTATCTTTCCAGGACCACAGTTGTTTATTTTTATCAGATAAAGTTGTTCATGATTGAGTTACTGTCAAAAAATGTACAACAACCTCCACTAGTTTTCCCAATTTCCACCAACAATATCCCCAGTCTCCCTCTCTCTCCCTGATTCCCTATTACCTTCCTGTCTCTGAGGCACACAGTTTTCTTCTCTCTTACTCCCTTTTTTATTGGGTTTCAGTCAAAAACTTTACTTCACTATCCTTCACCAATTGATTTTTCTCAATTATTATCACTTCTTCCAAGGTCTTCCATCTATTAATATATTTATAAAATCTTTTGCACTATACCTAAAAGTGCTCCAAAGGCTTATTCTTAACTATGCACTCAGGGATCATACCTGGTGGTGCTCTCAGGATAATATGTAATGCCAGGGGAATAAGTACAGATGAAATATATGAAAGGAAAGTACCTTACTCAGTGTAATATACCTCAAGTATAAGGCCTTCCATCTAGATTTTTTAAATTTTATCCAGCATGCTTTTCAAATTTGGTATTTCTGATTAGGGCTTTCTTAATTTCCATCCACATTTTCTTGTCTTTATTTGTTGTCATTATTTCATTAAGTTTCTTAAACAGTTAGCCACGGTGTCTGAAAGTCATTGTCTGAGAGTTTATCGAGCTGCTTGATGGTGGTAGAACCTAGTCCTGTGATTTTCTAGCTCTGTAAATTTGGCCTAGTAGATTAATCTCCCTACACTGTAGTTTTCTCGTTTTGAAAGAGGGACAGTAAAGTACAGGTCTATAATAATGTGACAAATAAGAAAAATATAAACACATAATTACTTTGGAAGTTAAGCAATTTAAGAATGTAATGATCGTTCATAAAACTTGTTCATGACACATTCCAAAACTGTTGTGTATGTATTTGACTATTACCTAAAATTTAAATTCTCCAGTGAGCCTTCTCTGTACAAAACGCCCTACCTGTTTATGCCAATAAATAAGCCAGAGTGTTGGTCTTTCTGATTAATAAATCTTGTTTTCCACATTTTAATGAAGAGGAAGTAGAAATGTGGCAAGATGAAATGACTCCCCTTTGTATGGTATCCATGGAGATTCACTGCTCCGATTATTCAGTAGAGAACTTTTCAGGAGGTGTAGAATTATTCAATAACTTCTGGATGTAGTACTTTTATCTCCACAACAGCAGAAAATAAAAATAAAAAATAAAATAAAAACTAATGCAGGCTGACCTTGGTCAGTTCTAGTCAATTACTAAATTCAAGGGGGAATTGGGATAAAGATCTTCTAACTAATAGTCTAGAGATCCTCAAAGATTAGGCAAAGCATTCTAAAATTTCTACCATAGTGAGCTCTTCCTTTATTTTTTAACTTTTTCAAAAACTTATTTATTTAAACCATTGTGATTTACAAAATTATTCATAGTTGGTTTTTTTTTTCACCTTTTTCTTTTTGAACATAAGCTGTTTATTCTCAGTGTGGAAATAGAATGGAAAAGGAAGATGAATTCCACTTAATTAGCAAAAGTTTAGATAATGGCTAGGCAAAAATGAATGAGATATTTTTCATGCTGACTAGATATAAAAATGACTATTAGTATTTAATTATTGTTTATTATGTTATTATTTTCTATGATAGCTAAATTTCTGAAATATATTCTTTTTGTATCATTAATTTATTTTTATTAACAAACATCTTATTTTATTAATATATCGAAAACATAGGATTTTCACTACTAATTCATTTAGTTACTTAAAATGCATAATTACACATTTATTGATATTGACCATTTCTAGTTTTGTTAATATTGTGGACAATTACACTAAAAGCATTTAAAGGGAGATAAACTTAGAATCATTTTATGAAAGAATACTCTTTAATTCCTAGCATGCTATCAATTCTAAGGATGACTGGAATTATAAAAGTGACTCTTCTTCAGAAACAAAGCTCCATAACGGTAATTTGCTATTTAATTTCAATCGAAAATCAAATTGTTAAACATTAGTTCTAGTTTATCTTTTTGTATTCATAAGAGATTTTTATTGTTGCCAAAATGATACACATTTGCTAAGGATATTAAGAGAGTAGAAATGAAAAAAAACCAGGGATTTCTGAAACATTGTAATGTCTGAAACTATAAAGAACATTGTATATCACAGGTTTAAATAAAAACTTATTAAAGGTAGATGCCAACTTAAAATTCTTTCTATAGCATATATACAAGTAGTTGTCAAAATCTTTTTATCCAAAATCTTTAAGCACAATCATTACAAACATGTTCATAGTTGGATTTCATTCATAAAAGGTATACCCTCCATCACCAGTACCACCTTTCCACCACCAATGTCCCCCATTTCCCACCTCCTACATCCTTTGTCTATATTCGAGACAGCCATTCTATTTCTCTCACTCAGTATCATTGCCATGATAGTTGTTGGTGAAGTTATTTCTCTAACTGCACTCATCAGTCTTTGTGGTAAGCTTCAAATTATGGGCTGGTCCTTCCCACCCTCATCTCGATTGTCTTTGTGTATTATTACCATACTGTCTTTTATTTTTCTTAAACTTCACAAATGAATGAAACTATTCTAAGTCTTATATCTCTTCCCTCTGACTTATTTCACTCAACATAATAGTTTTCATGCCCATCCATATATAGGACATTCTCATGACTTAATTTTTTCTAACAGTTGCAAAGTCTTCAATTGTGTATATGTACCACAGTTTCTTTAAGTCACTCACCTGGATTGATTCCAGATTCTGTATGTTAAAAATAGAGCTGCAATGAATATAGGTGTGTAGAGGGTATTTTGTATTGTGTTTTGTGTTCCTAGTATATATATATATATATCTAAGAGTGTATTGCCAGATCATATGGGAGCTCAATTTCCATTTTGCTGAGGACTATCCATATTATTTTTCAGAAAGACTGGACTAGATGGCATTTTCCCCAGCAGTGAATGTGAGTTCCTTTCTCCCCACATCCCTGCCAGCACAGATTGTTCTTTGTCATGTATGTCAGTTTCTGTGGCATGAGATGATACTTCATTGTTGTTTTGATTTGCATCTCCCTGATGATTAGTGAAGAAGAATTTTTCATTCTTCTTAACCATTTTTTTTATTTTCACACATTTTATACCTACATTTTTCTCTGAAATTTGTCTTTACCTAATTACCTCTCATTCACATGAATATGAATATTCCCAAAATATGTTTTTCATATTTAGGGCCAGAGTATAGCTGAGAGGGCACTTTCCTTGCACAGTTACCTGGGTTTGATTTCTAGTATTCCAAATGATTTCCCAAGCCTACCAGGAATGTTCCCTGAGTTCAGAACCATAAATAACCCCTAAAACTACTTGGATTATTAAAAAAATTTTTTCACCTTTAACTCTACCTTGGTATCTTCTTTCTGCAGATTTCAAACAGGTTGGTTGAGTCAAGACTTAAAAATAAAGTTTATGTGTTCAACATAGTCCCACATAGTGATTTATAGCTACTTTACATATCTCACCAGGATTAAGTAGAAAATGCCAAAATACTAACTAGATGAATTATTCTTTACCCAAATTTCCATTATATGGTCCTGCATGAGAAAAATCGACCTTACAGACAGAATGGGACTGTATTGCATAATCTAATATACTTACATCCTTTCCTTTTCCTGGAAAGTAGTGAAAAGTAAACTAACTGAGATTTAATGTACTCTGAGTACAATCTAGAGTAATGTTCATTCTTTTCTATGAAATATTTCATCATAGGCTTCAGTAGCTCTGGAAAAAAATCTGTTCCACTGCCCATCTCCTGTAGAAATTACTTGAAACTAATCATATCCTTCCTAAATAGACATTAAGAGAATGAAGGCATAGAATTAGATTTGATCTTAGAAGCAAGAGATAGGTAGTTTTCAAAATGTATAGAACATATTAGAAGCCATATTTTTTAATTTAAAGGAAAAGGAGCTCAAAGGTAGGTAAATAAGTGGAATAGAAAGACAATGTATTTCTTACTTTGCCTTTTTCCTGGAGGTCTTATACTATAAGATTCCTTGCACCATATTACTGATATCCTCCCAAACTTGATTGGCGCCTATTGCAAGCCAAGCTTAATGATAATTGTAGAGACTTCAAAGCTTGCAATCAAGTGAAAAGACCTATGTAGAGAGGACCTCTAAATATCATATGAGCTATGACCAGGGTTCTAATGAATTCTTCTCAGCACTAAGAACAATAGGAGAGTTTGGCTCAGGAACGGATGATCTAGGAAGGCTAATTGAATTAAGGGATTAAAGAGTTAAGTAGCAAACAGGAGTAAAATTTGAACAAGACAAGCATTCAAAACAGTAGTAACAGTATGCAGAATGGGATCATAATTCTAAGGGAGCAAATAAAAATCATTGAGTTGCCCCAAAGTCTAATCCAGTCCAGTCAGAATCAGGGAAGTGTGTTATATGGTGGTAGAAGTGGTCAAGTCCTTGTAGTCTTGTATCCAACAGAGAAAATAAGTATTCATTAGTAATAGGTTTGTGTGTGTATGTTAGACATATTTATGAGTTCATATATTAATTAGTCTAACTCCAAACTCCCCGAAGTCTTACCTGCATCTATAGAAATGTACACCTGTGAGCCATTTAAGCAGTTACACATGATAAAATACACAAGACCATGCAAAGTCTCTGAAGGTTTCTCTTTGCTCATATATAAAATCAATATGACTTCTAAGGTTCCTTATCCTCCTCTCCATTTTTATGATTTTGTTCCTAATAGCTTGTCTAGACACAGCTTAAATGATGATAGCTCTGCATGAAAATTTACTTGAATTGGGCCTATACCATTTATGCGAAGTAGTTAAGCAATTAGCAATTTAATTTGACAGTGTCGTTGTGGCTCCAAAGTTGATTTCCTTAAATTGGGTCAGCTCTGTGAGAAGATACTCCTGTCTGAAAGGCATGCAATTCAGCTTATATTTTTCCAAACTAGTGCTTTGGTTCCACATATGAAATCTGATGCCTCTTTTGCATTGGTCCCCATGTCTCAAAAAACAGTGGCCTGTCAAGCTTGTTGATATTTTAACATGTGGAAAATGCCACCAGCTAACCCTAGTCATTAAATTTGACGGCTTGTTGAATCCAGAGAGGCAGCCTAGGCAGGCAGCTGCATAATCGAGTGTTACACTGGGCTTTTGGGGGAGTTTTATAAAGCATGCTTTCAACATAGCCTCTTCCAGTTAGCCATCTCCTTGGTAATGAGTGGATTTCTTCAGCAGATAATAATAATCGCCAAATAATGAACCTGAGACTATAGAGAAAAATTAACTGCCTATCTAGTGAATCATACAATCAAAGAAATGGGGGCTGGAAAATGCTTCAAATGTCAGTTCACCTAAATATTTGCCATCAAAATTTTTTAATTCTATTTTACAGGTATTTACTAGACAGTTCTTCTTTTGCATCATTCCTCCTCATAATTGTTGGGAATAATAGATTTTTTCTCATGATAATGTGATTTCTTCCCAGTTTAGTTTTCTTGATGATATATTTGGATTCATTTGAAAATAAAATATTTCATGAATAAACAAGCAAGTTATTCATGTATCTACTTTTAGGGAGATTAGTTGCTCTTTAATTCTGATATTCTTGAACATTTATGTAAATTCATTTAACAGCTCTTATTTACAGAGTATTGTTCATGTCCGAGATGAGTAAAATATGTTCCCTGCTTTGAAGAGCTCATCCTGCACTGTATATTCGTAGGGACTAAACTAAGGGAACATTTAGTTCCACTCCAGGTATGAGAGATGAATAAAAAGAAGTGACAATTGAGCAGGCCCTGGGACAGGAACTAGGCATCTGGTCGGTAGCTGAGGAGTGGGGGCTTGATGTGGGGGCAGATGTTCTAGACAGGGCTATGACTCAAAGTTGATGAAAGCACACAGAAGCATGGAACATTTTACAAGTACATGTGATACTGCGGGAGTTGAAGCAGCCTGAGTTCAAAGAAAGCTAAGTGATGGCTCAAAATTTCATGTAGGAACAGGTCTGAAGAATATTGTAAAGGAGCTTAATCACTTGTTTTTTTTCTGATAGTTGCTGTCCTTAGGAGACAGCTCAGTACAATTTGTGAGTATGATGTGGCTTAAAAGGTTATTATTTGCAATTTCAGTATACATGTAGGCTGAATACAAAGAGGTTAGTTAAGAACTATCTTTCCGTGCATAGCAATCTCTGATCATGTGCCACATGGCTAGTTTTGGTTTGGGAGGCATAAAGTCCTAGATTCAGATGTCATATAAAGAAAAATGCAAAAGCATAAGCTGTCACATGATTCTAAGTTGTTCCGTTATAACCAAGACTCATTCAACTATACTATAAGACTTCATAAATATTACTCTGACATGAGTACATCTGTTATTTCAGGACAAGCTGAGTAGCAAATACAATTAGATTATAATGACTAGTGAAGAACATTAGTTTCCCTATTCCATTTGCATGTGATACCAATGAAAATAAAATATTCATTCATAAAAAGTCCTTCGAAGTATAATACTTGCAAGCCCTGCTTAAGTATTTAAAACCACATTTCTGTATATTCATTAACTATACTCTTGTGTAAAAACAAATTTGATTGAGCTTATACTGAAGGGGTGGTATTCTGATTAATAATGTAAGAAACAGTTGTATTGTCTGCCATTGATAGCTGGCTACTAACCGGCATGGTAAACTATTGAATTAGAGACATCAGGAAGCCATTGTTTAGATTGTGACTGTTGAAAATATGTCCAAATTCTTTTGCGTCTGAGGAAATTAATGATAGTTGACAGCTCTGTTATTTATTACTTTCTTTTATTTTTTGCCACTGTCCAATTAAGTGCAATAAATTCACTGGGATTAAAATGTTGTCTGTAAAATGATAAAACCAGTAATTATACTTGTTATATTAAAGTAAAATTAGAAAAAATATAGTAAATTAAAAATGTTTTATTTAGAAAATGAATTAGGCAAGAAAATAGATATCTGTTCATTTGTTTTTATGCAAGCAATCTGTGGATACCATCATGTAGCACAAAATTGAACATGTGGAATATTGTATTACTGAAATTCAAATATGAACTTTTTTACTATGTATCTAATGGTAATTTAATAGCCAAAACATGTATTTATCCCCATTATCTTTCTTAGATGCAACAACTGTTTTGAATGTGTAGTCTTCTATTAGAGCAAATGCACAAATAAACATTTACACTTAATATGATATTCTCCATAGAATCTTTTCTGGGGCCAGGGCATTTGTCTTGCACACGGCTTATCTTGAACTGACCTTGGTTTGATCCCCCGGAGTCCCATATGGTCCCCCAAGCCAGGAATGATTTCTGAGTGCATAGCCAGAAGTAAATAACTGAGCATCACAGGGTGTGGTCCCAAAAAGCAAAAAAATAAAATATTTTATTTTCTAAGTCAGCAATTCATAATTGTGTTTAAACATCTATTCCATATAATAAGTTATTGAATTATTAGTTTATTTTATAATGTACAATATAGTAAATATGCTAATAATCCATTAATTCATGTTTAATACTTTGATGACAAAAACACTTAAAGATTAACCATATTCATAGATTAACCATAATGGTGTAAATGTTTTTCTCCTTCCCAAGTTATTTAAACCCTAACCAGTTAATAGTCATTTAAGTCATTGCCCAAAATGATGTCATGAGCAATTTGTATGTCTCTTGATTAATATGTAGATAAATAGTCAGAAATTAAATTTTGTGATCAAATTATGTATTTGTATAAAATTTGTATAACCTCTGAGTTCCACTAGATGTGGCCAAAAAGCAAACAAAAAAGATGGTATTTATTTTATTTTAATATATTTTAATTCATTATCTGTTCAAGTGCCTGCTACTTTCTGTGTGTTTTTGAATTTCTCCAATTTCCTTCTGATATTCATTTCCAGTTTTATTCCATTGTCATCAGAAAAGAAAATATTCATTACAACTTCTTGAAATTTGTTGAAAATTGTGTTGTTAAAATAAATTATGTGTCCTGGAAAATATGTTATACTTTAAAAGGTTTATTCTATTATGCACCCATAGGAACATATAAAAACATGGAGTTTGCTGCAACATAAATGGAAATGGACAGTGCCCTATTAGAGTGATTAAATCAAGAGAAACAAAGACTGGATGGTTTCACTCATCTGTAGAATATGGAGAGATGAAACATAGGAATATGCAATATCAAATATGATAATAAAGCCTTAGCCCTGGATTACAAAACCAAATATGAAGAGCAGGTAATGGTAGTGGGAATGAAGAACAGACTAAATGTGACACAGAAACATTGGTTGAAAGTCATAGGTATTTTTGGTGATGGTTGGGTACAGTAGCTTTGTACATCAAAACCATATACTATTGTAACCAAGTTACCTTAACTGCAAAAAATAGCATAAACAAAAACAAGAACACCAGCAACAACAACCAAAAGTCTGAGTTCTGTTTCAGTAGTTGGAGAGGATGTTTTATATATGTCTACTTAGGGATGTTTGCTCTGCTCTGCTCTTCAAATTTTTTGTTTCCTCATTGATTTTCTCTAAAATTGTTGATCCATTCTTGAGAGTGGAGGATTAAACTCTTAAAATATTATAATGTTAATCTTTATTAAGCCTTTCAGTTAATATTTGCATTATTTAGGTAGGTATTCTAACATGAAGTGCATAAATACTTATAATTGTTACATGTTCTTAATATTAACTAAATAGGAAAGGAAAAATCATTGTAAAAATTAAAAAATAGTATGAAAAAATAAAAAATCTATTAAGAAAAATTTGAGGAATAAAAGGTTTCACTGATATTTCAAAAGAAAAGAGTACACAAACCTTTATTCATATATTCAAAATATTTTAAATTATGTAATATAAATGTACTTTATGAGACTAACATTTATATGATATCAAGGTCAACTGGGATGTTATAAAAAAAGCAAACCACTGATAATATCACTAGTGCATATATCTGTAAAACTTCTAAATTCCTTAGTAGTAAATTGAGTCTAAGATTACTAAGTCATTGTATATCATGTTCAAACAGGATTCATTATTGAGAAACAAGGATAGTTAAGCAAGCCAAGATCAATGAATGTGACACAGTGCATTAATATAATGAAAATTAAAACCATGAAGTTTTATTTTATTTCTTATAAAAATAAACATGACACGATGGATATGGAGAGCATAAATGCTGAGTGAAATAAGTCAGAGGCAGAACAGACTCACAATTATCTTACTCAACTGTGGGATATAAAAAATATAGTAGGGGAATGACTAATGCCAAAAGGTCATATAAATCAAGAGGGATACAAAGGGTACTTAAGGTAATGAAGTAGTGGTGCAGCAATAGGGCGTTTTGCCTTGCAGCGGCTGACCTGTGACAGATCCTGGTTTGATCCCCTGGCGTCCCATATGGTCCCCCAAGCCAGGAGCAATTTCTGAGAGTATAGCCAGGACTAACCCCTGAGTGTCACCAGTTGTGGCTCCAAAGCAAAAACAAACAAAATGAAACCAAACAAACAAAATAAAGACAACAAACAAAAAATAGTGAAAGGCTGGAGAGTTAGTAATGGGTTAAAGCAAATGACTTGCAATACAATGGATGGATGGATGGATTGGTGTATAGATCGATGAAATGTATTAAATTCAGCAAGTACTCTGATCTTAATATGGAAAGAGGGCTGTGTGGGAGAGGACCTCTTAGAACACTGGTGGAGCAGAACCTGCACACTGGTTGTGGATAGGGGATTGAATGATGTATGCATGAAACAATCATTAATAGTATTGAACAGCAAAACACATCACTTTAAACATGTTCGGTGGGGACTGGAGCGGTGACATAGTGGTAGGCCATTTGCTTTGCACAAGGCTGACATAGGACAGACTTCAGTTCAATCTCCATATGGTCCCCAAAGCCAAGAGTAATTTCTGAGAGCAGAGCCAGGAGTAACCCCTGGGCATCACTGGGTGTGTCTCAAAAACCCAAAACAAACAAAACAGAAAAGAAAGTGTCTTTAGGAGGAAACTTCTCGTTTGAAAAAAAGAAAAAATTAACATTTATATAGTATATTCAATAATATGTGAAATTCATACCCATATATTTAATCTATATCAAATTAAATGTTTATTTTTTGTGTGAGGAACAGCCATGATGCTCAAGGCTTACTCCTGGCTCTGTGTTTAGGAATTACTCTTAGCAAAATTTAGGAGCAGATACACTAATGGGAATTGAATATGGGCCAGTCATAAGTAAGGCAAGTGCCTTAATTCCTATATTTCTCTAGCACCTGAAATGTGATTTTTACAGAACTTCCCAGCAGTGGTCAGGTCCCAAGAAAATATCTTCCAGTGACATTTGGATCAGTGGTGTTGGGAGCCAGCAGGGTGACCACAGTCATGCTTAAAGGCCAGTTGGGTTACATTCTGGTGGGTTGGCTCTTATGAGGTGCTAAAATCAATCTCAATGTCATGTGCATAGGAGGTATATATACTCCACTCTCTAAACAAGCTCAGCAGCCCTTGGAATTTAATATTTGTTTTATTTTTCAGTGTGAATAGATTTTTTTTAATGCATAATTTTTTTTTAAACACCTTGATTACATACATGATTGTGTTTGGGTTTCAGTCATAAAAGGAACACCACCCATCACCAGTGCAACATTCCCATCACCCAAGTCCCAAATCTTCCTCCTCCCCACCCAACCCCCACCTGTACCCTAAACAGGCTCTACATTTCCCTCATACATTCTCAATATTAGGACAGTTCAAAATGTAGTTATTTCTCTAACTAAACTCATCACTCTTTGTGGTGAGCTTCCTGAGGTGAGCTGGAACTTCCAGCTCTTTTCTCTTTTGTGTCTGAAAATTATTATTAAAAGGGTGTCTTTCATTTTTCTTAAAACCCATAGATGAGTGAGACCATTCTGCGTTTTTCTCTCTCTCTCTGACTTATTTCACTCAGCATAATAGATTCCATGTACATCCATGTATAGGAAAATTTCATGACTTCATCTCTCCTGACAGCTGCATAATATTCCATTGTGTATATGTACCACAGTTTCTTTAGCCATTCGTCTGTTGAAGGGCATCTTGGTTGTTTCCAGAGTCTTGCTATGGTAAATAGAGCTGCAATGAATATAGGTGTAAGGAGGGGGTTTTTGTATTGTATTTTTGTGTTCCTAGGGTATATTCCTAGGAGTGGTATAGCTGGATCGTATGGGAGCTCGATTTCCAGTTTTTGGAGGAATCTCCATATCGCTTTCCATAAAGGTTGAACTAGACAGCATTCCCACCAGCAGTGGATAAGAGTTCCTTTCTCTCCACATCCCCGCCAACACTGTTTATTCTCATTCTTTGTGATGTGTGCCATTCTCTGGGGTGTGAGGTGGTATCTCATCGTTGTTTTGATTTGCATCTCCCTGATGATTAGTGATGTGGAACATTTTTTCATGTGTCTTTTGGCCATGCGTATTTCTTCTTTGTCAAAGTGTCTGTTCATTTCTTCTCCCCATTTTTTGATGGGGTTAGATGTTTTTTTCTTGTAAAGTTCTGTCAGTGCCTTGTATATTTTGGAGATTAGCCCCTTATCTGATGGGTATTGGGTGAATAGTTTCTCCCACTCAGTGGGTGGCTCTTGTATCCTGGGCACTATTTCCTTTGAGGTGCAGAAGCTTCTCAGCTTAATATATTCCCATCTGTTAATCTCTGCTTTCACTTGCTTGGAGAGTGCAGTTTCCTCCTTGAAGATGCCTGTAATGTCCTGTAGTGTTTTGCCTATGTGCTGTTTTATATATCTTATGGTTTTGGGGCTGATATCGAGGTCTTTAATCCATTTGGATTTTACCTTTGTACATGATGTTAGCTGGGGGTCTAAGTTTAATTTTTTGGAAGTGGCTATCCAATTGTGCAAACACCACTTGTTGAAGAGGCTTTCCCTGCTCCATTTAGGATTTCCTGCTCCTTTATAAAAAATTAGATGGTTGTATGTCTGGGGAACATTTTCTGAGTATTCAAGCCTATTCCACTGATCTGAGGACCTATCCTTATTCCAATACCATGCTGTTTTGATAACTGTTGCTTTGTAGTACAGTTTAAAGTTGGGAAAAGTAATTCCTCCCATATTCTTTTTCCCAATGATTGCTTTAGATATTCGAGGGTGTTTATTGTTCCAAATGAATTTCAAGAGTGTCTGATCCACTTCTTTGAAGAATGTCATGGGTATCTTTAGAGGGATGGCATTAAATCTGTATAATGCCTTGGGGAGTATTGACATTTTGATGATGTTAATCCTGTCAATCCATGAGCAGGGTATGTGTTTCATTTCCGTGTGTCCTCTCTTATTTCTTGGAGCAGAGTTTTATAGTTTTCTTTGTATAGGTCCTTCACATATTTAGTCAAGTTGATTCCAAGATATTTGAGTTTGTGTGGTACTATTGTGAATGGGGTTGTTTTCTTAATGTCCATTTCATCCTTATTACTATTGGTATATAGAAAGGCCATTGATTTTTGTGTGTTAATTTTGTAGCCTGCCACCTTGCTATATGAGTCTATTGTTTCTAGAAGCTTTTTGATAGAGTCTTTAGGGTTTTCTAAGTAGAGTATCATGTCATCTGCAAACAGTGAGAGCTTGACTTCTTCCTTTCCTATCTGGATTCCCTTGATATCCTTTTCTTGCCTAATCGCTGTAGCAAGTACTTCCAGTGCTATGTTGAATAGGAGTGGTGAGAGAGGACAGCCTTGTCTTGTGCCAGAATTTAGAGGGAAGGCTTTCAATTTTTCTCCATTGAGGATAATATTTGCCACTGGCTTGTGGTAGATGGCCTTCACTATATTGAGAAAGGTTCCCTCCATTCCCATCTTGCTGAGAGTTTTGATCAAGAATGGGTGTTGGACCTTATCAAATGCTTTCTCTGCATCTATTGATATGATCATGTGGTTTTTATTTTTCTTGTTATTGATGTTGTGTATTATGTTGATAGATTTACGGATGTTAAACCAGCCTTGCATTCCTGGGATGAAACCTACTTGATCGTAGTGGATGATCTTCTTAACGAGGCATTGAATCCTATTTGCCAGGATTTTGTTGAGGATCTTTGCATCTGCATTCATCAGTGATATTGGTCTGTAATTTTCTTTTTTGGTAGCGTCTCTGCCTGGTTTAGGTATCAAGGTGATGTTGGCTTCATAAAAGCTATTTGGAAGTGTTTCTGTTTGTTCAATTTCATGAAAGAGTCTTGCCAAGATTGGCAGTATTCCTCTTGGAAAGTTTGATAGAATTCATTAGTGAATCCATCTGGACCTGGGCTTTTGTTTTTCGGCAGACATTTGATTACTGTTTTAATTTCATCAATGGGATGGGGGTGTTTAGATATGCTACATCCTCTTCCTTCAACCGTGGAAGATTATAAGAGTCCAAGAATTTATCCATTTCTTCCAGGTTCTCATTTTTAGTGGCGTAGAGTTTTTCAAAGTAGTTTCTGATTACCCTTTGAATCTCTGTCATATCAGTAGTGATCTCTCCTTTTTCATTCCTGATACGAGTTATCAAGTTTCTCTCTCTCTCTTTCTTTGTTAGGTTTGCCAGTGGTCTATCAATCTTGTTTATTTTTTCAAAGAACCAACTTCTGCTTTCGTTGATCTTTCGGATTGTTTTTTGAGTTTCCACTTCGTTGATTTCTGCTCTCAACTTTGTTATTTCCTTCTGTCTTCCTATTCTTGGGTCCTTTTGTTGAGCATTTTCTAGTTCTATTAGCTGTGTCATTAAGCTACTCAGGTAAGCTCCTTCTTCCTTCCTGATGTGTGCTTGCAAAGCTATAAATTTTCCTCTCAGTACTGCTTTTGCTGTGTCCCATAAGTTCTGAGAGTTTGTGTCTTGATTGTCATTTGTTTCCAGGAACCTTTTTATTTCCTCCTTGATTTCATCTCGGACCCACTGATTATTGAGCATGAGGCTGTTTAACTTCCAGGTGTTAAAGTGTTTCTTCTGAGTCCCTTTGGAGTTCACAAATAATTTCAGAGCCTTGTGGTCAGCGAAGGTAGTCTGCAAAATTTCTATCCTCTTGATCTTATGGAGGTATGTTTTATGTGCCAGCATGTAGTCTATCCTGGAGAATGACCCATGTACATTGGAGAAGAATGTGTATCCAGGTTTCTGGGGATGGAGTGTCCTATATATATCCACTAGGCCTCTTTCTTCCATGTCTCTCCTCAGGTCTAGTATATTCTTGTTGGGTTTCAGTCTGGTTGACCTGTCCAGTGTTGACAAAGCTGTGTTAAGGTCCCCCACAATTATTGTGTTGTTGTTGATATTATTTTTCAGATTTGTCAACAGTTGTAGTAAATATTTTGCTGGCCCCTCATTCGGTGCATATATGTTTAGGAGAGTGAATTCTTCCTGCTCTACGTACCCCTTGATTAATATAAAATGTCCGTCTTTGTCCCTTACAACCTTCCTGAGTATAAAGTTTGCATTATCTGATATTAGTATGGCCACTCCAGCTTTTTTATGGGTGTTGTTTGCTTGGATAACTTTTCTCCAGCCTTTTATTTTGAGTCTATGTTTGTTCTGACTATTCAGGTGCGTTTCTTGTAGGCAGCAGAAGGTTGGATTGAGTTTTTTGATCCATTTAGCCACTCTGTGTCTCTTAACTGGTGCATTTAGTCCATTGACGTTGAGAGAAAGAATTGTCCTGGGATTTAACGCCATCTTTATTTCAAAATTTGGTGTGTCTTTTGGGTAGTCTTGTCTTAGATTAGGTCTTTCAGTTTTTCTCTTAAGACTGGTTTTGTGTCTGTGAAGTTTCTGAGCTGTTTTTTGTCTGTGAAACCATGTATTCTTCCATCAAACCGGAAAGTGAGTTTTGCTGGGTATAGTATTCTGGGTGAAGCATTCATTTCATTCAATCTTGTCACAATATCCCACCACTGCTTTCTGGCATTGAGCGTTTCTGGTGACAGGTCTGCTGTAAAACTCAGGGAAGCTTGCTTGAACATGATTTCCCCTTTTGATCTTGCTGTTTTCAGAATTCTGTCTCTATCTGTGGGATTTGTCATTGTGACTAGGATGTGTCTTGGGGTGGTTTTTCTGGGGTCTCTTTTGGTTGGTACTCTTCGGGCATGCAGGATTTGATCACATATATTCTTTAGCTCTGGAAGTTTCTCTTTAATGATGTTCTTGACCATTGATTCTTCCTGGAAATTTTCTTCCTGGGTCTCTGGGACTCCAATGATTCTTAAGTTGTTTCTGTTGATCTTATCATAGACTTCTATTTTCGTCTGTTCCCATTCTTTGACTAATTTTTCCATTGTCTGCTCATTTGCTTTAAGTTTTTTGTCCAATCTCTCCTGCTGTGTGGAATTGTTATGTATCTCATCTTCCACAGCACCAAGTCTATTCTCAGCTTCTGATACCCTGTCCCAGAGCTTATCCATTTTGTCATTCACTTCGTTTACTGACTTTTTCAGTCCTGTTAGTTGACATGTTATTTCAGTTTGGAGTTTTGTCATTTCTGCCTTCATATTTTCTTGGTTCTTATTAGTGTTCTGTTCAACTCGATCCATGGTTTCTTGGAGTCTGTTGAGCACCTTCCATATTGCTAGTCTAAAGTCCTTATCTGAGAGGTTGATTAGTTGTTCAGTCATTATCTGGTCCTCAGAATTGTCATCTTCATTCTCTATGTCTGATGCTGGCCTGCGTTGTTTCCCCATTGTCACACTTGTGTTGTGGGTTTTTCTACGTGTTGTGGTGGTATTCATTGTCTATATGATGTAGGCAGCACACTCCTCTGGCTCCTCCCTTTCTGGATGGGCTGACTTGCCTCTAAGGGAGGGGAGTCCTCCGTGGATGAAGCCTCACACTGGGTCAAATATTAGGCCCGAGCATGCAACAGAGAAGACAGTCCAGAGAGAAATGTTTGCTTCTGTGATATAGCGCCGTTCTTAGTGTGATTTTTCCTTCTTGTTGCAATGGAGTTCCTTCCTTAGAAAGAGTGCATGGCCGCGTAGCGAAGCGGAGCGGCCGTGCTCCTCTGAGCCTCTTTTTGCCCCACTCGCAAGAGTTTCACGCAAGAGGACAGTAGACAGACATAGACAGGTCACACTCACAGTCTTTCACAGTTGAGCCCCACTGGGCCGGTGTTCTTTCGCGGATTTTCCCCGCCTGTTGTCACACACAGGGAGCCAGCTTTTGCAAAGGTTAGCCGGTTTTTATGCTCTGAAGTCCCTCCCTGAAAATGGCGTCTGGGCGAGCGAGGTTTCTGGAGGCTCTTTTTGCCCCACTCGCAAGTGTTTCACGCAAGAGGACAGTAGACAGACATAGACAGGTCACACTCACAGTCTTTCACAGCTGAGCCCCACTGGGCCGGTGTACTTTCGCGGATTTTCCCCGCCTGGTGTCACACACAGGGAGCCAGCTTTTGCAAAGGTTAGCCGGTTTTTATGCTCTGAAGTCCCTCCCTGCGGTGAAGATGCAAAGAGCGAAGAGAGTCTTGCAGATCATGGTACCCGTGTGTCGTGCCCAGCCCGGGCGGGCGGCGAGGGCGAGAGAGTTTGCCGGGGATGCAACGGGCGGACTCACTCGGGCCGCTCCGGGAAAGCGGAGCGAGCTCCTGGGGATGGGGCGATGGTGTGACCGGCTGAGATGCGAGGCTTGCGGAATGAATGCAGCGCCGCTAGATCAGCTGCGTGTCCCTTGGCGCCCGGTGTGCTTCTCGTGAATAGATTTTTATTTCAAAATATAACATATAAAATTGTACCCAGTAGGTAAAACTATTTACCCTGCTTTAAGGTTTAGCTTAGCAACAGGCAAGTGTTTCATCATTAAATCCTAGTAGTTGGACTATAGGTGTAAGATCTCCTGGTGTAATATCCTTGGTTGATGCCAGTGACAAGTTAGGATTATTAGGCTAGATTGAAATATAACATTATAGAGGCTGGGACAGTGGGCAGCAGAAGGGCATCTGCCTTGCATTCAGCTGACCTAGGAAGGACTAGGACCAGCAATTTGATCCACCGGTTTTCCATATGGTCCCCCAAGCCAGGAGCGATTTCTGAGCACATAGGCAGGTATAACCCCTGAGTGTCACTGGGTGTGGCCCAAAAACTAAACAAATCAAAACAAAAACAAAAAATATATATATAGTGGCTTTTTCAGAAATAGCTATCAAAATTAATTTTAGAACTAATTTGTTTACAATCTCCAGTTTAATATATTATCAATCTATTAATATGTATCATCATTATAACTATAGTAAAGGACATTTAGTCCCACTTAATAGGTTTTTTCCATGAAATAAAGAAAAATACCGTGTATTTGTTTTTTTCATAAATAGAAAATGACCGTTCCCTGAACTTGACTTCTGGCTGAAGAACCAGGAAGAACCCCAGGGAGACTTCTAAAAAAAATAGAAAATGACCAAACAACACTGTCACTACATTTGCTTTGAATTTCATTCAAGCACAGAAGGGTACAGAATTATACAAATGCCATCAAATAAGATATCATCATTGTTTTAGTACTGCAACATTAAGCATCCTGGGATTCTGATTCAACTAGATTGTGAAGGAATTTATTTTCACTGTAAGAGGTATCACATCCACTCTACAAGAACCTCTTTTAAGATTTTATATATGTGTGTATTTGGCTCACTGATCATTGCACATTCTTTCAGTACAAAATTTAAGTTCCTCTCAGAAAACTATATTGTTTCATAACTCTCAGGACATCTCTAAAAGCCAAATTCTTCATTCTCTTGTCCATTTTGGCTCAAAAATTAGTTTCATATATAAACAAAGCTATAAGTATCTTAGCTGAATACAATATGTCTTCATAAATAGGCCAGTCTCTAAACATTGGACCCATTCAAACAGAAATGTAAGACTCCTCAACTGTTATTCTCATTATATCGTTGAAGCAAACTTAGAAGCTTGTGGAAATGCAGCACAAGCTTTGTATTTACTTCATTGATCAGGCAAATGGTCATTCATGAAGTCTATGTAAAAAGTGATCTGTTATGAAGCACCAAATTAACATTGTTGTGGATACGTCTCTTTCTCTTTGACATAGGACTTGCTAAAGTTATTTTTCAGACATCCCTGAGTTCAATTTGTTCAGTAATATCATTAGTGGTAAGATAATTGCAACTACCAAAGCAAGTTGTCCAAATTTTCTTAGCCTGGATGAATACTGTTTGTTCCATTTCATATTATTTTTTCTTAATATTTATCCAAGAGTTTTTAAGAGCTCTTCATTTGAGTTCTTTATGAGAGCCCTTCTAAATACAAAGAGTAGTAGTAGTACCTAATGCTGCTTGCCAATCTTGACTCTTACCGTTTTACAGGCAACATTCAAGACTTTCCATTAAAAATCATCATTTCCGGGGCTGGGTAGGTGGCGCTGGAGGTAAGGTGTCTGCCTTGCAAGCGCTAGCCAAGGAAGGACCGTGGTTCGATCCCCCGGTGTCCCATATGGTCCCCCCAAGCCAGGGGCGATTTCTGAGCACATAGCCAGGAGTAACCCCTGAGCGTCAAACGGGTGTGGCCCAAAAACCAAAAAAAAAAAAATCATCATTTCCATAATAAATTTAAGACATTTTTGATGCAAATACATTTAAATACTTTAAAGATCTGCCTGCTTTGTCTTGGCATTCTATCTAATATTAGATAAATTAATCCCTTTAACTTGTTCCAGAAGTATTCTTGAGTTCCATCCTCATCATGAAGTTCTGGTTCATGAGACGTCAACTTACATGCCTTAAAAATTGACATTATATATGTAAATATAATGAATATATATGTATATGTCATATATATGTTGGACAAGATTGGGAGGTTTATTTCTAATTTAGTAAGGAATGATTGAACCAATGCAATAATTTATTTCAATCAGTGCATTCTCATCACTAAATGTTTGGCCACTTTGCTATGATTATCTACCATCATTTCCGTTGTCCCTGAGTGCCCACCATTACCACCAATGTAATAGTGAGCATTACTTTTGGCCTTGTGGTACCCCAAATCCAGACTGGTGGCCTTGTGGTACCCCAAGTCTAGACTTCTGGTACCCCATATAGACTTAAACCTGAGGGAAAATCAGATCTTGGAGTTACACTTTTTGCTCCTGCTTCTTTGTAGCAGCAGACAGCTGAGAAATGGATCTTTTATTAACACTAGAGGCAAATGTTAGATGTAAGAGTGAGTGCTGATGACAACCAAGGTTCCAGCAAAGAGCTTTTAGCAAACTGAAATCATACATGTTTGTAATATATAATTTTAAGCCTGAAGTTCAATATTGAATGATATGAGAAAATGATAAAATTATGTATTTTTAACAAATATTTTTTTAGGATCATTTGAGAACTACTGAACAAACTGATTTTTCTCATGTGCTCTAAAGTGAACATTCCTTGGAAGTACAGGGCCCTGGCTTCATCCCTAGCAACACATACTCTTCTCCACACCAACCAGTTGTGACTCTGGAAGTTGCCTGTGAACCTACAAACACGAATACAAAGCTATATAATTGTCAAGTCTTTATTAAATCTTAAAAGATTAATCAAAAAACAGAGACCAAAGAGATGCAACTAGAGCTAATCCATAAATATCAGTGCACTCCAAACTTTTAAAAGCCTAGCTTTTCTTTTATACACATTTGCTGGCAGAATTTATTTGGGAAAATAAAATGAAAAGTTATTTAGAATATAAAACGCAGGAGAATAGATAAGACATTTTTCATATTGTACAATAGGGGTGGGGAATAATCCTACTTATAAAATTATAGTAATCAAGAGAGTTTTTCTAGTTCTAAAACAGGACAAGAAAAAATTACTAAAGGAGAACATACAGTCTGAAAAGAAATACAAATTTATAGAGAAATTGAATTAGATTTTATAAAGAATTACAACTTGTGGGCAAGAGAGATAATACAGAGAATAGTGTGCTTACCTTATATGAGACTGACCTAAGCTCAGTCCCTGCAATCCTATATTATTCCCTGAGCAAATCTAGCAGTAATTCCTGAGTCAGGAATATCTCCTAAGCATTGCTAGGCATGAGGAAAGAAAAGCATTACAGCTCCATGACAAAATATCTGATTAAAACTGAAAATTAAACTTAAATAGAAATTTCTCGGGACCAGTGAGGTGCCACTAGAGGTAAGGTGTCTGCCTTGCAAGCACTAGCCAAGGAAGGACCACGGTTTGATTTCCTGGTGTCCCATATGGTCCCCCAAGCCTGGGGCAATTACTGAGTGCTTAGCCAGGAGTAACCTCTGAGCATCAAACGGGTGTTGGCCCCCCCCCCCAAAAAAAGAAATTTCTCAGAAGAATATTTTCACATGAACTTTAAGAATTTGACAAGATTCATTACATCACTGATCAAGAAGAAAATGCCATCTGAGATAGCAATTTGCATGCACTCAAAATAGATACTATTTTTAAAGCATATTTATGAAGTTTTAATTTTAGCAACATTTTTATTTAGTCACCATAAAATTACAAAGTTATTTATGATTGGGTTTCAAGAATACAAAGATTCAATGCCAATTCCTTTACCAGTGCCTGTTTCCCTACACCAATGCTGCCTCTTCATTATTGTTCTCACTAGTCCACTCTGATAAGAGGAGCTTGTGTGTGTGTGTGTGTGTGTGTGTGTGTTTACTGTGGTATACAGTGATCTTGTTTATAGGGCATCATATATAAATACTACCTATCACCACTTCTTTGTGTTAATTGAACTCTTCACTTCACCATAGACATTGCCCATCCCTAACTTATCCCTAAGTATACTCAATTGTCAAGTTTCCAACAGACAGCAGTTCTTATGTTCTTTGTTCCTATTTTTTTGTCTTCGTTATTCCACCATTATATTTTATTAAATCCCACATATGAGAGAGACCATTCTGTGTTGGTCTCTCTCCCTCTGACTAACATTACTCAATGTGGTACTATCCAGGTCCCTCCATATAGCAGCAAATGTCATTTTCTCTATTATTTGGTTGATTAATATTCTACATTATATATGTACTGTAGTTTCCTTATCCAGTCACCTGTTATAAAATATGAGTTGCTTCTGGATTTTAGCTACTGTGGACATTGTCTCAAGAAACATAAGAGAACATATGTCTTTTCTCCATTTTGTTTGGGGCCCTTGGGGTATATTCCAAGAAGTGAAGTAGCTGGATCAAATGGAAGCTCAACTCCAAGATTGTTTTGAGACTGTTATATTTTTTCCAGAAAAGACTGGACCAGTTGACATTCCCACCAGTGAATGAGAGTCCCTTCCTCTCTACAACCATGCTAGCTATCACTGGTTATTCTTGTTCTTTTAGGTATGTTCCAGTTGCTTTGGTATGAGATGCTATCTAATTCTTGCTTTTAAAGAAATCACTCCTGGTTCCGGGAAGCCTGTGAGATGCCGGGTATTGAACCCAATTCCTTCTTGGGTCAGCCACGTGCAAGGCAAATGCCCTAATGCTATCCTACCACTCAGATACCTAGTTCCAGGTTCTGTGACCCTAGAAAAGTAACATCCATACACTGAATCCAAGTGTCTAGTCTTCCCTTTAGCAGGCACATTTCTGCTGTGTGACCTGAAACACGACAGACGTCTTGGGCCTCTTCTCTGCTGTTCTGCGGCCTGGAAGTTAGATCCTCTCCACCATTTTTCTCTAGGGGTTTGTCTTCTTCAAAGGTGAGTGTCCCACCCACAAGATTGGAGGCAGAGAAGCCTTTGCTTCACAGCCAGGATCATCTTTTAGCTAATGAACACCAGGATAACACTTACAAAAATCCACAATACAAGAGTGACAATGTGAAAACAATGCATGTCAATGCCAAACGTTGAGAATGAAGATGGCAACTTTCATGACCTGAAAACTACCAACCACCCAGTTAGTCTCTTAGATATAAAGTTTAGAGAAGAATTATGGAGAATGATCTTAGAAGTCAAAGAAAACAAAGAGTTGAAGAAATACAAATAAGAGTCAAGAGGATATGAAGATAGAAATCTGAAAACTCCAAGCTGAAATAACAGGTCTGAAAATCTCAGTAGACAAATTGCAAACCTCAAATTGAAAGCCTCTCCAACAATGTAACAGCAGCTAAGGGTAGAATCAGTGAGCAGGAAGTAGAGATGCATAACAACTCGATACAGCAGAAGAGAATGAAAAAAAGGCTTAAAATAATAAGATAATGGTGAAATTACTCACAGAATGTGAACAGATGAAAATAGAAGTCTTTTATAAACTCAACAGAAATAAATTAAGAATTATTGAAGTCCCAGAGACCAAGCAAAAAAATCCCCAGAAGAATCAGCAGTCAAAGATACCATTACAGAGAAACTCCCAGAGATAAAGACTGCATGAAACCAAATACTGTGTGCCAGAAGAGTACCAGCTAAAAAATACCCAAATAAAATCACCCCAAGACACATCCTAGTCACAATGATGAATCCCACATATAGGAATAGAATATTTAAAGCAGCAAGAACATAAAAGGAAATTACATTCAAGGAGCATCCTTAAGATTTACAGCAGACCTGTAACAAAAAACCTTCAAGGCCAGAAGGCAGTGGTGGGACATAGTGACAAAACTCAATGACATAAATGCTTCGCCAGTATACTGTACCCAACCAGACTCACTTTCAGGTTTGAAGGAAGTATACATAGCTTCATGAATAAACAATGCTCAGAAACTCTGCAGATTCAAACACAGCCTTAAAAGAGAAACTGAAAGGTTTACTTTAAGACAAGACTGACCAACAGACACACCAAACCTCTACACAACGATGGCACTAAATCTCATGACAACACTCTCTCTAAATGCTAATAGACTAAATGCAACAGTTAAGCCATAGACAGAGTGGATTAATGGATCAAAAAACTGAATCCAACCTTCTCCTGCCTAAAAGAAACACACCTGCATAGAGTAGAAATTAATGCAAGATGTGGTACATATACACAATGGAATATTACATGGCAGTTAGAAATGATACAATCACAGACTTTGCAGCAACGTGGATGGACCTAGATCATGTTATGTTAAACGAAGTAAGCCAGAAGACAAAAGATAAACACAGAATGGTAGCACTATTCTGAAACACCTAGAACATATATTTTATACACAACTAATACCTAACAATCATATAACAGGGTTTAACAGGGTAGAAACTCCGATCACTGTAATAGTCAACATATACGTGGGAGCAGTGTCCAAAATACATGAAAAAGGAACAATGCAAACTCTTGACTGCACATTATACCACAAAGAAAACAGCAACAACAGAAACAGCAACATGGAGAGAACAGGTATGTAACCAGACTCCTACAACAAAGGCCCACAATAATCCCTTAGAGATCGTAAACAGGAACACAAGTATAGAACACCGCGGGAAATCACGTAATGCAATGGCAACATACCATAACACTACGTTTTAATCCCTTTACCTTACTATATTTTAAAAATAACCTCTCAGCTTTTCTTTCCACAGGCGCCCTTAGATACAAAGGGCGGACAAACTAAGATGGCAACTCGGGATACCACACGAGATACCATACCTTGCTTGCACTATGAGACGGCCATGAGAAAACTCTTTAACATTCACTTTATCTCTAGGTTAAACCTTCTTTTAGGAATCGAAGCACGTGACCAGTCAGACCACCAAAGCAGTACCTGCGATGTACAGACCTAAACTACAGGCTCTAGTCATCGAACACATTCAACCAAACCAGCATTCCCTTGCTATTCTCTCCTTTCTTCTCTCTATTTTTTTTTCTCTTTTCTTTTCTCTTCTACTCTTCTCTTTACTTTTTTCCTTTCTCTTCTCCCTTTCTACGGTATTTTCTCTTTTCTCTTCCTTCATACCCCTCCCATATATCTTCCCCTTTCTCCCCCCCGGAAATCCAACTATCCCTTCACCCCTCAATCCCATCCAGATCTCCCACCATATTAAAACTCTCCACCCTCAGTCCTTAATCTTTTAGGCATCAAGATCGACCTCCTACCCAATGAACCAGTACCCAGCACCCAGGCGAGGGGACACCCAACCGAACCCACACATCGTCTCCTGCAAGAAAAGACAGCCAACTCCCCTGTGGACACATGCTGCGAGACCCTCCCTACCAACTCCCCCTAACATGGACTGTTTCTTGAAACCGGACTTAGGTCCAATAGTATCCCCAATGCAAGAACTCTTCCAAGACCTCCCAGCTGCAAATTTTTACCAATCTGAAGGGGGGCAGGGGGTGTGATTGGAAGATGCCTGGGAACCCACACACCACAAGAAAAATCCAAAAGACAATGGGAAAACTGTACTTCCAACATAGGCATAAGACCTGTAATACACCAACTCTTTACCTGTTCTCTCCCAAATGCAAAGTAGTCTCTTGCACCACATTGGTCCTTTAAAAACTTCGCTAACTCATTTTAATTTTTTTATATTTTTTAATTAACTTATTTATTTAAATGTTTGCCTTACATATACATTTGTGGGCACATACACTTTTATTTCCTTTTTTTTTTTTTTTTAATCGTCTTTGGGTATGTGACCTATCTCTGTTACTCACTCTGTCCACCCCAAATACTCCGACATATAATGGAGCACCACTTCCCCCTGCAAAGGCACACTAAATAAAGGGGAAATCTTACATAGTAAAAAAAAAAAAAAAAGAGCTCTTATCTACTAGAGATAGGAACTCATAGTTGTTTACAACACAGGGTTATCTCCTACCTTGAAAATATGTCATGTGGAATCAACTTAGACCTCAGGTGATTAGATACCATTCAACCAGCCTTGAACCCTGGATCCCAGACATAGAAACGGCACAGCTCCTCACAACAGCTATAAGAAACAATCTCCATCTGGGACAGCCTTATTACTGCAGGGTCAACAACAAGGGCCAGCTCTAACATGATATCTCGACAATGAGGAAAATGTGAACAACTTGACCTTAGAGCAGTTTAGCCTACCTCACCAGCTAACGACAAGACAAAACCAGAAGACGTGGCACCCTTTGGTAGGTCCAAAAGCCAAGATCGTGATTTACAGATGACTGGATACTAGAACCACGACCAGACTGTATACATATTGGGACCAATAAAAAAAGCCCTAGTCTAGGGTTTGAACTAAGACCTGCACAATAAGCATGATCCCCAGTCCCAAAGGTCCGGCAGAGACAATTGTAACGGAAAGGGGCTTCTGGAAGAACAAAGAAAGACGCTATCCTAGATGCCTTCCTAGGTTCAGCGCAAAGACCAAGATCACCAACCACAGAAGATGGATTAAAATGGCACTGAGGTAACAGAACCTCTAGATTCACAAAGACTGACTTCACCATAAGTCCCACCTCAGGATATGTACAGATACTGGGACTGCTAAACACAGAGCTCTGACGGTATCACACTGGACAGAGCAGAAGCTTTCCACACACCAAAAAAAAAAAAAAAAAAAAAAAACCACAACCTGGAGAGTAATGATCCTGAGCAAAGACTAGAGCTGATTCCATGACAGTATACTCCAAGGACGGAGAAACCCCATATCTTATAGGGCAAGTGAATTCCTTTTCGAATGACCCCAATATTTACTGTGCCAGGGCAGGAGGGAAAAAAAAATACAAAAAACACAAAACCTTGGTTATGTGTGTATATATATATATATTATATATATATATATATATATATAATATATATATATATATATATATCTTACCTTCATTTATTATTGTTATTATTATTTTTATTTACCTAGCTATTTTGGTCGATTCCTCAGTTTGGATGTGATTATTGAAATTGTTGCCCCCAATTATTCTTTTTTTTTTTTCTTTCTTTTCTTTCTCTTCCTTTCTTTTTCTTTCGTTATGTGCTACGCCATGTTTCTTATTTCAAGACCACGGCGTGTTTTTTGTTTGTTTGTGTTTGTTTTTAGTTTGTTTTGGTTTATTTTTTATCTGTTTTTTTGTGGTGCTTATCGTTATAGCTGGAGTCCTCACTGGATATTTGACACTTCTTTTGGTACTGGTGGAGTGTTTCAACTTCTTTTTCTCCTTCATTTCCCAAATCGATGATGAGAACCTCTAGAAGGATTCTGCCCATTTTCGGGGTATTAAACTCTTACCCCGGTTTATTTATTTTCTCTTTTTCAGGCAAAACCACGCAACTTGAACTAGCTACCCCTGCCCCTACTTAGAGGGGGAAATAAGGGAGGCATCAAGACCAAACTGATGCAAGACTACTAAGTAGTTGGTTAGAGACAGAGGGGACCACATATTCTAGCCGCCCTGGGGGTGAGGGAAGAGGAAATGGGAGGTAAGACAGAAACGGGGGAGTAGGGAGGACAATTTGGGGATGGGAATCCCCCCTGATTTTATGTAAATATGTACCTAAAATATTATTGTCAACAATATGTAAGCCACTATGATCAAAATAAAAATTATATTAAAAAAAAAAAAAGAAATTAATGAAGTGAAAATCCTCCAAAATATCCAAAAGATCAACAAAAGCAAAAGTTCGTTCTTTGAAAAAGTAAACAAGGCTGATTAACCTCTGGCAAAACTA
Source organism: Suncus etruscus (assembly GCF_024139225.1). Lineage (NCBI taxonomy): Eukaryota > Metazoa > Chordata > Mammalia > Eulipotyphla > Soricidae > Suncus > Suncus etruscus. Next base: position 85,945,224 of record NC_064868.1, read on the forward strand.
ACAAAGAAAGCAAGAGAGAGAAACTTGATAAACTGGATTGGAAATGAAAAGGGGAGATCATTACAGATATTGCAGAGATTCAAAGGTTAATCAGTGACTATTTTGAGAAACTCTATGCCACTTAACATGAGAACCTGGAAGAACTGGATAAATTCTTGGACTCACAACTTTCCAAGTTTGAATATGGATGAGGTAGCATATCTAAACAGCTATTCCATTACTACTGAGGAAATTAAAATTGTAATCAAAAGTCATCCCAAAAAGAAAAGCCCAGGACCAGATGGGTTCACTACTAAATTCTTTCAAACCTTTCATGAGGAACAACTACCAATAATTTTCAGTCTCTTTCATAAAATTAAAGAAACAGGAACACTTCCAAATAGTTCTTATTAAGCAACTATCACCATGACACCAAAACCAGACAGAAATGTTTCCAAAAAAGAAAACTGTAGACCAATATATCTAATGAATACAGATCCAAAGATACTCAAAATAATCCTAGCAAATTGGATCCAATGCCTCATCACAACCAAATAGAATGCAAGGATGGTTTAACATCCATAAATCAATCAACATAATATACCATATCGACACAGAGAAAAATAAAAATCATATGGTCATATCAAAAGATGCAGAGAAAACATTCAATAAGTTTCAAGACTCATTCATTTTAATTAATATCTTTATTTAAACATCTTGATTACAAATACGATTGTAGTTGGGTTTCAGTCATGTAAAGAGCAGCCCTCTTCACAGGTGCCATATTCCCAATACCAATGTGCCAAATATCCCTCCTCCCCACCTAACCCCCGCCTGTACTCTAGACAGTTTTTCTACATCCCTCATTCATTCAAATTGTTATGATAGTTCCCAATGTAGTTATTTCTCTAACTGCACTCATCACTCTTTGTAGTATGCTTCATGGCTTGAGCTGGACCTTCTAGCCCTCCTCTCTTTTGTCCCTGAGAATTATTGCAAAAATGTCTTTTATTTTTCTTAAAACCCATAGATGAGTGAGAATATTCTGTGTCTAGCTCTCTCCCTCTGGCGTATTTCACTAAGCATAATGGATCCCATGTACATCCATGTATAGGAAAATTTCATGACTTCGTCTATCCTGACGACTGCATCATATTCCATTGTGTATATGTACCACAGTTTCTTTAGCCACTCATCTGTTGAAGGGCATCTTGGTTGTTTCCAGAGTCTGGATATTGTAAATAGCTCCACAATGAATATAGGTGTGAAGAAGGGATTTTTGTATTGTATTTTTATGTTCCTAGGGTATATCCCTAGAAGTGGTATAGCTGGATCATATGGGAGCTCAATTTTCAGTTTTTGGAGGACTCTCCATATCGCTTTCCATAAAGGTTGGACTAGATGGCATTCCCACCAGCAGTGAATAAGAGTTCCTTTTATCCACATCACTGCCAACACTTTTGTTCTCATTCTTTGTGATGTGATCCAATCTCTGTGGCGCAAGATGGTACTTCATGGTTGTTTTGATTTACATCTCCCTGATGATTAGTGATGTGGAGCATTTTTCTTGTGCCTTTTGGCCATTTGTATTTCTTTTTTAACAAAGTGTTCATTCTTCTTCCCATTTTTAATGGGATTAGATTTTTTCTTGTAAAGTTCTGTCAGTGCCTTGCATATTTTGGATATTAGCCTCTTATCTGATGGTTATTGGGTGAATAGTTTCTCTCACTCAGTGGGTGGCTCTTGTATCCTGAGCACTATTTCCTTTGAGGTGCAGAAGCTTCTCAGCTTAATATACTCCAATCTGTTTATATGTGCTTCCACTTGTTTGGAGAGTGCTGCTTCACCCCGGAAGCGATTTTAAATAGTTCTGCGGTTTACATAGGTTTTAGGAAGGGAGTTTTGTGTTGTATTTGTGTGTTCCTACATTATATCCCTAGGAGTGGTATAGCTGGATCGTATGGGAGCTCAATTTTCAGTTTTGGGAGGAATCTCCATATCACTTTCCATAAAGGCTGGACTAGATGGCATTACCACCAGCAGTGAATTAGAGTTCTTTTCTCTCCACATCCCCTCCAGCACTGCTTGTTCTTATTCTTTGTGATGTGCACCAATCTCTCTGGTATGAGACCTCCAGCTAACAACCATGTAACATGTAACCATGTAACCATGTAACAAGGTCAAATCCAAATGAATTAAAGACCTTGATATCAGACCTGAAACCATAAGGTATATAGAACAACATGTAGATAAAACACTTTATGATATCGAGAGTAAAGACATCTTTAAGGAGGAAACACCACTCTCCAAACAAGTGGAAGCAGAGATAAACAGATGGGAATATATCAAGCTGAGGAGCTTCTGCACCTCAAAGGAAATAGTGCCCAGGACACAAGAGACACCCACTGAGTGAGAGAAACTATTCACCAAATACCCATCAGATAAGGGGCTAATATCCAAAATATACAAGGCACTGATGGAACTTTACAAGAAAAAAAAATCTAGTCCCATCAAAACATGGGGAGATGAAATTAACAGACATGATGTCAAAGAAATAGAAATGCCTAAAAGGCCCATGAGAAAATGCTCCACATCACTAATCATTAGAGATGCAAATTAAAACCAACACTCATTCTTGATAAAAACCCTCATCAAGAACTTTTCTCAATATAGGCAAGAACATCTACCACCAGTCAATTTTAAATACTATTCTCAATGAAGATAAACTAAAAGCCTTTTCTCTAAAATCTGAGGCTGCCATCTCTCACCACTTCTATTCAACATAGCGCTGGAAGTTCTTGCCATAGGTATTAGGCGAGACAAAGATATCCAGGGCATACAGATAGGAAAGGAAAAGTCAAGTTCTCACTGTTTGCAGATGACATGATTCTATATTTAGAAAACCCTAAAGACTGTCAAAAAGCTTCTAGAAACAATAGATTCATATAACAATGTGGCAGGTTACAAAATTAACACTCAAAGTCAATAGCCTTCTTATACACTAATAATGATAGAGTGATACAGACATTAAGAAAACTATCCCATTCACATTAACACCACACAAATTTAATTATATTGGAGTCAACTTAAATAAAGAGGTGAAGGACCTATAAAACAAAAACTACAAAAGCCTGCTTCAAGATATAAGTGAGGCTACAATGTAGACAAATGACATGCTCGTGGATTGGCAGTATTAATATTTTTAAAATGTCAATATTTCCCAAAACATTGTACAGATTTAATGCAATCCCTATAACGATACCAATGGCATTCTTCAAAGAAGTGGACTGAACATTTCTAAAATTCATTTGGAACAATAAACACCCACAAATAGCTAGAGCAGTCCTTGGAAAAAGAATATGAAAAGCATTACTTCCTCAATTTTAAGTTGTATTATAAAGCAAGTTATTAAGGCAGCAGGGTATTGGAATAAAGACAGATATTAGGATCAGTGGAATAGACTTGAGTATTCAGAGAATGTTCCCCAGGCATGCAATCAACTAATCTTTGATAAAGGGCAATAAATCCAAAATGGAGCAAGGAATGCCTCTTCAACAAGTGGTGTTGTCAAAATTTGTTAGCCACTTGCAAAAATGTGAGGCCTAACTAACACCATGCACAAAGGTCAAAAGCAAATGGATTAAAGATATTGATATCAGGGCCTGAAACCATAAGATATACAGAACAACACATAGGTAAAACACTCCATGACATTTAGACTAAAGCATCTTCAAGGAGGAAACAGCACTCTCCAAAAAATTAAAATTAGAGATAAGCAGAAGGGACTGTATTTAGCTGAGAAGCTTCTTCACCTCAAAGGAAATAGTGCCCAGGACATAAGAGCCACCCACCGAGTGGGAGAAAATATTCACCTAATACCCACCAGATAAGGGACTAATATCTAATATATGCAAGCTACTAACAGAACTTAACAAGACAAAACATCTAACCCCATAAAAATGGGAAGAATAAATGAACAGACACTTTGTCAAAGAAGAAATACAAATGGCCAAAAGGAACATGAAAAAAATGCACAACATCACTAATTATCAGGGAGATGACAATCAAAACAGCAATGAGGTATGATCTCACACCACAGAGACTGACACACACTATACAAACCAAGAACAATCAGTTCTGGCAGGGATTTGGAGAGAAAGGAGCTCTCATTCACTGCTGGTAGGAATGCCGTCTAGTCCAGCCTTTATGGAAAACAATATGACGATTCCTCAAAAAACTGGAAATTGATCCCATATGATCCAGCTATACTACTCCTAGGTATATACCATAGGAACACAAAAATACAATTCAAAAATCACTTCCTCACACCTATATTCATTGCAGCGCCATTTACAATAGCCAGACTCTGGAAACAACCAAGATGCTCTTCAACAGATTAATGGCTAAAGAAAGTGTGGTACATATACACAATGGAATATTATGCCACCATCAGGAGAAATGAATTCATGAAATTTTCCTATACATGAATGTACATGGAATCTATTATCATGAATGAAATAAGCCAGAGGGAGAGAGATAGATGCAGAATAGACTCAGTCATCTATGGATTTTAAGGAAAATTATTGTCATTATTTTAATAATTCCAGAAACAATAGAGATGAGGGCAGAAGGACTGGCTCACAATATGAAGCTCGTCACAAAGAGTAGTGGTGCATTTATTGAAATAAGTATACTAAAAACTATCATTCCAATCTTAGTGAGTGAGAGAAGTAGAATGCCTTTCTCAAATACAGGCAAGGGTTGGGAAGGAGAGACAGGGGCATTGATGGTGGGAATGTTGCACTGGTGAAGGAAGGTGTTCTGTTTATGAGTGAAACCCAAATACAATCATGCTTGTAATCATGGTGCATAAAGAAAAATGTATATATTAAAAATAAGTTAATATCCCCTCCAAAATCAAATAATCTATAATGCTGACTTCTCAAAACTAATTGTTGCTTTTATTTTCATCTCCCTAATGAACATTTTTTCCATAATAATTTTGTCCATATGGATTTTTGTGAGAAAAATTATGTTCATCTCTTCTCACACATTTTTTAATTTTATAGCATATTTTATTTTAAATTTTTATCAATTCCTACATAATACATCTTTAATCTCTCCTAAAATATTTTTGAAGCCATGGGCTGTCTTTGTACTCCAGTCATTGTTTCCTTTGGGGTGGAGAAGCAGCTCAATTTACTGTAGTCCAAGTTGATTAATTTTGTTTCCACTTGTATAGTCAGTGCTGTATCATCCTTGAAGATATCTTTTAATTCAGTGTCATTGTGAGTTCTGCCTATATTTTCTTATGGACTTATCTTATTCAGGTCTGGTATCAAGGTCTTTAATCCATTTTAGTTTGACTTTTGTGCATCAAATTATAAAGGACGCTGAATATGTTCATTATTTTGCATGTACCTGATCATTTTTTAAAAACCTGTGTTAAATAGGATATCCTTGTTCTGCTTCATTTTTTTCTCTTTTATCAAAGATTAACTGATCATATACCTGAAGGTCTCTTTGAGGCTATTTGATTCAATTCTTTTGACCTGAGTGTCGGTCTAATTCCAATATCATGGTGGCGTGATGCATACCCAGAGTCACTCAGGTATTACTTCTGTCTTTGCACTCAGAAATTACTCCTGACAGACTACGGGAATGATATAGGATACTGAGAATCAAACTCGAGCCAGCCACTTGCAAGGCAAATGTCCATCTCTCTGTGCTATACCGCTGGCTCTGCATCTTTTATTTCCAGAAGGATTGTGTTAGTTAGTCAGGGTGAGATCTATAGTTCTGTATGATTTTCAGGAATTGTTGAACTCTTTCTTGGAAAAATGTCATGCCTAACTTTAAAGGGATTGCAATGTTTTGGTAATATTGCTATTTTGATTATACTAATCCTTCCAATACATGAACAGAGGTTGTGTTTCCATTTTCTTATGTCCTCTAAAACATATTTATGAAGATTAAAAAAATTTAACTCTTTTTTTTTCTTATTTTTGCTGAGGTCGGGGGTAACTGGGTTCTTTGCAGCAGAGTTAAGTCATGGTGCTTGACAGACTGTCCGGGGGTGCCAAGGACCATGGAACCTGCCTGGATGGGCTAAACATGAATGGGACCTGCATATGCCAGGTAAGGGCCTTCTGGGCAGGCAGGGGCTATATGGGGGCCACGCTCACTCGGTGCACTCCCCTCCGAGGAAAATTTCGGGGAAACAGCTTGCCAAGAGTGCCCAGATTCCCAACCACTTTGGGCCTGGCTGCCAGTCAAGTGAGCACTGGCAAGACAGGTAGATGGGCTGGTGGCCCAGACGGGGTGGGGCCAGGGTAGTGGGACCCAGACTGGCAGCCAGCCCCACCAGCCCCTCAGTCTCACACCCTTTTCCCAGATATCTCCAAAGCCTGGATATGCTCTCACTGAACCCAATTTTGGGTCAGTCCCTGGGTCCTGCCACCCAGGGTCTGATGTAGAGTCTCTCTCATTCCGGCACTTTTCCCAAAATGCAGCTGTGTGCATGGAGTATGAATGGAGTATACAGCCATGGGCCACTGAGTGACTGCTCCTGACGCTGCTTTGCCAGCTATACTGGACCCCACTGTGACCAAGGTCAAGGCACCACTTGGCCAGCAATGCGGGGCTCTAGCTATGTAGGATCCTGTTTCCTAGAGGCAGGAGAGGAGGCCAGTGGGAAGAAAAGCTGTTTGGGGAGAGGAGGCCTGGCCAGCATCACCAAGCACTGAAGGCGTTTTCCCTGGTTTACCTTCAGTGATACCTGTGTCCCGGGACCTGCACTGCCTCCAGAACTTAAAGTGTTCTGGAGCGTCCCTCTCCTGCAGCTCCCTACCAGGTCATACCCAGGAAGGGTCAGAATGCTGAGGTGAGTGGCCCTTTCGAAGAGAGGAGGAAGAGGGGGTAAAAAACATAGGAGTAGTGACTGGAGTGATAGCACAGTGGTAGGGCATTTGTCTTGCACATGGTTGACCTGGGACAGACTTGAGTTCAATTCGTGGCATCCAACATGGTTTCCTAAGCTTGCCAGAAGCAATTTCTGAGTACAGAACCAGGAGTAACCCCTGAGCGCTGCTGGGTGTGGCCCCCAAACAAAAAAAAAAGGAAGGAAGGAAGGAAGGAAGGAAGGAAAAGGAAGAAGGAAGGGAAGGAAGGAAGGAAGGAAGGAAGGAAGGAAGGAGGAAGGAAGGAAGGAGGAAGGAAGGAAGAGAAAGAAAGAAAGAAGAAGAAGAAAGAAAGAAAGAAAGAAAGAAAGAAAGAAAGAAAGAAAGGAAAGAAAGAAGAAAGAAAGAAAGAAAGAAAGAAAGAAAGAAAGAAGAAAGAAAGAAAAGAAAGAAGAATGAAAGAAAAGAAGAAAGAAGAGAAAAAAGAAAGAAAGAGAAAAAAGAAAAAAGAAAGAAAGGAAGAAAGAAAGAAAGAAGAAAGGAGTGGTGATGAAATTGCTGGGCTTGAAAATATAACTCTTATATATTAATGTTGGTATATATTCCAGTGAATATATAAATATATTCTGGTGGTATAACTACTATGTAAAATAGTACGATTGTTCCTGAAATAAGTAGACAGAGTTGCTAACAAAATTATTTTAAAATATCTTAAAAGATAATCATATTCCTAAGTGTTAATCATAATAACCAAAAGGCAGAAGCAATGAGTATCAATTGATTAAAATATTAACAGAGCTTTGTGAAGGCTCTATATGAATTCTGACATATGCAAACATATATTACCTTGAGGTCATTACCCGAAAATAATCAGTCTGATCAAGTATATGGATCATTTCAAGAAGGCACAGAAGTGTAATGGAGAATGTTGGTTGTCAAGGCATGGTTAGAGGAGGAAATGGGGAGTTAATGTTAATGGAAACAGAGTTTCAGTTCTTCAAGGTTCAGGACTTCAGTTTTTTAAGGTACTTCTTGGGTATTGGTTGTAAATAATATGATTACAATTAATTGTACTAAATTTATACATTTAAACAATTGAGATGGTCAATTTATATTATGGTTATTTTATCACAATTAAAAAACTGATTTTAGCTTTTTCATTCAAGTAAAGTATTCAACAAAGCTAACATTCAAATGTGAGGGGAAGTTAAAGACATGTTTGGGAAAATAGGGGGGATTGCTATCTAAAGATTCCATTCTGAGAGAAACATTTGAAAATTTGTTTCATAAAAACAACATAATAATTTTGATTATTAATTATAAATGATTAACTAGCACAGTAAATAATCAGCAGGATACACAATCAAAGCATATAAATTAGTTGAATTTTCTATGTAAACTATGAGATGAAAAACTAGAAATTAAGAAAAATATCTCATTTCTAACTGCACTAAACAAAGATTAAATACTTGAAACTAAACTTCAGAAATAAAATGAAAGATCTCTATGCTGAAAACTGTAAGACATTAAAAAGAAATAGGAGATCCAATACAATAAAGAAAATACTCACAAATTAGGAGAAAAATATTTCCTTTGACTTTATCTCCTCAGGTCAGAGACTGAGTAGGGTGTTTGTTGTCAATCCATGTTTGATCTCTGGTACCCTCTGATCACTGCAAATTGTAACCCAAAATCTAAATAAAAAATAATTACCTCAATATCTATCCATTTCATCCCCAAAATGTACTAATCCATCTTTTAATAACTGAGTGGATTTCCATTGAGCACATATAATAGAATTTTGTTATATGATAGTTTTGATAGGCACTCTAGATTGATTCCATATTTTGGCTATTGTGAATAAACTAAAACCCTTCCAGAGGCAAAGAATTGGTGTCTTTATAGTCATATAAATGCCTAAATAGTATCAATATATTGCATTATATGGCATTTCCTGTTTTCTTTTGCTCTTTTTATAGTATAGAATATCTTTTTATTTTTTATAATAATTTTTATTTTGACCAAAGTGGATTACATATCTTTCAGAGTAATATTTTTGGTACATATTGACATTGAATCAGGGGGATTCCCACCACCAAAGTTGTCTTCCCTCCACCGTCGTTCCCAGCATGCATCCCATATCCCCGTCTCTTACCCGCCATGCTGCTAGTATAAGTGGTCCCCTCTGTGTCTAGCTTGTTGTAAATTGGGTATCCATTCTGTTGTCGTTGGCTATGGATTTGGTGTTTAAGTCCGATCATTTTTATTACTACTTAGTGATTATACAACTGTTTGGTCTTGGTACCCTCCATTATTTCCCCCCTCAATTTGAGAGGTGGAACAAGATAGTTCAAGTTATGTGGTTCTGTGTAAAGAAAAGAGAAAAATAAAGTGTGTAAAAATACAAACAAGCAAAAAAGGGCGGAATCCTTCTAGAGGTTTTGCTCTTTTCTAAAAAAATGTTTTTGCCCACACCTAGCAATGCTCAAAACATATCCCTGGCTCTGCATTCTAGAATCACTCCTGTAAGATCAGAGGACCATATGGGGTGCTCAGGCTCAAATACAGGTCAACTTTATGCAAGGCAAATGATTTGCCTGCATTAATCTCTATTCAGCCCATCTCTTTTATATTATAAAGTGTAACCATACCATTTTTTCCAAAATTACTGTATTAATATACAGTTTCATCCTTTTCCTCCACATCATAACCAACACTTCATTTTTATATACCATTCCAATTAGTGTGAGGCAGCATCTCATTGTGATTTCATATTATTTTCCCTGATAAATACTGTAGAGCAGTAATTGTGTGTCTGTGGATCAACTGTATGTTGTATTTGGTGAAGTATCTACTATTTTGTTCAAAGTATTTACTTTTTTGTTTTTGTTTTTGCACACCCAGTGATGAACATGGCTTACTCCTGGTTGTAAGTTCAGGAATCGTGCCTCATGGGGCTTGAGATACCATATGCGGTAAAGAGAATTGAATATTAGTCTGCCAAATGCAAGGGAAATGACCTATCTATTGTACAATTACTCTAAGACACCAATTAAAAAAAATCACTTCTTACTTGCTTCAAAATTATAAATGGGCTCTGACTATATTTTTTATGTTAAACTCTTGTCAAATGCTTGATGTAAAAACCAATCTTAATCAAATTACTGGGTTGTCTTATTACCTTTTTTCTCAGAAATTTATTTTTCTAAGTAAAACTTTTTAAATTTGATGTGGTCTTACTGCTTTATTTTGATTTTTTTATTACAGTTGGTATTGACTTTCTAATGTTAAGGTATACATCTAAGGGCTGTGTTTTTTGTGTTTTCTTTCTATTTTACGGTTTCAAGTATTAGATACAAATATTTTAGTTACTTATTGTGTATATGAAGTTAAATGATGACCAATATCAACCTTCCTTCCTTTCTTCCTTCCTTCCTTCCTTCCTTCCTTCCTTCCTTCCTTCCTTCCTTCCTTCCTTCCTTCCTTCCTTCCTTCCTTCCTTTCCCTTCCTTCCTTCCTTTCTTTCCCTTCCTTAATTAATTCCTTCCTTCCTTCCTTCTTTCCTTCCTTCTTTCCTTCCTTCCTTCCTTCCTTCCTTCCTTCCTTCCTTCCTTCCTTCCTTCCTTCCTTTCTTCCTTGCTTCCCTCCTTCCTCCCTTCCTCCCTCCCTTCCTCCCTTCCTCCCTCCCTCCCTTCCTTTCTTCCTATCATGGATATTTGTTGAAGAAACATTCTTTTATCTGCATTATGGATTTTTTTCATTTATCATAGAATAGAAGGCCATACTATGTGAGGGTTTATTTATGAACTTTATTTTCTACTCTATTTTTCTTATTAATATTTTAATCATTATTGCTTCATATTAAGAACCAAACTTAGGAAGATTCATAGCTTAACATTATTTTTCTTTTATCTCTTAATAATATTAGATATCCAGCTACTTTGTGATTACTTACAGAATTTAGAATTGTTTATTCTATACTTTTTTTTTTTTTTTTGGTTTTTGGGCCACACCCGGTAACGCTCAGGGGTTACTCCTGGCTATGCGCTCAGAAGTTGCTCCTGGCTTGGGGGACCATATGGGACTCTGGGGGATCGAACCACGGTCCGTCCAAGGCTAGCGCAGGCAAGGCAGGCACCTTACCTCTTGCGCCACCGCCCGGCCCCTATTCTATACTTTTAAACAGCATTTTATTGCTTCTCCGCCTTTTGGCTAAGATCAAGTGTATTAAAATAGCATTTTGATAGAGATCACATTGAATTTGTATTTTGCTTAGGTAAAATGTTTGTTTTACTGCTTATTCTTCCAATGTACAAATATGGATTGTTTTCTCATTTTTGTGTTTATTTTGTTTTATTATCTTATAATATTCAGTATATAACTATTACTTTTCCTTTTTTGTAGAGATGAGTAGGGAGTGTTCCACTTATGCCTATCTTAAGGTATACTCCTGACTCTGGTCAAGGATCACTTTTGGAAGTCCTCAGGGGACCATATGTAGTGCCAGAAATAGAAACTGGGTTAATTCTGTGCAAGGCAAGCACATTTCTCCAGCACAGGATATAGATTTCCACCACTTTTCATAATTTTAGTGTAATACATTTGATATTTTGATGCAGTTATAAATAGGATTGTTTTCTTAATTTCTTTCTTTCCCACTCATTGTTTGCACATAGAAATGCAATAAATATATGTGTTTTGATTTAGTATTCTGCTGGCTAATTACTGAACTCATTAGTTATTTTGAGCAGTTTTAAATTAGATTTCATGTTTTTTGTGTATATTATTGTGTCATCTGCAAATAGTGATGATAGTTTAACTTCTTTTCTAATTTGAATTCCTTTATATACGTTTTTGCCTAATTGCTCCTACTACTTTCAAACAATTTGAGCAGACATTTTTGAATAGACCATGTGATAAAACTGGCACCATCTAGTTGAAATATAATACCCACACTTACCTGAGCTTATAATTTCAAGATCTTGTGCAGGATTGTTCTGATGCCTTTTGTCTAATATTCAAATATAGAAGACTTGTAGACTAATATTATATAAAACTTATTTATATGAGAAGCTTCAGTTAGAAAGGTATCATATAAGAAAAAAAGAAAGGTATCATATGAAATCTTGTTCACTGTTATGTTCTTGTTGGTGGAAGAGTTTAAGGACATGGCAAAAATCTTCCCTAAAAGTTTGATAAAACTTTCCCCATAAACCTATGTGGTCCAGAATTTATTCATGAGAGATTTATTTTTATTGTTTCATGTTCCTTGTTTTCTTGTTTGTTTTGGAATATTCTGGCCTTTTACTTCCTCCTGATTTATTTTTGTGAGGTTACATGGTTCTCATAATCTGTCCATTTCTTCTAGGTTATATAGCTTAAGAGAGCAAAGTTGTTCATAGTAAACTCTCATAATGTCTTAGATTTCTGGGGCTGTTGTAATTTCTCCCCTTTAATTTCTGATTTTCTTGAGCAGTTTTGCATTTTTCTTTGTGAATCTTGCCAATGATTTGTATATCTTGTTTATTCTTTCAAAAAAACACCTCCTAATTTCATTGGTTGTATTACTTCATTGGTTTTTATATCATTGAACTCTGCTCTAATTTTATTATTTCTTTTCTTCTACTAGTCTTTGAATTTATGTTACTGGAACTCTAGAAGTTTAAAGTGTATGTCGCAGTTGTTGATTTTCTTTGTTTTTTCTTTCCTTATGTAGACCTGTATCACTATAAGTTTTCCACTACTTACTGCTCTTTGCTGTAAAACATAGATTTTGATAACTTTCTTCTTTATTATCATTAGTTTCAAGATAACTTTTTATTTCTTTGATTTTTTTTATACAGAGATTTTAATCAGCATGTTGTTTACACTCCAGGCTTTACAGTTTTTCCACATCTGTTTTTATGGTTAAGTTATATCTTTTTGGCATTGTGTTCTGATACAAAGATTGGCATGACTCTTAAGTTTATGAATTTATTAAATTTATACTATGTTTCCAAATGTGATCTATCATGTTGCATTCAGCTTTTTTAGGATGGAAAGATCAATAAAAAATCCACTAATTCCAGTTCTTCTTCCTTTTTTAAGGCTCGTGTATCTTTACTGAAACTCTGGTGGATCTTAGAATATAGTATTTTACCTGTAGAATATGATACTGTTTCTGGATATAAACTGTCAGAATTTAATTCTGCAATTCCCTACCAGGGCTAGAATTGGGTTGTGGATTGAAAAAGTACCCATCCAGACACCTTGGAGTTTAGTCTCGTAACTCATTCACAACCCAATTGGATATATCTAATTAATATGACTACATAAAGTTAAATGTTCATCAAGAGAAGCTGAAACTAGCTTATTGCACAAACCATAATTTCTTAGTTTTTTTACATATTTATTTAAATTTAATGCTATATTAAAATCAATGGGCCAAGAAGATCTAAAGCCAAAAATCTATAGCGGTGAAAGTATTAAAAATGAATAATGGCAATTCAAAAGTCATTAAAGAAATTTTAAAAAAGATGCTCTCTTGAAATTGGGTATATCAAGAGTCTGAGGTTTGACAGATGCATAACCTAGAACAAACTTCTAAGTATTTATTTTGATTTTGTTTATGACTTATGTTGGTTTCTTGTCCTTTTTGCATTTATTGCAATTAGATAGAAATCAGGATATTTCAGGTAAAAGTTATTTCTCATTTGGTCAATAAGAATTTAACATAGTTTTTTATTGAGTCACTCATTCTGCTGTCCTCTACTGGAAGGTGACATCATGAGGCATATAAGTTGAATTTCTCATTTCAAGAACAAATAGCCATAAAATCTGGATTCCTCAACCATATAAAAGTCTAATTCTTGCTTTTATTTTATTCCTAATGTGTCATTGAAAAATTCTTTAACCAAGCTTTTTTTAAGTGAACTATGCCTTTTGCACCTTGGGATTCTCTCCATTTTGGTTTTAAACATGTTTCTCTCACTTAGTGGGAAGACAGATAAAAAGAAATGAGCCAGACCTGGAAATGGCACGTTTAACTCCTACTCACATCCTTTCAGCTAAACTCAGTCATATGGCTACCCTTGAATAGAATGGAAACTTGTATTTATGTTTTTCCTTATATAAGAGATATGCAATCTTCTAACGAACCAAAGGAAAAGTGGGCAAGATATGTATTTATGGTCATTAGCAGTTTTTATGTAAGGGGATCGTAGCTATTCAGCTTTAAGGTAAAATCCAAAGCAATTGAAATAAAAAAATATGACTACGTCATAAAATAAGAACATAACAGAAAATACAGGAGGAAGGGAGTATATGATAATCATAGCTCTAAAACTACAGAAAAAGGAACGTGGTATGGGAATTTTGTTAATGGTAAACCATCATTAACAGTATTGTAACTTACAAAGCCTCAATAAATTATATTATATATCAATTTTAATTTTTTTGCAGAATAAATAAATTTTTCATTATGAGCAATTATAAAAAAGTATAAGTAAAATTACTGAGAAGGATCTTGAGAAATAATACAGAAAATAAGATACTTGCTTTACATGCAGCTGACCCAGGTTTTATCTCTGACCCATATGGTACCCTGAATCATACCAGCAGTAAAGCCAGTGCACAGTTAAATGTTGCCTCCAAATCAAAAACAAAAAATCATAAATCTATGGAGGAAACAAAATTTACTTTTCTGAGTGATAAAAATAGTGGGACTAGAGACGAAGTATATTGGGTAGGGCACTTGCATTACACATGGCAGACCTGAGTTTGAGAGCTCTAGATGCCCCCCGAATACCACCAGCAGTGACTCCTGAGTTCAAAGGTAGGGCTAGGTCCTAAACACCAAGTGTGGCTCCAAAACAAAACAAACTAAACCTAGGGTCAAATTTCTAAGTCTCATTATAGTCCCTTCATTTTTTGACAGCTAGATGAGAGTGTGTCATTTGTATTCTCAAAATGCTAGTTAGTTTTCCTAAAAGTAAGGAGCCCTAATGAAACTATTCACCTTAAAGGTCATATTCATGCTGCTAACAGTTCTTTGCTGTGCCCTCAGCTATGTAGACGATGTGGAAACAGAAATGTATGAGTCTTCGGCCTTCTGTATTTGGTGGCCCAGTGTGGAGATAAACATGGAAATCTAACCTAATAGCACTCAGATGATGCTACTCTCCTCGTCTAGGTATCCTCTGTCATGTAGGAGGGAAAGAAAATCATTCAGCTTTGCATGTGGAACAATGAAGAACAAAAAGTTAGTGTTTTGGAGGACATGTCAGGTCATTCAGCAAAAGAAGGTGTCCCAGAATATATGAGGTAGAGAGAAAAGCATGAACAATAACTCAGGATGAGAATTGGAAGTGACATGTCTAAGGCATTTCTTAATAAATAGCAATTTATTTCAAAATATCTATATGATCATGAGAAATAGTTTAGGAAACAACCATTTCTCCTAACAGCAAAATAATTTTAAAACTAACAAATGTATCTATTATTATAGAGAACTGTTTTGTGGGATATAGTACCATTCATTTTTGTTTTTTTCTAGTTTCTCATAGGACAAGAATTACTTCCTCACCCCAACATCTGAACAACAGACACATTTGCAGCCATATTTCTGCTACATAATAGGAGAAATTTTATTACATTATCATATGTAATTCTAGTTTATATCAGAAACTGGTTTAAACATTTCGTAGCTGTACACACATTTAATCATCCTAACAATGCTCTGAAGTAAGTACAATTGCTAGCTGCACTTTATAAAACTAGGAAGCCAGAGCCAATCAAGTCAAGACTCTTGAGTCTGGGATTTTAATAAGCAGGTTATTTTCAATTACATAGTCTTCTCAAATAATACAAAAGATCTTTCTTTTGTGATGTAAACACCTTGCTGTTCATAGAATGCAGATCCACTTCTAAAACTGAGCAGAGTGAGGTAGTGCAAATGTCAGGTCCAAACAAAATGGTTTCAGCAGAGGCCTTGAAGATTAGTCTGGGAAGGTAGGGCTGGCCCGTGCTGAGCTGTGAGGACGGTGTGGTAGTAGCCTGCTGAGATGCCAGAAAGTGGTGATGACAGAAAGAGGAAGGCAGAGCTCCAGACCAGACTGTGCAGAGAAAAAGCAGCAGGCTTGGGCAGCAGGTGGGCCCGAGGAGTGCAAGAAAGGCATGGCTCTCCGGCAGCGTCCATCTGTTGTCTTGTCGCTTGTCTGTCAGTCGTATTTAGCCGGGTGACTTCTGAAAGTCAACTGCCCTTCACCTTAGAACATATAACACAGTGAGAACAATCGTGAACAAGTGAAGAAGGGAGGACCTGGTTCAATCAGTCAGTCAGTGGTTATTGAAGGAGTCAAGCCAGAAAATTTCTACTATTTTCACTAAAGGTACTCAGTGGACCCAAAGCTACTAATGATCAATCCCACCCTGTTATGGCCTTTTGAGCCTTTTTTATCATAAAAGACACAAACCACTCTCTGGCAAGTTTCCACTGAAAAGACCAACAGAGAGTCTCCCTAGTAGTCAAGGCTGTCTCCACATTCCTGCCAATGATCCTGGGTACTGATATGAGCTGTCATGGTTTGAGAATCACTCATACGACTTGATTTCAATGAATTCTGTTTCTATGCCTTGTGATTGTTTTGGCCATTTATTCATTCGTGTTGGTCAGGATGGCTCTTTTATTTTTTCATGTTGATCAGAATGTCCTTCCTGATGTTCCAGCAGAAGTTATGTTGAGGGAATCTTAGCCTGATATTTAGAACCAAGAAGTGAATTTCCTTCCTCTGTGGCATTTTCAGATTCAGGCTGACTAGCCTTGGGCAAGCCCTTTCTGAAAGTTTCTAGACATCTCTCCTTTTGTTTGGTGCCCCAAAGCATGCTGAGTCTCCTCAGCAAAAGACCCAGTCAAGTACAAATGATCAAGATGTTAAATTCTTTAAACCTACTGAGGCTGATACTTTTTGTATGCCCTTGACTCTGGCCTGAAATTGGAAACTCATAGAGTTGTGCAGACTTTGATGCAGAGGCTCTTTTAGCCTTCAGGTAAGTGGCTAGCTTTTCTGTTCCAGCTAAGCAAAGAAATCAGTGACTGAGATGGCGCCACATCTCAAGGTACATTTTCCTTCTGTCTGTAATATACTCGCCACACAACTTGTTAAGTTGCTCATCAGATCTGTCCTAGTGGCTTGTCCTTTCTTTTACTCAAGGAAAATAACCAACTTGACAAGAATTTCATTAGAGCTTCAGATGGGAAGAAACTTTCTCAACTCAGCTTGTGAACTCCCTCCTTTTGTTTCAATATGTGACAAATAACAATGTGTGAATTTAAGGAAAACAAGATATTGATTTCATACATTCATATATATATATTGTGATATAATAACCTCTATATCACGGACATAAAAAACACTTCCATTGGGTCACAAAATGAAACATCAGTTTGATCTTAACCCATCTTAAACCCATAAAGAACTGATTTCTGACAGGAATTCATAGGACTGTTCTGGGTGTCCAGAGCCTCAGCATGAGTCAGAAAGAGTTGACAAGAACATGCGATCATTGATTTCAGTGTATTTTAAAGGTCAACACATCTCCTTCCTGCTTTGAGTCCCCAGGTCGAAGTGACTGTAAACTAATGGGCAATTTTAGTTTTATCAGTTTTCCTCAATCCTCAGGCCAGATGTGTTCAAACTCCCCTAGGTTTCCTTTAAGCAAGTGACAGCAGGTTTTAATCTTCCTGTATACAGGAAGGCAGCTGTGCAAACATTTCATTAACAAAAGAAAAGTGGGAAGCCTTAAACCTGTGGGTAAGTTAGGCATTAGATTGGATATCCATATACTTTAAGATACCCCAAAGTCAGGATAAATCTGTTCACCTCAAATTCGACTTTTTTCCAAAAAGCTAGAGGGGTCATAACAAAGATATAAAACTCTGTATAGGGAATTAAACAAATGTCAGAAGGATCTTGAAATTAGTATTCAGAGACACAATCCTCAAAAAGCACATGTAGCAGAAAGAATAAAACCAAGCAAGTTTCGGGCAAAAACACACACTGCTGGATTGGGCAGCTAGAAAATGTGAGGTGGGCAGGTCTTTGAAATGAAAAAGCATTTCATGTGAATTTACATACTGCCATTCATAACTTTTTGGAGTCATGTGGACATTTTGTTTCAAGATAGAAAATGATTCAAAGAAAGCTGGAAGGTCAGCATGGGGACACTGATTTGTTTTAGCTTCTTATTATTTAAGTGATGTATTATAGTTATTCCATAGTTTTTTTCTCTAAGAATTTTTATTCATTGTTGACATTTTATTAGTTAGAATTTTTTGCTGTCAGAGAATTCTATAATCATTTATATAAAAAGGAAAGGCAAACCTCTCTGCCTTCTCAGCTCACTTTCTTGATTGGGAGGAACAGGTCACCTGAATGAGATCTGGAGTCATGGATGAATTCTGGCCAAGCAGATTAGAGGTTCAATACAAAGGCTCAGGACTGATTTCTGCTCAAGCCCTGTAGTGCCCAGGACTTATTCAAGCCACCCCAGCAGTGCTCATGGATTACACAGGCTACTCATGCAGTGCTCAAAGATTAAACAAATTACACTGCCAGTGCTCAGAGATTATACAGGCCACGCCACTCTTGCTCAGGGATTAGAGAGGCCACCTGGCTGTGTTTGAGGGACCATATGGGATGTCAGGGGTGAACAAGGGTCAGTCACATGCAAAACAAATTACCTACCCACTATGCTATCATTCTGATGATAGTGATGTCCATTTTGAAGTGTTGCGTGCTATCCAGACATGATATCTGTATCTGGGGAACTGGTTACAGGTGAAATCACATCTAATGCTGGCAGAAATTCTCATTATACCTTAGTGTCCTTAGGAATGATCAAGTTCTGCTTCTGAAATCTAGGATTTAGGACCAGTGATTTGTTTCTATAAGTTTGCATTGGAGATCAGAAAAGGACCTTTTAAGAAATAGTTTACCTGTTCCTTTAGATATATACACATTTCCTGCTCCAAGAATAGAGGTGATTCTGTCAGAGGTAATCCACAGACAATGGAAAGGCAGCCTGGTGTCTGACCTCCATAGCACACTGCCTACCTATTAGTTTGTTTTCAATGTAAATATAAGGTATTGGTACTGGAAACTAATTGTTACTCATCCGGAGATGGTGAGAGTAAATAAAAATACATCCCAATGGCAACAGTATTTGAACTAGGTCCTGGATAGTGAGAACAGAGTATTCAGAAAGTTTCCAAACAGAAGAATTAGGGAACAGAAAAAAAAGTTAAAGGATAAAGAGGAGATTGTGTAGCAAGAAAAAAGCAAGTAGCCCAGTCAGGATTGAGCTCTTCTATGTGCTGGCAAAATGACCTTGGAAAGACACATTTCCTCTTGGAAGCTCAATTCGGCATCTGCAAGATGAGAACAACACCTACAAAGCTGTAAGTATTCAATAAAATGAATGCAAAGCACATAACGTTCTCCTGGCTCAATGCAGGCTTTAAGATATGGTAGTTGTCATTATTAATAGTATCCATATGGTTGGAATTTTCCATTAGTTAAAATGAGTACAGGAACATAAGGTGAAAAAAGACTATAATTTTTAAAAAACACATCCATTTATTCATGAATTACCAAGGAACATGAGCCACAATGGCAGCTGGGCTTCAATTCTTCCCTTAATTTAAGGTATCTATGGAAGCCATAAACTCTGTTTTACAGTGTGCAATTCTCTCCATTCTCTTCCATTTTCAGTGTTTAGATACTGCCAGCAGGGAATTTTATTCTATGTCTCAAAAACATACATATTAGTACTGAAATTCCAGCCCAGTCCTAACCTACCCTCCCTTGGCACAAACAGGATCCTGTTCATACAAGCAAGGATACTCCTCATCACCAGGTAGATAACGTGTGAGTTACTTATCACAACTACATAGTTTCCAGTGATTGGTTTCTGCCTCCTCTCTTTCTACTAACTTCAAACTAAATGTGCTAATAGGAGAATGCATTCTACCAGTATAGAACTGTAATCAAATACTGTCTAGGGAGGGAGGAGGCCTCACAAGATGTGACTAGGTGTCCTTGGGGGGGGGGGCTTCCCAGCGATTCTTGACCAACTATGCCAGCTGGTCAATGTGATAACATAAAGATACAATGTAGTGTGTGTGGACTCTGGAGTTCCAGGAATTACCATGTCACGTTGATTGTATTTGGGGACCCCTGTCCAGAATTTGGTGATATATTGGTGATCATATTGTGCCAGAATAAAACTGAGAATGAATCTTAACTCACCATTATATCTCAGGGTACATTTATTTGTATTTGTACAAAGTTCTGGGACTTTTGTGTAGGCAGAACTCAAAAACCATGAAATTCTTGATTCTTGTACATTCTTGTACATTTAACATATAAGGAAGGACAAGGCATTGAAGAATAACTTGACTACTTATTTTGTATACATTACTTATGGGTACTTATATTGTGTCATCTCTTAAACTGTGGGTTTTTTTCATATAACCCCACAATAAGTCTATGAGTGAGCATCACTTAAATGGGCTAATTTGGTTTTAATCACTGGTACCATATATGGTGCTCTCCCGGACATACCCAGTCATGATGTGTGAATGAAAACCAGTATTCAGCAAACACTGCCTCTCAGTTATCCCCGCTTCATAAATGACAAGTTTTATACAAGGGAGAGAATTTTTAGCACACCAGAATATCATACAACATTTAGTTCATTTGAGCCATTACTGATCATTGCATTCAGTAGAAGGTGGTATAGATATGCTTTTGATATCAACACCCTGTGAATGAATTAGAGACCATTGGAAATGACTTTTGAAAGAATTTCCATCCCTTCAAATTTAGAGGGACAATCTCCTCAGACTACGAGTATTGCTTGTCATTGTTAAAGACTTGGTTATAGGTATGTTATCTAATTTCATGCCCTAGATACTTGGTATTCCATGATTTTTCTAATTTGTATACTACAGTGCTTGGCTTCACAAATTTTGGAGATTAAGATCCTAACTTGGTGCCCGGAGAGATAGCACAGCGGCGTTTGCCTTGCAAACAGCCAATCCAGAACCAAACGTGGTTGGTTCAAATCCCGGTGTCCCATATGGTCCCCTGTGCCTGCCAGGAGCTATTTCTGAGCAGACAGCCAGGAGTAACCCCTGAGCAATGCCGGGCGTGGCCCAAAAACCAAAAAACATAAAAAGATCCTAACTTGGCAGCTCACTTCTTTCATCTTGTTGTATGTCATTAAGTAAGTTACCTAAGTTCTCTGTTATTCAGTCTTTTTACTTCTATAATGGTACCTTTTTTTGTTTGTTGGAGAAATTATAACCAGCCTAACACTTATATACCACTCATTGTTACACATATAGTGCCAAGTTATGGATAGTATCCCTGTCCTGCTGACCACTGAGGTACCTAGGTGTAAAATAAAAATAAAAATCCATGAGTTGGGGAAACCACCCCAGACACCATGTTTCTAGCTCCTTAGTCAGAAGTGTCTGATGAAGCAGGGTAGTGGCAGAGAAATAATACCAATTCAATCAAAAGATTAATCCAAAACCCAGTGGCATTATAGAATCAATTTTCACTTGGGACAGGAGAGCTGAACAACAGGGCCCCAGTCTCAGGGCCTTCAGCAGGGCCATAGGTCAGCCATTCCATTCCAGCCCATCATGATCAGACAGGTGGGTTCTGGAGAAGTGGGGGAAGGGAACAGTAGTCAATAACCCCTCCCCCCAAAGGGAGAATTGGGACATTGGTGATGGGAATGTTGCACTGGTGATGGGGAAGTTCTTTACATGACAGAAACCCAACCACAATCATGTTTGTAATCAAGGTGTGTAAATAAAATATTATTAAAATAAATAACTATCCAGTGAACTTTTAATACCAAAAGAAGAGGGTAGAGGAAAAATAATTTGGAGAAAACACTTTTGTTTAGGTTTTTACCTAAATTCACCATACACCCAAGCTCTAATTATACAGCTTATCAACTTCCTTTATTGTCTTACTGATGTATTTAATTTTAAAACCCTTGCATTTCTGCCATTGAATTTGTTTGATACCAGCAAGAAGATACTTGACACCAGAAAGTTGAAAAAAAAAAGCTAAGTATACTTAGAACTCGTGTCTGTTAATCCTATACTGCAGTGCTATTCTAAAGCTGAGATCATTCATAGAAGATGCTGAAGAATTGGGGGAGGAGATTGTGTACTAATGAGACACATGAAGAATCATCTATATTCAGTAAGCAATTTTGGATAACCTAATATTTGCTATATTCTCTATTTTTAATAATATTTATTGTGAGCAATGTTAATTACAAGTCTTTCATATTTTTATTTAAGGTTCATTGTAACTGTGAAATAGGGCCATTTACACCACCAGTGTTGTCCTCCTTCCACCCTTGTTCCCAGCATGCATCGCATACCTCCCCCCCTTTGCCACCTGGACTGCTAGTGTAACAGGTCCCCTTTGTGTATAGCTTATTGTAGTTTGGGTATCTTGATTCTATTGTCATTAACTTTGGGTTTGGTGTTTAAGTCTGATCATTTTTTATTTCCACTCAATGTTCATGCAACTGTTTGCTCCTGGTACTATTCACTTTTTCACTCTCTATCTGTGACACAGAACAAGATGATTCAAATTCTTTGGCTCTGTTGGGAAAAAAGAAAAGCTGGGAGGAGCCAGTCTAGAAGCTATAAATATCAGTTTAAAAGAAGAAAGAAAAAAGACCAAATCAAAACAATCAATGAGAAAAATAGCACAACAATAACAAAACAACAAGAAAGGAAAAAAGGAAGAAGGGCTGGTGTGGCAAGGCTTTGTGGGTATTTTTTTGCATAAGTACAGTAAATATTGGAGAAATTATAAAAGAAATTCCCTTGACCGAAGAGACACAGGGTGTATCTACCCTTGGAGCATACTGTTAAGGGAACAACTAGAGGCCCTGGACATGCTCATTATCGAACCCCAAGGTCTTTTTATGGTGCCTGGAAATGTTCTTCCCAGTTGTGGTTGACAAAATCATTCCTCTGTAATTAGAGGTCTTGTATTTGCACAGATTCTAGGACTAAGCCTAGGATAGAATCTTTCTTTATGGTTCCAGAAGTTCTGCTCAGTTGCAACTTTCAAAGTCAGACCTCTAGAATTAGAGATCTTGATTTTTGTACAAATTCTAGGCAGAAGCCTAGGTTAGTGTCTTTCTTCTTTGTTTTTTATAAATAATTCTTATTGTGATCCTGAGTATTTCCCATTAATATATGCGGTACATAATTGCATTGAATCGGGGATATCCCACTACCCACGTTATCCTCCGTCCACCGCAGTTCCCAGCATCCCTCTCCTTTGCCCCCCTGACTGCTAAGGTAACCTTATGTTGAAGGTTGGCTATTAATTCTGTTGTCATTGACTTTGGGTTTGGTGTTTAAGTCTGATCCTATCTTATTTCTACTCATTGTACATGCGACTGTTCGGTTCTGGTACCATCTACTTTTTTCCCCTCAATTTATGAAGCAGAACAAGATGATTCAAGTTATGTGGTTCTGTTTGAAAGAAAAATAAAACAAAAACTAACAAATAAACAAAAACAGGGGTCTTTCTAGAGGTTATAAATATCAATTTATAAAGAAGAAAGGGGGAAAAAGTAAAAAAAATGTAACTAAAAAAACAAAACAAATATAAACAAACAAAATTAAAAAATATAAAAAACAAAAACATGCAACAAAAACAAAACACACAAAGAAAGAAACAAAATTCACACAAAAGACCAAAACAAGCAACAGCAAAAAAGCACCACAGCAACAAATACAATAGCCAAACAATGACCATGAGAATGAAAGAAGAAAAGAAAGTAATGAAAAGAAAAGAGGAGAGCTGGTGTGGCAAGGTTTTATTATATGTTTGTTGTCTGTTCTTGTTTTGTTTTTGCATAGGCACAGTAAATTGGCCTAAAAGATACATGGTTTCTCTGCCTTTGAAACATACTTTCCTGGAAATAACTATAGGCTCCATACATGCTCCTTTTCATATCCCAAAAAAGTTTTATGGTGCCTGGAATTTTTCCGCTCAGTTGTAGATGATAAATTCAGGCCTGTAACTTGAGATCTTGGTATTTGCACAAATCTTAGGATAAAGCCTAGGTTAGCATCTTTCTTTACTGTTTAAGCAGTTCTGTTCCAACACTGTTCTTGTAATCGGTCTTCTATAACTGGTGGTCTTGGTTTTTGCACAGATCCTAGGATGAAGCCTAGGGTAGTCTTTCATTATGAATCTGGAAGATCTGCTCTGTTGCAGTTGTCAAAGTCGGACCTCTTCTTATTGGTCCCAGGAAAACTTCTGCTCAGTCGCTGTTGTCAAAATCAGTCTTCTGTAATTAGTGATCTTGATTTTTGCACAGATCAAAGGATGCAGTATCTTTGGATTTCATCTAACTATAAGGTGATGAGGTAGGGCAACCTGTACATAAATCAAGTTGTTGTTGTTTCCTTGTCATCAGGATGTGAAAGTTGGTGACAGCATGGTATTAGGAACTCCCAGGGAAGAGTTTGATTCCTGGTGATTTTGCAGGGAATTGTGTCAGTTCTACCATTGGGATCTGGGGTTCGGGTTTAGACAGTCTCTGTTCGATCACATGTAGTCTAATTAGAGTCCCCATGACAAATGTTCAGGGTAGGAGGAGCCCGTGCATTATATAATTTATGAGTTCTTATACCTAGTATTTTAGAGCTTGTTTCTATAGATAAGATTTCCCCCTTTTTAGTATGCCTATGCAAAAGGAAACGGTGCATATTATATTGCTGGTGCATTTGGGATAAGAATGACAGGCTATACAATTTCTATGCCCTGGTTTTGACATGAGCTTTTATTCCAAACAAGACTTTTTCTTCTAGAATTTCAAACCACGCAGAACCAAAACAAGCGATAATAAGCACACACACACACGCACACACACACATACACACTAAGAGGTATAACTATTGAAGAATTAAACATAGAAAGAATATATAGATATTCCCATTAAGTCTTTTGAGATATTCTTGTAGGGAGTGAGATTCATGACACATTTTCATCCCACACCATGGTCTTATTGAGTTTGAAAATAGTTTGCAGGTAGTGTTCTTCAGCTCCGGGGTCATTATGGAGCTGAATCTGGTAGCATGCGACAGTTCACATTTAGGGAGGAGTGTGAGAAGGAGGGCCACATAGTCAGCAGGAGTGGTTATTGCAGCTCCTTGCCGGGGCACAAGATGTGGAACTGAGAGGATGTTCTTTCGCTTTGGGAGCTGGATGGTGGCTTATTGGGGCAGGAGGTCAGACTCGGTACCTAAGGAGTTAAGAACTGAGGGTAAGGAGGGTTAAATAGGGAGAGATAACAGATCAGAACTGAGGGGCCTAGAGGATAGAAGGAGTCCTGAGCTGCGGGAGGGACCATAAATTTTCTATATTCTAACAGATAATGGGAATACATAATGAAAACTTTTTGGAAGCATTATAGCACAGAAAATGTTCAAGTAAGGAGATGGTTCTAACAGTGTGGAATAAGTCCTTGTAGATGAGATAAACAAATGTACTTGGAAAGTCCAGCAGTACAGATCAGACTTCTGTTCAGAGCAATTTAAACTGTGGAAAGGTCCTCCCAGAACCAATCCAGGCCCACCTCTTCTCACTCTTACTGTTCTGTGGTGGTTCTTTCCTGACTTCACAAACACTCGAATACACTGTAAGTAGTAAAGTAAAAATATGAAGGCCTAGGGAAATATGGCTTAAGTCAAACCTAACAGAACAAATCTATATTTCAACTTTTAATGATCTCCAATAATTCTATACATACATACATGCATGCACAAACACACACTACATATCTAAATAATTTTGAATTGTATTTAGCTCCATTTCTGGCCATTATTATTTTAAAATAATTGCAGTCATTCCTATATGGTAAGAAACTATGGTTGATAAATCATTTTATTCTTACTTTTGAAATTTAATTCCTTTTCCAAAATATCCCCTCTGCATGTTTTAAAATGTTGCTCAAATCTTAACATTTTTGACTCTGGCTCTAAATGAATTTTCAAGAAGTAAACTGCTCAACAGCATTGTTAGTAGTTAATTACATTTGCTCCAGGATGTTCTAGTGCATCTTTGAGATTAACAGAATATTTTTGTTACTTTTTTTAACTTTTTTATTTTATTTGAAGACAAAGATGCAAAGAAAGGACAAAAATATTTTTATGGGTTTTCCTTTTTTTGCTTTTTTGTTTGTTTGTTTGAGAGCCATATTTGATGGTGATCAGCACTTACTCCTAGTTTGGCACTTAGAGATAATTACTGGCTGACTTAGGGGACCATGTAGGATGCTGGGAATCAAACCCAGGTTGGCCAATTGCAAGGCCTTTTCCCATTATACTTTCTCTCCATTACCATTCTATTTTATTTTATGTATATTTATTTCATTTTAACTTTTAACTCCATTTTCTGTCAGTGAAGCTTATTTCCCCCATGTTGGTATTTTCACATGATTGCAAATTAATTTTGATTTGGTATTTGGGCAGGGTTTATAGTGCTCATCTAATACAGAAAGAAATTTTCCGTTTGGAATAAAAGGATAAATGGTTTGGGTTTGGGGCAGTTTTATACGGGCTTTATAGTTTTAAGAGTTGTTTTGGTATTTATATTAAAATGAAAAAGGAATATCTAACAAATGAGTTCAGAAGATGACTACTGATTCCTAATTATTATAGTACTAATTCACAATTTATTTTGAATGATATTCTATTTGTGTGGACTGGCCAATGAGAACGAATAAAGATAGCTTGGATGAGACCTACTAATTACTGACTTAAGTCTTTTCTGCAATCATTTTCTTTCTAGAATAATCTGGAATCATTCCTTTTTAGAAATTTATTGTGTGAGCATATTTTAGCCAATTGTTTTCAAACAAATTATTCTACTTTCTTTCTGATATACCCAGAATTTACTTGTTAAAATCTGTGTCTTGCCACAGTGGGGGAAAAATACTCTCTTATTCACCAGATAAATTGCATATTTCTTAGCTTGGCATTCAGTGTTGAGACCATATGGAATTCTGACATAATCCATGAAAACAAGTCACATAAAATGTATCTTTGTGTCAGGGACATTTCTCCTTCTTCTCTAGATAAGGAAATGTGAAGTCAAAGAGGTTAATAACCGCTCCCTAGGAGCCCCTGGATTTGCATTCACCTCTGTTGAACCCTCATGTTCTTCACATTGTTTTCTACTCTATCACATTAGTTATAATTCTCTGCCTCCAAATCCTAACTCTGCAAGTTAATTTTCATTTTTAACTTTTCAAGATGATAAATTATACATAAAATATACCACTTTAGTGTACAATTCACTGACATCAAGCATATTCATGATATTGTTTGGCCATTAATAATCCCTGTAACATTTTTGCTATCCAAAGCTGAAAGTCTTTACCATTAAATAATAACTGTACAGTTCCATTACATTCAGTGCCTGATGACTTATTTAAAGAATTATTTAAGTGACCTGGATTTATAATTTTACAATGCTGTCAATGGTAAGGCTTTTAGCAAACAATGTTGTGACACTAGACCCACCACCATAGTGCCTAATTCATTCCACCCTTGTTTCAGAATTTCTTCATCCTCCCCACCTCCTCCCTGTTCCCACCCAGTTACACTCACCATTTCACTGCACTTGTTAGCTCTGTAAAACAGCTGTTAGGTTATCTTGCTTTAGGCTATATGTTATTCCATATTATGAGTTTATATATTTTATTTATGAGAGATCATGCTGTATCTATCTCTCCTCTGACTTCTCTCAGCAACATGTCCTCCATTCCTTCATCCAGTTCCATTCATACATATAGTGGCAAATTGCATTATTTTGGTTTTTTTTTCTTAGACCCTACTAGGGTTCTATTGTGCATGTGTACCATATTTTCTTTAGTCATTTGCTCTTGGTCACTTGGATTATTTCCATATTTGGGCTATTATGAATAGTGATTAAATGAACATGAGAGTGCAAATGTCTTTTCTGAGTAGGGTTTTGGGGCTCTTAAGATAGATGTCCATAAGTGGGATTGTTAGGTCATAAGTTAGCTCAGTTACCAAAATTTTAATTCATGTCTGTCTGTATCATTCATTTTACAGAAAGGTAAAACCAAGTGACATTCTCATTAGCATTGTATGTGATTTCCTTTTTCTAAATTATATTCACGCCAACATTATTTTTTTGTAAAGTTTGCCAGTCTCAGTGGTGTGAGGTGATACCTCATTGTTGTTTCATTTGCATTTCCCTGATTAAATAGGGCTGCTGAGCATTTTTCTCATACACTCATCTACCATCTTGAGGTCTTCTTTGAGGAAGCTTTTCTTCATCTATTCTCCCAATTTGTTGCCAGAATTATTTTTTCCTTGTTAACATTTACCAATGCTTTCTGGATCTTGGAAATTTGTTAGATGGATGTTCCAATCCCCAATGACTTCAATTCACATTTATCTCCCTTAAATTTGTCTACGTTAATTATCTTGTGAATTATATGATATATGTATTCTTATATGTTTGGCTTATTTCACTTTGATAATATTTCTGAAGTATTCATCAGATTTTTTTCTTCTTAAACCTGAATAAAATTTTATTGTTCTTATGGGTGAAACTCATCTGTCTATGAGCATTTGATTGCCGGTGCCTGTTGACTATTGTGTATGCTGCTGCTGTGAATTTTGGTGTATAAGAATTTTAGTTGCGAATGGAATTGTTCAATCATAAAGTATTTCCATTTTTTGAGGACTCATTGAACCGAATCTATAGCTCCACTGCTTAACATAGCTACCAGTAATGCACTAGGGTTTGTTTTTCCACATACTCTCTAATATTTCTGATTATTTATTTATTTTTATGCATAGTAGCCTTTCTAATATGCAAAAAGTGACATCTTATGGTGGTTTTGCTATTCATTTCCATAATTACTAGAGACATTTAGATTACATTTAGATCACCATTAATGCATGTATTTACCTTTTTATATATTCTTTGGGTAAATATATGTTTCCCATTTAAAATGATTTTACTGTTGTTGAATTTTTAACTTTTCAGTAATGTTTAAGGGAATGAATGACATAGAGAGCACCGTGTTAGAATCTGTCAGGACAATTTTGGCTCTGAATATTAATAATAGTATAGTCCCTATAGCACATATGAAGAAAATTAATAAATGAGAATTAAAATTGCTCTAAAGATTCACTAATATGGGGGACAAGCACACATGACATCTTTTTAAAGTGTTTTGAGAAGTAATCACATGAGCCACTATGAAATCAGAAAGGCAGGTGATGCACTTTCTGGGATGAATTGCATTTCAACAGGCACAAAATGAGTTGGAACAGAGAGTCAGGAAGAAGATGTAGCTGATATCAACTCAGACGCATAAGAGTAAATCAGGGTTGTGACCAGTGTCTGGTAACAGTTTGTTCACAAAGGTTTGGCAAGAGATTTATTGAAAAGACCCTTGAATGTCAGAATAGCAGGTGTATATATACTTCAATAAGTAATAGGGAGTTTGTTTAATTTATCTGAGAGGAAAAGAGACATAGAGTATTCTGAATATAGTATATTTCCTCCATTTTCGAGTTTAAGTGGATGCACATATTTGACATTCAGTTAGTGATCAATAGCAGATTTCTGAGCACCAGTCAATCTTCTGATATGTCATTATCTGAATATTTAGAACATCAGTAGGGTTTTTATAGCTCTCTGAGTATATTTAATTATTTTGTCAAAGCTACCGAGGCATTTCTAGAATAATGAATGAGTTACTCAAGTGTCTTTTAATTCAGTGGGCTTTAGGGGAAGAAAGTGTCTGTGTCTGGGAAAATTAGGAAGAAAAAGAACACAAGAATTTGACCAGATTCCAGTAAAATTCTAGCTGCAGATACATTATTTGAATTAGTTTGAGACTACAATCCATACATCATCCTTGGACGGTAAATATTAAGCATGCTTTTTTTTTTCCAAAATAAGTACTATTCACATGAAAAAAATAATTAAAATATTACTTCTTCCTACATAGACCACTGGTGTTTGTGGTTTCTAATATTAGCAGAAATTGAGATAGTGTGAACATGTTTAAAGCTCTTTTGCAATGGCCTCTGACCCACGTTATTCAAGAATAATCCACACAGCCCTTTACATATCTGCAACGATTCAAACTACTCAGACTCATTCTGATGTCAAATCATGAAGGTATCGTTTCAAAACAAAAATATTCAGATATTACAATGAATTGATGTAAAAAGTTGAGGACAAAGTTTACAGCATTTAGTGCGTGATCACAATACAGTACGCATTGAAGTAGAGATGCTTTGGGGCCGTTTTAAATAATGATCAAGGGGCCGGCATGGTGGCGCTAAAGGTAAGGTGTCTGCCTTGCCAGCGCTAGCCTAGACGGACCATGGTTCGATCCCCCAGCGTCCCATATGGTCCCCCCAAGCCAGGGGCAATTTCTGAGCTCATAACCAGGAGTAACCCCTGAGCGTCACCAGGTGTGGCCCCAAAACAAACAAAAAAACAAAAACAAAACAAAACAAAAAAAGAACTAGAGATATTTTGTACATTTAATTGTCTTCAAAACTTTGTGGTATATTTTAGTCTCCTCAAGTCATAAAATATATGAACATTAGGTGGAATTATTAAATAATTGGTAAATTATAATTGACTTATTGAAAAATTTGGATTCCAGAATGGCTGACATACTACAACAAGGGTGAATGTCTTATTCCTGTCATGATCTAATTGTTTTAATAGAAGAACATCTAGTCCAGGCAGGCCATAATTGAAGATGTCATACGCCTAATATAAAGGCCATTTTATAGTATCTTAGGTCTCTTCACTTGGCTTTGTATATCTAACTTACATAATGAAAGGAAAACCCATGCATACTCTTAGAAATAGAAATTTATATATTTCACACTCATTATCTTGGCCACAACTCAATGACACGAACCCATTTAATTTCAGGTGACATAGAAAATGTATTTTAAAAAGGTCTTTTCAGAAAGAAAGGGAAAACAAAATAGCAGTGAGTCCATAATTTCTTTGCTCAAGCACATTCTTCTGCTTACCAAAATTTCTCCTCTTCCCATGTATACACTACCATGACTACCCCTCACATTTAAGAGAGATGTCAAAGACACATTCATCTCTCAACTATTCCCCTCTCAGCTGGGGTGACACACAGTTCTCCCATCAGCTCCAGATAAAACTGTTACTTGGCTCTGCGTTTTATGAAATAACAGATTCCTATTTCCCATACAAATACCAATCAGCATTGATTGCCATCATCTACCAGTCAACTTTCACATATAAGCAAGGAATAGATATTTGAAGAGGTCAAATGACTTCCTTTGAGACAGAGCTGGAACAAGAAATCATGTCTCCTGGCTCTGAATATAATGTGGAAGGTTCCATTATCCTCCTCTTTGTTTGGATCCAATTGTTAAAATGTATATTATTAATATGAGTCATTGTATGGGAAGAGATTTTAAAATCAAATTTCATCCCACATCCAATGCGCACTCTCCTACTACTTGCCAAATATGTCCTTATTTGCTAACAGTCTATTCTTAAGCATCATAGGACTGAATATTGGCCCTAAAAACTTCTCTATGTTCACATCTCAGAATACTTGTAGCAAAGAGCACACCATGATGAATCATGGCAACCATACAAACAACTGAAAGAATTAACTGAAACTCACTGGGCACCTCATAGTATAAAAGAAAGTTATGCAGATCTACATGAACCTCACACTATTATTTTATATATGTGAACATTGACAAGTTCATTTGAACAAAATAGGAAGTAATATCTCTAAATACCATCTTATATATCACTGAAGCATGTACTCTTCAGAGTGCAGGGTAATTGTGAATTTCACAGGAGCTGTGTGACTATCTAATAAAAAGGCAATTCTAACTAGATTATATAATGGCACGAGTCTCATCTATCTATAGAACAAGAAAAAAGAATACAGGATAAAACTCTGCTACTCATTGCTAATGCCATGACAGTACAGAACAGGTGTGTTCATCTTAGATGTCATTAGCCTAATGGGTAGTTCATGGCTTGAGCCTTTTGAAATTGTCAGTTAATAGTGTAATAGTCTTCTTAGCTTGTGTGAATGATAAACAGATAATCAGTATGCATACCATGATGAATTCGGAAGCAAGATAATGTCCAACATTCCTTAAAGAGAAGAACTATTGCTCTGTAAGGGATGTCATGCTTAGTTCTTTTTCAGATTATGCTGTTGTATTGGCTAAAGATAAGGAAGAGGGTATGTAATATATCGCCAAATAAAATTTTCCTTGGTAATTACACTTCAAATGTGCTTTCCCAAGTGAATCAAGTAATAAAAATTTAGGTAAATATGTCCGATTCAAATATTTTTCTATCAATAATCTTAATTCTGTGGTTATATATGTTTTAAGATTTCCACTTTATTTTTAATACAGGTCATGTAGAATATTCTGAAAACAATTTCTCTGATCCTGACTTTCTTAGAGTTCCTAGATTCATTGAAATTAAGCACAGGTTAAGCTAGATTGGAAGTAGTTTCAAAGAGAAATGACACAAGTCACATGGAAACACAGCGGTGAAATCTTTTGCTTGCATTTTTTTCTATCTTTGTCCCTGACAATCACTGTGATTACGGTCACACTGGTCTTTCCATTCTGTGAACACATGGAGCTCACATCTGTCTCCATAGTTCTCACCTCAGGCTTCTGATGTGTGATGTTAATCTGTCTGGCATGCTTGTCACTCATATCCTTCTCCTCCTGAATGTGCCTTGTGAAAGATCAGGTCTTATTCTAATACTCAATGGAACTTTTGCTCTCCTTCCCCCAAGTTCACAGATTCACATCAATCTCTGCTCCACTTAATTGTAAAAATGCATGTGAGCACACACAAACCCACACAATTCATTATTTATGATTCTCTCTTCATGGTCTAGCTAGCACCACCACATAAAGTAGAAAATCTATCTAGTGGTGCTCATCCTGAAAAATATTTGACCTCCAGGGAACATTTGATAATGCCTAAAGACCTTTCTCCCTTTGTCAATCCTCCAGGGGTCTGTAGTTCTAGCATCTCCTGGTTAGGACATAGGAACATTTTATGCAATTTACTTAAGCCTACATGGAAATGGAAGATACTATGATGAGGGAATTAAGCCAGAAGGAGAGTGATCACACAGGGTGATCTCACTTATCTTTGGCACATATAATAGATGGATGAGAGAAAGCAGTGCAATAACGGAGAATGACTAAGTCACAATTGACCCCAGAATATAGGGAGGAGAAAGAGAATAATAAAATTGAGTGAATAAAGCTATCGAGAAAGGGAAATAATGAGAGATTGGGGGTCAATTGTATCCCGAAACACAGACTCAACAACTCTGTAAACAAGATATCCAAACAACAACCTCCAAACTTTAGAAGGCATTTGGCTTTTTATGATGGCACCCTACATCCCCCCACTATTGGGCTGAGGGGTTGTAGGGTGCCAGAAAAGAACTTTGGAACACTGGTGGAGGGAAGTTGACACTGGTGGTGAGATTAGTACTAGAACATTATAAGTCTAAAATTCAACTATTAAGCAAAGTTCTTTATTTAATTAACTACTTATTTTAAAGTAAAATAGAAAATTTTTTCAGAATCCTACAATGTACAGTACACTCAAAAAAAGAAAATATTAATTTGATAGTCAAATATGTCAGTAGTTCTAGAGTTCAAAATTCTTGGTGTAATATGTGAGGTTCATGGGAATAGCTATTGTGCCTACTGTATTTTTTATTTCTTAAATCATAAAATGTAGTCTTGTATGATAAGTAAGTGTGTTGATTGGGCCGATGAACAGAGTTAAAGATGAGTAGAGCTAAGGAAGAATATGAGTTTAATACTGCCAATTGTATTAAAATGGTATCAAGACAGACTACTCTGTTGTACAACTTCCTGTTTTCTGTAGAAATGGCAAGCATAGTACCAAAAGCCCCATGACGGGAAAAACCACTAAGTGTATGCAGGTGAATAATCACAGTCATAAAGAACAAAACAGGGGATCAGAGATAGCACAGTGGCACAGCTTTTACCTTGCATGTGGCTGATCTGGGAGGGACCCAGTTCAATTCCCAGCATCCCATGTGGCCCCCAGCCTTCCAGGGGTGATTTCTGAGTGCGGAAGGAGCCAGGAGTGACCCCCAAGCTCCGCTGGGTGTAGCTCCCAAATCAATCAACCAATAAAGTTAAAAAATGTAAAAAAAAAAAAAAAAAAAAAAGCAGACATTTTTTTGAAACAGTTTTTTTGAGGAGTAATAATGATTGTTCTAGGAATCTGACTGGTGAAGCATGCGGTCTACCTTTGAGCCACATCTCCAGTTTCCAAACCTTTATTATGAAAATCCTGTTTAGGGGGCCAGAGCAATAGCACAGTGGTAGGATATTTATCTTTGCTTCAGTTTTCTTGGCTAATGGCATTTAGCTTCCATAAGATGAATTCCTTCTCTGGGAATATACCCCCAGGTCACAAATCTCCATTCAGAGGCCAGAGAGATAGTACAGTGGGTAAGGTACTTGTCTACCACACAGCACACCTAGTGGGTCCCTTGCCCCCACATAGTCCCTGAGCACTGGCAAGAGTGACCCCTGAACAGAGAGCCAGTATTAAGTCCTCAGTACCGCAATGTGTAACCCCTAAAACCAAAAGAAATTTTTAAAAAATTACTTGTCATCTGACTATTTTTGATACTGTTCACTTTTTGATATTGTTTTTTTCCTTTATGTTCTATAGTAAACTCTCTTTATTCTTTTTATTATATTCTAGCATTTTCATAAACCTTATTCTAGTGAGTAATAAGCCACTGCTCCTAGGGGAAATATGTGATCATAATCACAAATATATAAAAAGATGGACATGCATAGATATAAATTATATTCTTAAATCCTAAAATTGACTCACCTTGGCAGATTGCCTTTTCTTTACAATACTTTTAAAATTAGAAGAGATTTTAGTACTATTTTTCTAAGGGCTACCCTACTAAGAAATGTGAAAAAAATGAATTAAAACGTGATCCAAAGGTCTGGAAAGCGTTTGTACTAAAGCGAGAGTGAGAACCTAAAACTAGCTTCAAGCATATGATCTGAGATATTCATGTTGATATTTGTATTCTAAGGAGATACCAAAATTAGTCGTAACCTAAACTTTTGGAGTTTTCACTAGTACATGATGCTCATTCAATTTAGATTGGGTTATGTTTCATGTGAGATCTAAGATGCTGTTGCCAATAGTGTAATGAGCATTCAAATAATCTTTAAAATCCTCTCTTTAGAAGTTGATACAGAAGTTTTTTTTCAGAGCATTCTAGGAGTTTGTACTTGTTAGTATGGGCAAATAGTATAACTGACTATGCAACTGCTAAAGTAATTTATGTGCATATTAACATATTGATCTAGCATACATATTAGGTTGCACAATTCTACAATAAACCATTACTTAGATGTCCTGATAAATCAAAATTAAAATGAACTTTAATGGACATAATAATTTTGATTACCACCCTTCAAGCTATTCTTTCCTTGACGGCTTAAATTCGCAATTACTACTGCAGGACAGAGTAGTCCCAAATATCAAGATTATTACCAAAAAAAGGCTTACATACCCACCCCATATGTTCTTTACCCACATAGGAGACAGACTTCCTCTTTGCTAACAAAGAACATTATTTCTGTGGAGGTAGAATTTGCCACCTGATAAGTTTTGACTGAAAATAGTGAGAATTTACTTGTTTTGTTCTCTGAAATCTTGTGTTGAATCCTGTGTCTGCTAGTTAAGAGAGATGAAACTATAGGGATAAATACAACTAATTTTATCCCAGTTGAGACTAGATTTCATAACATGTTTTTCCTATAGATTTTGCTAAAACTCTGAGTATCTTCTTATCTGCTTCAGTTTGTAAAACTGGAAATGGAGTGAATAAATAAGATAAATTCTTGATCTTCCTAGTTATTGTGCATGTTCACCCTTTTCACTTGTATATTAGAACTCATAGACGTCTTTGTTTCCCCTTCTGCTTTTAGAATTATCTTTGCTTGAATTTTCCCATCAGGGATTCTTAAGTAACATTGATTATAGCTTCTGAAATTTATCAACAGCATGACTTCTGATTTTCACGTAAGTAGGCTTTTTACAAAATGCACTCGAGTTAGTAGTTTCCTGCTCCTTGCAAGATTCCATTATCATTCTGATAACACACCTGGTGCCTTCTCACAATCATTCCCCAACTGTTATTCTCTGAACTGACACAATTAGATTATTGTCCAGGCTACTATTCTACAGCTAAAGTACTCAAGAAACTGTTCCTAGTTAAATAATAAATAGCTCTACTTTTGTAATTTTTTTATATTTTAGAGTTAAACATTTTGAGCAGACTGCCATTGCTGATAAACTATACATTTAGAACTGTCTAGTGTTGACAAAATGCATGGATCTGGGGACAACTTCTTCAAGTTTTATATTTTATCTCCATTAAGGATAGTGGTTAGGTGATTTGTTATGCTTTTTCTGTTTGCTTTCAAATATTCTTTGAGGTGGTTTAGGATAAAAATATAGTAACAATAAGGCTGTGTAAAAACATCCAGACTAGTAGCAAGCAGTTTTGTGAAAGAAAGTCTCTGTAATACAATTATAATGATTGAGTGGTCAGGTTGACTATGAACCTTAAGGTTACCAGGACATGAAAGCAAATGCTGAATTGCACAATTCTTATAAAAAGATACAAATCTGTCACAAGGACTGTGAATTTTCTTTATGCAACACACACTATTATAGAAAATTATCAGATATCTTCACTTAAGAATTATTTTGAGAATGAGAAAAAATATAGCCTGACCAAGTTTGAACAAAATGTTATACAAAGTATTTCCATTGTTTTGCTTTATGGTATAGTTTTTGTAAAATCTAGTCACCACAGTGAGGACTATTACATCCTGCTTACTAAAATATTGCTGGGATTTCTGATTAGGTGTGTGTAGGGGTGCTGGTAGTTGAGGTTAGACTTTGCATTGAAAATATAATTTATCATATGGATCCATATGCATGAGATGTTGGACAACAAAATTGAAAGCATCTCCAAAAGCTGTTTATCATAAAATGCAAAGAAGCAGCATTCATTTCATTTTCTGTATTGAGCATTAATAAAAACCAAGGTCATAATGTTAGGATAGTCATCAAGAAAGGCACTCAGTGAGAAAGTATGGGTTTTATCCCTACTTTCTTTTATTTATTGGGTTTTTATTTATCTTTTTTGTTTTTTAAGTGTTAAATTTAAATAATCTTTTTTAGATCAAGTTCACATTTTAAAATATGGGTGCATAAAACAAAATGATATATAGGGTTTGGACGAGTCAATGCTTAGAATTAAAAAATTCAAGCATAGAATGCACTCTGGGAACATTGGCGCATGGAGGTCAACACTGTTTGTGTGATTGGCCCTGATATGCTTGAAACCCAACTATGAAAAAATTTGAATTTGTAAATCACAATAATTTCAATAAAATATTCTTAATTTAGATGATTCTTCTTGGGATTTGATAAAAGTGAGATTATTACTTTCTTGAAATTAGGCAACAACATAATTTGGATTCTAAATAATATTACTTATTATACTGTAATTCAGTATTATAGCTTTCAGGGACTTGAAATACATTATTAAATCTTTTTATCCAATAGACTTTCACTGTTAGAATAGAATGAGTCAACATGTTCTCTGTGCACAAGAGGAACTGCCCAATACCTAATAACTCAAGATAATAATATCGTGAAAATGACAACAGACCAAGCATGACTTCAAAAGACAGTATTGCATAACATGTTTCATTCATATCTAAGGGGAAATGTATAATAAGGCTAAAACATACAAAGAGTTCAGATTAAATGTCAGCATATATATCATATATACAAATCGAAGTTCATATAGAATTAAATTTCATCAGAATGTGGGATCAGAAGCCTTCACCAAGCTCAGCTATTTTCTAGATAGGTAGTTTTCTAGATGATATTTAAATGTACTTTCAATGTGGAATTATGAGAAACCTTTGCTCTTAAGTTAAAAACCTAATGGTAGGGCAATGGAAGAACTGATTAACAGGTGGAATATTGGGAACATGGGTGAACAGGAGGTGACATATGGAGATAGGTTGAGTGTCTATGCCCTTTGGTGGTGGGAAGGTGCAGTAACTTCATACATGAGTGCTATAAATATTTACACAATTGGAACTATGTTTCCAAAGCTATAAAATTATTTTTAAACTGGGTTTTATGAAAACTCAAGCATTGAAATAAACTATAGCATATTATTAGATTAAAGGTAAGAAAATGATCAATATATGATCCTGCACTTGGGTACCTAAAGCAAACTACACATCTATAGAATACAGGAATCTACTTAATATTGACTAATGAGGTTGATGGTCAAATGTTTTGGACTATGAAGATCATGAGTTGATAATGTTTAATAATGGCTCTTCAAAGTCTTCATATAAGTAATTTCATAAGCCTAATACCTATACCAATATATGACATTTTCAGTTCCCTTGTAGTGATATGACCAAATTGACTTGAGGATTGGAATCTTGAATGTGACTCTTATGAAAAGTGAACAGAGAAATGAATGGCAGTTGAATACAGGAGAGAAGATGCTCCCAAAACGCAAGTTATGCTTTAAATATATTGTGGAATTTGCCCTTCAATATTCTTTTTTATGCTACTCTTTCACTTCTTTGTTCCCTGAATTATGATTGGGTTTGGTGAGAGACATCAGTGAGAGGCTCCCAGCCAGGTGAGAAAATAAGTCAGGCTATTTATTTTCCCAGGTTCTTGCTGAGATTTGGCTTGGCTGTGTCTAAGTTCTACTCCTGAAGGTCAGAACTGCTGTTGAACTCTTCTGCACATTTTTCTGAAGTTACTTCACATTTTTTCCTCAGCAACTTGCTAACCCTAGGTTCCTTCTTTTCTTTTTTGACCACCACTTTAGACACAAACTTTTTCAACTCTGTGATTATATCTTGGAGTGTATCATTTGGTTCCTAGTGAAATATTTATGGATGTGTGTTTTCCTGCAGAGACTAAATCATTGTTCCAGAATACAGTGCTAGCATCAATGGGTGTAAATTATGAAGAAAAATACCTCTACCACCAGAGGGTTTTCTTCAAAGGAAGTGAGTATCATTAGAATACAAATAATCCTATCAATATAGATAACTATAGCAGGTCAGATTTTTGGTGCAGGGAATGAATCTAGATTGAAAATAATTTTTTGAAAAAATATTATTTAGGATGGTATTAGAAGAAACAATAAACTATTTTTGAAGTATTTTGTTCCCATATCTATTTTCAGCTTAGTGAAGCATACTTAAATAAGAGATCATATATTTTATAGTCTTCAATGTAATAATTGACATTATCTATCCTGAAATGATTCCCACAATGGAGTCAGTTAATATATACATATTTACTTTTTGTGGGAGCATTCTGACTGCCTATCTTCTTAGCAAATGTAAATTGTACAATAGTCAACAACCAACTAAGGTCACCATGCTATAAAGTAGATTAGTATATTTTAGTTTTTATGATCTGTGTCTCAATGAAATATTCTAAATTAAAGACAACTCATAGTTTCAGCCATAAAATTGGGTTCTTCTCTTCTTATTGTGGTTACCATGCATTAGACATGCTAATAGAAAATTCAGGGGAAGAGTTAACCATTGATAGCTTGCTGTCATTTCTCTTCTAATAAATCAGATGTTTTTTGGCATTATGTGAATGTAGTTTTACTCAGACCTTACCTCCTTTACTTCCTCTGATTTGTTCTTTAATTTTTATTCATGCATTAATGTCCTTGATCCTCTTTTGCTCCATGTTTCGCTAACAAGAAATAAGCAAGAAAACACTGTAATAGTGAGGAGTAGAAGCAAGATTTCAGACATAGATTATCTGAATCACATAGTTCATGAATTCAGAGAGCTCAGTCTGGTTAGGAGACAGACAAGCAGGTGCTAATAAAATACTTGATTCTTTTTTCTCAAAATTTGGCTCTTTAGTGTGTTGTTATTTCTCCCCTCATGGGCCAATTCATCCACTTTTCACAAACCCTTTTGAAGCCTTCTTCTTCATATTTACCTCTTTTTTTGAATTCTGAAATATACCCACTATAGAAGCAAACTCCTACAGCTCTTCAGTCATGCCTCGATGCCCCCTCCTATCATTGTTATCAAGAAGACCTTCATTGCTTGCACAAAGAGAAATCTGCACATATTTATGTTTCCATGTCAGCATAAATACAAGGTATTCTTTTTACTTTGGAGGGAAAATGTCGTGAAAAGAATCCATAGTTGTGACAATACCAAAGACAAAAAATGCAAAAAAAAAAGAAAAGACAAGGTTCTGACTAATAGAGAAGAAAGGAAAGCATCAATAGTGTAGAGGAGCCCAATGAATAAACAGGGATAAGAAATAACTACAATATTTCTAGCTGGATCAAAATTAATTTACTTTAAGTGAACATTTTTGAATAATATTTAAGTCACTACACTCATATTTATATCAAATATGACTTTGCTATATTTCGATGCATCAAGATTTTGGTATTGTTGCTCTCCCAAAGCAACAGGAGATATCTACCCAAGTCACTGAGCAATGTGCTGAGGCGTTTGAAGCCTAGGAATCTCCAATTTTTCTTTTTTTTATTTATGAGTCATTTTACTTAAAAATATTAAATTACAAATTTGTTTTCTGTCAGTTGCCTGAGGAACACATATGTGCATGAAAGAGAGAAGGAGAAAGAAGGAGAAGGGGAATCTAAAAGGCAAGCATTTTTTGGTTTTGTTTTGTTTTGGGTCACATCCGGCGACTCTCAGAGGTGACTCCTAGCTTTCCACTCAGAAATTGCTCCTGGCAGGCTCTGGAGACAGTATCGGGATTTGAACCACTGTCCTTCTGCAGGCAAGGCAAAAGCCCTACTCCTGTGCTATCTTTCTGGCCCTAAAAAGAAAGCATTTTTATAAGCCAGGCTAAAGACCATTTTCTATGAAAAAGTTGTCTTTCTTTGACTTATTGTGATGTTTTGATATATTGCACAGTCATAAAACTTATATTCACCAGTTTTTCCCATATCTTTAGTTTAAGCATTTACATTTTTATTTAAAATACTATCAATACTGATTTACCATAGGCATAATTTCAACACCACACCCTTCACTAGAATATCCATCTATCTCCCTCCTCTAAGAAACCTAGCCCTCCTTTCTTTTTACACAGTACAACTGTCAAGTTTTTCATGTTGTTTTCCGATGCATTGTTCCCTCTCTATGTACCTTTAAGCCCACATATAAGAAAGGACATTCTGCATCTGTCCTTTTCATTCTGGCTTCCCTCAGCATAATATCCTCTAATTTCATCAGTGTTGCTTCAAATTGCATTATTTTATTTTCTCAGAGCTGCATAATATTCCATCTTATATATAACCACAACTTCATAACCCATACATCTGTAGTTGTATTCACCAGAGTTTGAAGTCTATTCATGTTCTATAGTCTCATCACCATCCAGATTATATTTAGGATAAAGGACACTGCCAGAATCAATCATAAATGTTTATTTCAACCTCTATTTAAATAGTCTGTACTGGATAAAGTGCTCTTTTGAATGGTAAAATCTATGTGATGTCCTGATGAATATATAGTTAAGATGCCCTGAAGTAAGAAGTGTAAATTATGGTCTCATTACAAAACTCATAGTTTCAAATGGGCTATTTTTTAATATTATGAGAGATGCATGCCGCACATCCTAGAGTACTGAAGGAGGAATTTATTCAGATTTTTTTGAGGGGGGTTTACCTGGCAGTGCTGAGGGACTACTCCTGACTCTGCACTTAGAAATCACTCATGGTAGGTTCAAGGGACTATATGGAATGGTGGGGCCTGGACTGCACATGTGTAGGTCGAGTATAAGGCAAAAGCCCTACCCACTGTGCTATCGCTCTAGCCCCTTAGAAAGGAATTTCTTTCCCAACTCTATGTTCCAAGTCTCAACTTGTGAGAAGAGAATTTAACCAAGTAGATAAATACCTTACATACATTTGAAGATGCTTACCTTTTACCATCAAGTAGACTGTTCTTAAAGTTAGCAGGTAATCTTACATATCATCATTATGTACTTGT
Organism: Suncus etruscus; assembly: GCF_024139225.1. NCBI lineage: Eukaryota > Metazoa > Chordata > Mammalia > Eulipotyphla > Soricidae > Suncus > Suncus etruscus. The sequence continues at coordinate 85,987,401 of NC_064868.1, forward strand.
ATCCTTCAATGGCAAAGCCACAAGTATGTGTGATCATTAGGACTCCTCCCATTTTCGACGTATTTGATTTTTACCCCAGTTTATCACTTTTCTCTTCTTCAAACACATAACTGGAACTATCTAGTACCACCTCCCAATTAGAGGAGGAAACAAGGGAGGTACCAAGACCAAAACAGGTGTAGGACCACTAAGTACTAAGATAGGCTCAGAGGGGAGCACATATTCTAGCAGCCCCGGGGGTGAGAGAGGAGGATATGGGAGGTAGGATGGGAACGGAGGTGTAGGGAAGATAATTCGGTGATGGGAATCCCCCTGATATTATGTTAATATTAACGAAAATATTATTGTCAACAATATGTAAGCCACTATGATCAAAATAAAAATTATATTAAAAATAAACTATTTATATAAAATGATATTTAAATTCTCATATTTCTAGTAAATTTTTAGTCGTCCAAGAGATACCTATGAGGAATAGTTTCCTATTGTATATTGTATACAAAGAATATTTTAATCATAACAATGCTACATTGTCTAGCACTGTCATAAAATTTTGTAGCTATAGAATTTCATTGGCAACCCTCAAATTCTAATGCAAGTGAAAATGACTGATTTCCAGTACGTGAGATAAATATAATGTTATGGGCATTCAGATCACAGATCACTAAAAGAAGTGAGGCAGTGGACTAGCAATTATATACTACTATAATTCCATACCACTTGGAAATAAAATGTCTTACTATTTTTTAAATATACTCTTAGCAGCAGGGATGAAACCTAGGGCCTCATATATGTGAAATCTGTTTTGTAATTCTGAGCTCCATCACTTTTATTGCTATTTACATGCTATTTATTTTGAAGAACAAATTGTATATAAAAACCAAAGAGTGAAGCTGGAGTGATAGCACAGGGGTAGGGTATTTGCTTTGAATGCGGCCAACCTGGGACAGACCGAAGTTCGATTCCTAGCATCCCATATGGTCACCAGAGCACAGAGTCAATAGTAACTCCTGAGCATCATCAGGCGTGACCTCGAAACAAACTAAAAAGCCAGAGTATTTTGAAGTATTTTGATATTTGTGGGGGGGGTTGTGACTTATAAACACTTGATAATTATAGACATTTCTTTCTGCAGTCCCCAAATATAAGTATCATATATTTTTTGTTTTGAAGCATGACAAATGTTTTTAATGGTTCTTAAGTATTTGTCTACCTACAAGCTAAGTGTAGAAAGACTGAACTTGTCCATGAGTAACATTACATGTCATATTATAATGATATCATTTAACAAGGTCATTTTCTTTAGATATGTGAAGGTCTGGAAATGGTCTCTATAAGTAATGAACTAAATCATTCTACTTTAAGCAACTTTTAAAAACTCTATTAAAGACAATTTTCCAGAAGAACTAAAGCATATCTAGGTTCTTTTTTGCAGTTTCACATTTTTCCTAGAGAAAATAGAAATTTTGGAGTATATTATACACAGTTGTGTTAAGTGTTAATGTACATGAATGATAACACATAAATAAACTTATGTGCACATGCATATACATGTGAGGGGTCCCTAAATTAGATCACTAATATATTAGTTATCTGAATCAATGACTGATTCATATCGAAGGACCAGGAAATATTGGTACTGAATACCTTCCTCTGTCTTTATGATTGTAGGGAAAAGGCCAGTGCACATCATTTTCATTATTGACTATAGCCTTTATGATAGAATGTAAATAGTGTGTAAGCAGTTTAAATTGTTTTCCCAGGATGCCTTTTATATCCATATAAAAAAGGGTCTTCTTCAGAAACTTTGCTCCAGGAGAGTGTCTGCTGATTTGATTCTTAAGGGTTTGTCACTTTGCTATCTGGAAGACTGAGTGTTCATGATTGATGCTTCTTAACAATGCTTTAGCAAAATCTACCCCTATAGAGATACCAGGTTCTCAACATTCACATAAGTATTCAAAATTGTGCCTACTATTAGAGTCCTCCTCCTACCAGGTGTTTTATTATTCCCACCCCCACTCCCAGGCCTTCCATAAACTGCATCCAAGCAAACCAATGACTTTCGTGCCTTAAATATAGTCATGAATTAAAAATTTAACTTTGCATTTATTCTCTATATATAGTACTCTCTTACTGATGTCCTAGTGAGAAAAATGAAAGATATTAGGCTGAAACTCATCAAATGTAATTCAGTTTTCTTTTGGTACTTTTTCATATTTTGCTATTCACATTAATAATAAAAACACTGTAAACACCTTAGTTAAGGATTCTCAATGCTCTAATATCTAACAAAGCACTTAGTTTTTCTTGTATATATATTTTGATTTAGAAAATCACAGAGATTTGGAAAATAATGCTTACTTATGAAAGAGGGGACAGTAAAATTTATTTTCCCCTAATATTGTGTAATAAAATGCAGTCTGGCTTGTTGAACCATAGATGTCTTCTCACTGTCACATCCCATCAAGGAGCACTACCTAGTACCATGAAACATTCAATTTCCATGGTCAGACAAGTAGACAAAGTGTTAGGTAGTGATGAGATTGTATCCTTATTATGCATTTCAAACAAGTACTTTCTATAACAGGTCCTCTAGTTCAAAGCTCTCCTAAACGTCCAACATTATAAAGTATGTGTCACACTTTTTAGGAAAAATAACAACACATTTCCATTTCTCTACCAGACTATCAGAAACAGACACTGAAGACAAAAAATGTAGCAAACTAGATTGTTAACAAGCTCACCAGCTAATTATTATTTTGAGGAATTGTGTGAATCACTACTTAGCTCATCTCCCAAATAAAAGATACACATGGCATCATTTTAGGTATGCATGGTTGTTTGAATCTGCCATACAATTCTAGAAAATGTTCAAAACACTTCAGGATTCTAAGATTCCTTTCTATATGTGATGACTTGGGGTCAAAATTTGGGACTTAGAGATAATATACTCTATGGAAATCGCACGGATAAAGAATGAACATTTTTAATTATTTATTTAAAGAAAATGTATCATATTGTTGACATAATTGATCATAATATATTTTTGGGGGGATAACGAAAGAAAAGTTATTAAGAAATAGAAAAGAGAATGGCCGGTGAGGTGGTGCTAGAGGTAAGGTGTCTGCCTTGCAAGCGCTAGGCAAGGAAGGACCGTGGTTTGATCCCCTGGTGTCCCATATGGTCCCCCCAAGCCAGGGGCAATTTCTAAGCTCTTAGCCAGGAGCAATCCCTGAGCATCAAACGGGTGTGGACAAAAAAAAAACAGAAAAAGAAAGAAATAGAAAGAGAATAGAGAATTAAAAATGGAAAAAGAAGGGGAGAGAGTTCATTAGCAATTATATTTGTGAAAATTATTGTGTCACCAATAAAGTCATTGATGTAATAGCCGAAGGTTTAGTATACTCCTATATTTTTCTCCAGAGATGGGAAATACACTAAAAAAGATGTGTGTGTGGCAATTGTCATTTATGTATGCACAGAAAAATATGGAGGAAATTGGAAATAAACATCTTTGGCCTGAAAAAAAGAGGTATTACCACAAAGCACTTTGGCATAAGACCAAATCAAGGCTTCACGCATGTGTAGTTGTCCAACCCCCTAGTCATTCTTGGTATTCAGCTCTTCAGTCTCACATTTGTTGCTGTCAGGTTTCTGTAGTTATTGATCCTAGTTTCAATATGGGTCCTGTGCCAAAGACCAGGTGGTATGTAGTGTTTTCTGGTTCCATCTCTCCATCAGTTAGCATTGCAGAGAATCCTGCCCTAAAAGCAGACTATTGCTGTTTCCCAGTTGTCAGGGTGATATAAGAACTGTTTTTGGATTAAGTCACTGCCATGGCAGTAGTAGGGCCTTCCTTGGTAGATTTTATGTTCCTGGTGCTGGTGTGGGAAACCATGTTCCTTTCCATAGATGGTATCCTCAGTTCAGGGAGTGAATAGTCAGTGTCGAATAAAGTGGAGTCTGAGCCAAGTCATTTTGCCAAGTGTCTAGGGTATAAGGTTCCACTGCAGTATAAAATTTTTTGTGTTCTCATCCTTATTAGATAAGAACTTGTTTGCAGCTATTAACTTTTCCCATTTTGATGTGCCTATACAAAAAGCAACAGTGTCACAGGGAGTTACTAGTGCATATGGGGGGTGAAGTGTCAAGACCAACAGTTCCCAGAGTAGTTTGTTTACGTAAACTCTGAACACAGATTTCTCTACTAGTATATTGTTGTATACTAGTATATATACTATATATAGTGTAGTATATATAGTGTAGTATATATTATACTACTATACTACTAGTATATTAAATGGAATCCAAGGATAGGGAAAATTGTTGCTAAATGAGAAGATATTTGATAACAATTATTCCTATTAAAGTGTGTATCTAAAAGAAATATTCGAAAAATGTGTATGCCTTCGTTAACTCTTTTAATATATACTGAGAAGGGGTAAAATCTGGAGCTCAGTTTCAAGCTGTGGTTTGGTTTTGTGCAGTCTAGGGTGGATGGCTCCTAAGAGTCCCATAAAAGGAAATGTCCTCAAACGAGGTATTTTTTAGGAACCAAATCTGGTAGCAAGCAAAAGTTAACAGTACCGGGAGGTGAAGGCAGAGGAGTCACTGAGAGCAATTCAGTATCAGCAGACCATTGGTTACTTCTCATGTTGAGAATCTGTCTTTTCACCTTGGGAGCTGGTTGGCATTTGACTAGGCTGGGGAGAATGTTCTGCTTCGTGAGGAGTTAAGGACTGAGTAAGAAATAGGTTAAATATGGAGAAATAGCAGTAAGGGCACGAAGAGGGTTTGTAAAATATTAAGCAAAAAAAAGAAGGGAAAGAAATGTTATCTATGATAGAGGGGACGGCACTATACTACATAGACATTGTATCTATTGTGGACAGAAATTAGACTAACAATGATATGACCTACACAGACACTCTTGCGCCTACATTGGCAGAAAGTTAGGTTCATGGATTACATTTGAAAAGCATTCCCAGGTGATATGGGACAGAACACTTGAGGAGAAGAAGGAAAAAAATGGAAAAATAACTATAGCTGGAAATTTTGCTGTAAAAGGTTTTCCAACCCCCCTTTTTTCCCTTTTAGGCTGATCATGTTTCGTAAGGTAAATTAGATTGAAGAAAGGCTTAGCTTAGGTTGTATGTGTAACATTCTTAAGAGTAATCATGGATTTCGATTCAAATCAGTCAAGTCTCATGGTAATGAGCACTGTCTGGCAAGACTACACTATGAAATTGATAATATATCCATTACAATCAAACATTAGACAACCATTAGTATGGTAAACATACTCATGCAACAGATTGATGGTTCATAGTTAAAAAGTAGGCCCAGTCATTAAGAAGATCATCCACTACTATCAAGTAGGTTTCATCCCAGGAATGCAAGGCTGGTTTAACATCCGTATATCTATCAACATAATACACAACATCAACAACAAGAAAAATATAAATAACATGATCATATCAATAGATGCAGAGAAAGCATTTGATACGGTCCAACACCCATTCCTGATCAAAACTCTCAGCAAGATGGGAATGGAAGGAACTTTTCTCAATATAGTTAAGGCCATCTACCACAAGCCAGAGGCAAATATTGTACTCAATGGAGAAAAACTGAAAGCCTATCCTCTAAATTCTGGCACAAGACAAGGCTGTCCTCTCTCACCACTCCTATTCAACATAGCACTGGAAGTACTTGCTATAGTGATTACACAAGAAAAATATATCAAGTGAATCCAGATAGGAAAGGAAGAAGTCAAGCTCTCACTTTTGCAGATGACATGATACTCTGCTTAGAAAACCCTAAAGTCTCTACAAAAAAAAAACCTTCTAGAAACAATAGACTCATATAGCAAGGTGGCAGGCTACAAAATTAACACACAAAAATAATGGCCTTTCTATACACCAATAGTAATAAGGAAGAAATGAACATTAAGAAAACAACCCCATTCACAATAGTGCCACAGAAACTCAAATATCTTGGAATCAACTTGACTAAAAATGTGACGGACCTATACAGAGAAAACTATAAAACTCTGCTCCCTCTCACCTTTCTCACTCTCCTCTCTCTCACTCTCTCTATCACTCTCCTCTCTTCTCTCCTCTCTCATTCTCTATCCTCTCTCTCAGTCTCTCATTCTCTCTCCTCTCTCTCACTCTCACTTCTCTCTCCTCTCTCTCTTTCTCCCTCCCCCCTCTCACCCTATATCCTCTCTCCAAGTACCTCTGCCCATCCCCATCCCAGGTGTGGATGGGTCTGATTATCCAGATGCCCAGGATGTTTCTGAGTTTCAGTACACACTGCCCAATTAACAAAAACAAAACAAAACAAAAGAAAAAAAAACTCTGCTCCAAGAAATAAAAGAGGACACACGGAAATGGAAGCACATACACTACTCATGGTTTGGCAGGACCAACATCATTAAAATGGCAATACTCCCCAAAGCATTGTACAGATTTAATGCAATCCCTCTAAAGATACTCATGACATTCTTCAAAGAAGTGGATCAGGCAATTTTGAAATTTATTTCAAACAATAAACACCCTAGAATAGCTAAAGTAGTCATTGGGGAAAAGAATATGGAAGGAATTACTTTCCCCAATGTTAAACTATACTGCAAAGCAATAGTTATCAAAACAGCATGGTATTGGAATAAAGACGGGCCCTCAGATCAGTGGAATAGGCTTGAATACTCAGAGAATGTTCCCCAGACATACAATCACCTAATTTTTTATAAAGGAGCAAGAAATCCTAAATAGAGCAAAAAAAAAAAAAAAGCCTATTCAACAAGTGGTGTTGGCACAATTGGCTAGCAACTTGAAAAAAATTGAACTTCAACCCCAACTAACATCATGTATGAAGGTTAAATCCAAATGAATGAAAGACATCGATATCAGTCTTGAAACCATAAGATATATAGAACAACACAGAGGCAAAACAATCCAGGACATTGAGACTATAGGCATCTTCAAGGAGGAAACTGCACTCTCCAAGAAAGTGAAAGCAGAGATTAACATACGGGAATATATTAAACTGAGAAGCTTGTGCACCTCAAAAGAAATAGCGCCCAGGATGCAAGAGCCCCCCACTGAGTGGAAGAAACTATTCACCCAACACCCTTCAGATAAGGGGCTAACCTCCAAAATATACAAGGCACTGACAGAACTTTACAAGAAAAAAGAACATCTAATCCCATCAAAAATGGGGAGAAGAAATGGACAGACACTTTGACAAAGAGAAATACAAATGGCCAAAAGTCACATGAAGAAATGCTCCACATCACTAATCATCAGGGAGATGCAAATCAAAACAACTATGAGGTACCACCTCATACCATAGAAATTGGCACACATCACAAAGAATAAGAACAAACAGTGTTGGCGGGGATGTGGAGAGAAAGAAACTCTTATCCTCTGCTGGTGGGAATACCATCTAGTTCAACCTTTATGGAAAGCAATATGGAGAATCCTCCAAAAACTGGAAATCGAGCTCCCATAGGATCCAGCTATACCACTCCTAGGAATATACCCTAGGAACACAAAAATACAATACAAAAATTTCTTCCTTACACCTGTATTCATTGCAGCACTATTTTCCATAGCAAGACTCTGGAAACAGCCAAGATATCCTTGAAAAGATGAATGGCTAAAGAAACAGTGTTACATATACACAATGGAATATTATGCAGCTGTCAGGAGAGATGAAGTCATGAAATTTTCCTATACATGGATGTACATGAAATCTATTATGCTGAGTGAAATAAGTCAGAGAGAGAGAAAGACGCAGAATGGTCTCACTCATCTATGGGTTTTAAGAAAAATGAAAGACATTCTTGCAGTAATAACTTTCAGACACAAAAGAGAAAGGAATTGGAAGTTACAGCTCATCTCATGAAGCTCACCACAAAGAGGGATGAGTTTAGTTAGAGAAATAACTATGTTTTGGACTATCCTAATAATGAGAATGTACTAGGGAAATAGAAAACCTGTCTAGAGTACAGACGGGAGTTGGGTGGGGAGGAGGGAGATTTGGGACATTGTTGATGGGAATGTTGCACTGGTGATGAGTGGTGTTCTTTACATGACTGAAACCCAAACACAATCATGTATGTAATAAAGTTGTTTAAATAATAAAAAGTAGGTCCAGGGACCTATGTCCCAGAGATGGGACATAAAATAAAAAAGAGAAAGAGACAGAGAGAGACAGAGACAGAGAGAACAAGTGGTTAAAGCCAGGAAAGGTTTTCCATTTTCTGTTCCAATACTGTTTGGTGAGGGTAGACATTACTTTACTGGAGAAAGGCTACCTGGAATAAATTGTATATAGAGCATTCTAGAAGATATGTGATATCGTAATGAGCACTGTATAGGGAGTATATACCATGTATTATTATCCAATGAGTCATACACATCATGATTTCTTTCCTAGAGGCACAATTATGAGCATTATATTATTATGGTAGATTAAGAAAAGTTTGGGAGAAAAGGGCTGATGAGGAGGACAGAAAATCTTTTTCATAAGGCCTGTGAAGGCCCCTGGGTGGGGGTCCTGGCAGCAGGTCTCCCAGCCCAGTAGAGGCATGAGGCTCCCAGATGACTATGGATTCAAAAGGTAGTGACACTGGAAGCTAAAACCTAGGTCCCGCTTTGTCTACCTAGCTCCCCACACCCGTGCTGGGGGTGGTGTTACTGACCAGCTTTCCCTTTCCCAACCCCCATTTTGGACCCATCTTTCTGCTTCTGAGCTGGAGTTGTCTGAGTTTCCCAGCTGCCATTGAAGGCTCCAGGGATGGGTTCCTGGTGGCAGGTCTCCCAGCCCAGCTGGGGTATGCAGCTTACAGAAGAAATGGATTCAAACAGTAATGACCAAGAATGAATTTTATAAAAGTTTATAAAATCATTCTCTAGCTGGTAGTTCCTATTATAGGTGTATTTGACTTGCTTGACATCTGCTTATTAGATTTCTGTATGACACCATTAAGATCAGAGACATGGCCTGGGAAACAGACAATAGTTATATTTTTTCCCATTTTTTCCTTTATTTAAACATCTTGATTACATAAATAATTGTGACTAGGTTTCAGTCATGTAAAGAACACCCCCTTCACCAGTGCAACATTCTCACCACCAATGTCCCAAAACTCCCTCCATCCCACCCCACCCCCACCTGTACTCCAGACAGGCTTTCCAGTTCCCTCATACATTCACATAATTATGGTAGTTCTCTGTGTAGTTATTTCTATAGCAGCACTCACCACACCACTCTTTGTGGTGAGCTTCATGAGGTGAGCTGTAACTTCCAGCTCTTTTCTCTTTTGTGTCTGAAAGTTATTATTGCAAGAATGTCTTTCATTTCTCTTAAAACCCATAGATGAGGGCCCGGAGAGATAGCATAGCGGCGTTTGCCTTGCAAGCAGCCGATCCAGGACCAAAGGTGGTTGGTTCAAATCCCGGTGTCCCATACGGTCCCCCGTGCCTGCCAGGAGCTATTTCTGAGCAGACAGCCAGGAGTAACCCCTGAGCACCACTGGGTGTGGCCCAAAAACCAAAAAAAAAAAAAAACCCATAGATGAATGAGACCATTCTGCGTCTTTCTCTCTCCCTCTGACTTATTTCACTCAGCATGATAGATTCCATGTACATCCATGTGTAGGAAAATTTCCTGACTTCATCTTTTCTGACGGCTATATAATATTCCATTCTGTAACACAGTTTCTTTAGCCATTTGTCTGTTGAAGGGCATCTTTGTTGTTTCCAGAGCCTGGCTATTGTGAATAGTGCTGCAATAAATATAGGTGTGAGGAAGGGGTTTTTTGTATTTTATTCTTGTGTTCTTAGGATATATCCCTAAGAGTGGAATAGCTGGGTCGAATGGGAGCTCAATTTCCAGATTTTGGAGGAATCTCCATATCTCTTTACACAGAGACTGTACTAGGCGGCATTCCCACCAGCAGTGGATAAAAGTTCCTTTCACTCCACATCCCCGCCAGCACTGATTGTTCTCATTCTTTGTGATGTGCGCCAATCTCTGTGGTGTGAGGTGGTATATCACAGTTGTTTTGATTTGCATATACCTGATGATTAGTGACGAGGTACATTTTTTCATGTGCCTCTTGTCCATTTGTATTTTTTTTATCAAACTGTTCATTTCTTCTCCCCAATTTTTTATGGGATTAGATGATTTTTTCTTGTAAAGTTCTGTCAGTGCCCTGTATATTTTGGATATTAGCCCCTTATCTGAAGGGTGTTGGGTGAATAGTTTCTCCCACTCAGTGGGTTACTCTTGTATCCTGGGCACTATTTCTTTTGAGGTGTAGAAACTTCTCAGTTTAATGTATTCCCATCTGTTGATCTCTGCTTCCACTTGTTTGGAAAGTATGGTATCCTCCTTGAAGATGCCTTTAGTCTCAATGTCATGAAGTGTTTTACCGACGTGTTATTCTATACCTTATTGTATCAGGTCTGATATCAAGGTCTTTTAATTCATTTAGATTTTACCTTCCTACATGATGTTAACTGACTGTCTATGTTCGCTTTTTTGCAAGTGGCTAGCCAGTTCTGCCAGCACCACTTGTTGAAGAGGTTTTCTCTGCTCCACTTAGGATTTCTTGCTCCTTTGTCAAAAATTATGTGATTTTATGTCTGGGGGACAATGTCTGAGAACTCAAGCCTATTCCACTGATCTGAGGGTCTGTCTTTATTCCAATACCATGCTGTTTTGATAACTATTGCTTTGTAGTACAGTTTAAAGTTGGGTAAAGTAATGCCTCCCATTTTCCTTTTTCCTAGGAGTGCGTTAGGTATTCGAGGGTGTTTATTGTTCCAGTAGAACTTCATAAGTGTTTGATCCACTTTTTTGAAGAATGTCATGTGTATTTTAAGGGGATCACATTAAATCTGTATAATGCTTTGGGGAGTATTGTCATTTTATTGATGTTAATCCTGCCAATCCATGAGCAGGGTATGTGTTTTCATTTCCGTGTGTCCTCTCTTATTTCTTGGAGCAGGGCTTTATAGTTTTCTTTGTATAGGTCCTTCACGTCTTTGGTCAAGTTGACTCTGAGATATTTGAGTTTGTGTGGCACTATTGTGAATGGGATTGTCTTCCTGACTTCCATTTCTTCCCTATCATTATTGGTGTATAAAAAGGCCACGTTTTGATTTCCTTCTTGATTTCATCTAAGACCCACTGGTTGTTCAGTAGTAGGGTGTTTAATTTCTAATTGTTAAAGTTTTTCTTCTGTGTGGCTTTGTAGTTCACATCTAATTTCAGAGCCTTGTGGTCAGCAAAGGTAGCCTGCAAGATTTCTATCCTCTTTATTTCATGAAGGTAAGTTTTATGTGTCAGCACGTAGTCTATTCTGGAGAATTACCCATGTACAGGTTTTTTTTCGGATAGAGTGTCCTGTATATATCTACTAGTCATCTTTCTTCCATAACTCTTTTAGGGCTAGTGTGTTGTTTTATTTTTCTTTTTTTAATATAATTTTATTTTGAACATAGTGTCGTACCTATTGTTCAAGTTAAGTGATTCTGTTTGAAGAAGAGAAAAGTAATGAACTGAGGTAAAATCTAATACGCTGAAAATGGGCGGAATCCTTCTAGAGACTCTCATCATCGGTTTGAGAGATGAAGGCGAAAGGGGCAAGAATGTTTTTGTTGGGTTTCAATATCGTTGACCTATTAAGTGTTGATAGGGCCATTTTGAAGTCTCCCACAATAATTGTGTTATTATTGATTTCTTCTTTCAGATTTTTCAGTAATTGTATTAGATAATTTGCTGGTCTTTCATTGGGTGCATAATGTTTAATATTCTGATTTCTTCCTGTTGCACATATCCCTTGATTAGTACATAGTGTCCATCTTTGTCCCTTACCACTTTTATGAGTATAAAGTTGGTGTCATCAGATACTAATATGGCCACCCAAGCTTTTTTGAGGGTGTTGTGTGCTTGGACTATTTTCCTCCAGCCTTTGATATTGAGTCTATGTTTGTTCTGACTATTCAGATGTGTTTCTTGTAGGCAGCAGAAAATTGGATTCATCTTTTTGACCCATTTTGCCACTCTGTATCTTTTAATTGGTGAATTTAGTCCATTGACATTGAGGGAGATGATTGTCATAGGATTTAATGTCATCTTTGTAGATAAGTTTGCTATGTTTGTTGGCCTCTCTTGTCTTAGAGTAGACCTGTCAGTTTTTCCTTTAAGGCTGATTTATCATCTGTGAAGTTTCTTAGCTGTTGTTTATCCATGAAGCTATGTATTCTTCCTTCAAAACTGAATGTGAGTCGGGCTGTGTGCAGTATTCTCGGTGAGGCATTCATTTCATTCAGTCTTGTCACAATACCCCACTCCCAATAAAAGTGAAAATGACTATAAAAATGGGACTACTTTAAATTGAAAAGCTTCTGTACCTCAAAGAAAACAGTGACTAGGGCACAAAGACAATCCACAGAATGGGAGAAGCTATTGACCCAATACCCATCTGATAAAGGGTTAATATCTAAGATATACAAGGCATAGGTAGAACTCAGCAAGAAAAAATATCTAACTCAATACAAAAATGGGGAAAATAAATGAACAGATATTTTCTCAATGAATAAATATGGCAGGCCAAAAGGCACATGAAAAGTACTTTACATTACTAATCATCAGGGAGATACAAATCAAAACAATGATGAGATACCATCAGACGCCACTAAGACTCTCACACATCATGAAGAGCAAAAGCAACCAGTGCTGGTATAAATGCAAGATAAGTATCTTTCTTTCACAGCTAATGGGAATGTTAACTCGTCCAGCCTTTTTGGAAAACAAAATGTATATTGCCCATGCTTCTTGGTAGAGGCGTTCAACAGTACATGGAGGAAGGAATTATGAAAGGAACCTCACAGGGTCTCACTCATGTACTTGGCCAAGTATATTCATATTTTCAAATTATCCTTGGGCAGGAGCAGAAAAAGGCCTATCAGAACTGAGAGGGAACAGCACTCAGTTCTGACACAGAGATGGAAATAGAGACAGTTTTTACCACCTAGATAAAAAAAATCCCTCATAATCCATGGGGTATTAACTAGAGAACTAAAAGGGACTTGTCTCAGTAATGAATAATAATTAGTTCTAAACAAAACTCTGCTGTTCCTACTTTAAAAACCACCAAAACTAATAAGGAAGGGTCAAGCTGTTTCCAAATGAACTAACTGTATTCCAGAATCAAACTTGAAGCTATTTATAAAAGAACAAATATATCCAAAAATCAAAAAGGTCAAATTTTTAAAAGCTGACATCTATCAAATTTTCTTAGGTATGAAAAATAGCAAGAAAATATGTTTCACACTGAGGATAAAAATTATTCATTCACAATCAACACAGCAGAGAACTTAATGTTAGAATTAGTAGACATGTTTATTAAAAGTCATGGCTATTTTATATATGTTAAAATATTTAAGTAGAAATAAGGACGATGTTTTTAAGAAAGCCCATTCAATGAGATGAATATTTCAATTAATTTAAAACAAAATACACTGAAAGAAATTAGACATATCAAAGAAAAATTAATAAATCTTAAGACATAGCACTAGAAGCTATGCAAAATTAAATAATAGAGAAAAACATATGAAGAAAACAACGTTAAGAAACATTTTTAACAGTAAAAATGAGAGAAGGGGTATTGAAAGTAGTGAGAAGATATATTACATGCACAAAAACAAAGAAAGGGCTATTAGGTTTTTAGTAGGAAATATCATAGAGGTAAAGAAAATGTAACATCACTGTTATTAACATTCTCAAAGAAGAAAATAAATGGAAACCTAGAGTTTTGTATATGGTGAATAAATTATTTCAAATATAAAGCATCTATGACTCTGACAAAACCAGAAAATACATTTCATAAATATCTGATTACAACCATCAAAAATTAAGAATTTAATCCAAAGAAAAGAACTTATTCAAACACTATAACAGTCTTCTACCAGTCAATTTTGTTTAACACATAGAAAATTATATGCTAATTTTACTTAAAACCCATAGATGAGTGAGACTATTCTGTCTAATTCTCTCCCTCTGACTTATTTTACTCAGCATAATAGATAATTCCCAGAGTTTCTGGCCAGAAGGACAGCTCAAGATATGAAACTCACCACAAAGAGTGGTGAGTGCAGTTAGAGAAATAACTGCTGAAAACTATCATAACAATGTCACTGAATGAGGGATATAGAAAGCCTGCCTTGAATACAGGCAGGGGAGGGAGAGGGAGGAGATGGGGGCATTGTTGGTGGGAACGTTGCACTGGTGAAGGAAGGTGCTCTTTTTTTGACTGAAACTCAACTACAATTTTGTTTGTGATCACGGTGTTCAAATAAAGATATTATTAAAAAAGAAAATTTTATGCTAATCTGAACAATTTCAAAGTGAAAATTCCAGAATGTATGGGCTCCATATATAGCAGAATACACATTCTTATCAAACAAATGGAGTATTTGACAAGATAGACTATCAATAGTGCCTGTTATTAATCCAGATAGAGAGTTATTTTCCAAGAAATATTACACCCTATCCACCCCAATAAAACCTTCACAGATTGCAAGGATTTGGTTACTCCAGTGTCTAGTTTTAAACCACAGAAGAATGAGACTTTAGGTCAATAGCAAAAAGATTTCCACAAAGAATTCAAATGTCTTGAAAATACATAATAAATTCACACCTATGCCATGACAGCAACATCCTGGAGACATACAATAGTCCCCCATTTTGCTGGTTCTGCTCTTAACTAAAATTGAGCATCTGCCCACAAACAAAATCACCTCTGTGAGAATTTTAGGCTTGAGCACCCCACATCAAGGAAATGAGGAGTTGTATTGTTCATTGTGTAACAGACTCATCAATCTCTTTTTGTTGTAGAACCAGCAGGAACTGGTGATTGCACTCCATTTCTTTCCAGTTACAATTGGCCAAAACTGACAGACTTGGGTACATATAACAAGTGAGAGTGACTTTCTATAAGTCCAGGTTTCCTCTGGAGAAATTGCACATATTGGGGAAGGGATATTTCTAGAGTAAGTTGGAGAGAGTAAGAGGTACTTTGCCAGGTCTGTGCCTCCTCCCAGACAGAGCTGTATCCAGCTAGTCTACAGTAACTGCTATGAGAGAGAGAGAGAGAGAGAGAGAGAGAGAGAGAGAGAGAGAGAGAGAGAGAGAGAGAGAGAGAGAGAGAGAGAAATTCAGAGACATAGATTCAGAAAGAAACACACAAAGAGGAGCAGGGAGTAAATACTTCACTTCCCCATATAAGCTGGACACTGCTTGAGAAACCCATTTATTTCCAATAATACCCAGAGTATTTAGCTATAGGACCTCCAAACTGGGTGGGAGTAGATTTGTAAAGATGTAAATCAAAAATAAACAGGAGGGCATTAATGGGCTGTGATTCCTGTTCACTACTCTCAGGACACAGCACGAAGCTGATTTACTTGGAGGAACCTCACCCTGGCACTTCCTCAACCGCGGCCTGATAGTCCAATGTCCAAGTGTTAAACTCAGGCTTTTATCCAGTTTTGTGACCCTCTCCTTGTCATTGTTCCCAATTATGTTGATGAGACTGAACATTGGTAGACAGTGACTCTAGGTGGGAAAGAGCCAGGGTCCAAGGAATCACAAACTTCACTTATCTTGTCATTTCTGGAAAAACTACAGTGAGACTGAGAGAAAATAGACAAGATATACCACAAGAGGGATTAAGAATTCATGGTGCAGGTGTCATACAAAAATCATAAAATGCCTGAGATAGAAACAAGATTGAGGAAAAGATGCTCCCTCCAAAAGGCCACTGGTTTAAGTCGGAGCTACTTCAAATCCCCAAACAGACTACACGGTACAAAGAAGAATCTGTGGAACATGACACCATCGGCTCATTCACCTTCGGAGTTACTAGATCCTCAACTTCCGTTTTATGTTCCCTCTCCATTATATTCTCCTTCTTGAGGGTTGCCTGCAACTCATCTGAGTGCACAACCTTCATTTTCTCGTGTGTAGAATTCCTTGTTTTCTCTCTCTTGCTCTCTCATATTTCTCCAAAACTAGCGATTTTACTTTAAAATAAATGAATGAACTTGATCACCAAAATTTCTCAGTAATTCTATAATAACCAAACTTAAGCATGTGGAATCAACCTACGTATCCAATCAACAATTCAAATTGGCTGTACAGAGTAAGAGATGGAGGAATAGCAAGCTATTTAATTTCTTAAAGAGTATAACTAAGACTTTTCCAAAAATTATATAGCTTTGGAATCCAACTTACAAAGTTAAAGATCACCTTACTATTGCCATGTACAATGACATGCAAGACTCTTTTTTATTTGATACTGGGACACCTTCAGCTGTGCCGGGCTTATTCTTGGCTCTGTGCTCAGATATCTCTCCTGGTAATGTTCAGGTGAACATATCCATGCATAGATATAACCCATGCCGGCTACAGGTGAGGTACAGGACTCACCCTGTCCTCTTTGCAGTCTCTGAAGAGAAATTTCAATATAGCTGTACAGATTTTTAAAGGTGAACTCTAAAAGCATCAAGAAAAATATGATTATGATCTACAAAAGATGCTCCATTAGTGGTCCAGTAGATTTCTCAGCAGAAGCCCTACAAAACACCAAAGAGAATGAAATGATATGAATGAATCATGTTTTGATATGAAATAAATATGTTTTAACAAAAAAGTCATTGTCAGTCAAGTATATTATTCTATATAGGAAAATTTTCCTTCAAAAATGGAGAATTACAATAGGTTAGAGAGTTCCTCATAACTACATCTTAC
This sequence comes from Suncus etruscus, assembly GCF_024139225.1. Taxonomy (NCBI): domain Eukaryota; kingdom Metazoa; phylum Chordata; class Mammalia; order Eulipotyphla; family Soricidae; genus Suncus; species Suncus etruscus. The sequence goes on from NC_064868.1 coordinate 86,004,231, forward strand.
CTAGCTAGAATCGCTAAAATATTTTCTCAAACTGACATGCTTTAATGCCAATTAGTAAAATGAAAACATAGAAAACATTGCTAGAAGTGTGCAGATCACCAGGACCATATTTAGAAGATTATGTCTTTGCAGTTATAAAATAACTGGGGACAGAGTCAAATGAAATCAGGTGCATTGGTGGGGCTAACAAAGGACAGAATGAAATATATAAACCACCGATTCAATAACACTGAACTCATGAGACCCAAACTAAGAACCAAACTTAAAATAGTGCCTGTTCTGATGACAGGCTGGTGAGAGACGTATGCAATGAACTCTGGGTACATTGGTGGAGGAAGGTTGACACTGGTGAAGAGATTGGTGTTGAAATATTGTATGTCTATAACTCAACTATGAATAACTTTATAAATCACAATGCTCTAAATAAATATTTTAAAAATAATTCCATTGTGAAAAAATAAAATAATGTTACTATGGGAAGAAAAGAGAATTTTATCTTTTCTATGATGGTATTTGGTTAACCACTTAACTATTAGGATTAGATAAAATTAATGCTAAAATAATTATAGATGTTATAATTTGATAAAACAGATAATGTTAAAAGGTTAACTGTGATATCAAAAGTATGAAAGTGGGGTAAAGGGTAAAAGCCTTTTATCCAATCAGATGCAATCTGATGTTGGATATTTATACTTTAACCTATAGTTTAATAATAAATTCTTAAAATAATCACAAGATGAAATCCATAATTGATTCACAAAGGTTAAAGAATGAGATCAGGGGGCCGCACGGTGGCGCTAGAGGTAAGGTGTCTGCCTTGCCAGCACTAGGCTAGGACGGACCCCGGTTCGATCCCCTGACGTCCCATATGGTCCCCCAATCAGGAGCGACTTCTGAGCACATAGCCAGGAGTAACCACTGAGCGTTACCGAGTGTGGCCCCAAAACAAACAAACAAAAAAGAATGGGATCTGAAAATATAAACTGGAAAATAATCAATTCAAGAAGAAAGAAAAAAAATGGGAATAATAAAAATTCAAAATATAGAGAAATAAAAAATGGCATAGGAAGTCCATATCAATAATTATTCAAAGTGTAAAAGAAACAATAATGAGACAAATGATTGTTGTCTGGATATGAAAAATAAAACTAGAGATCAATATACTTGTGAATATAAATGCAAAATCATTTATAAAAACATTATCAAATTAATTTTATATAAAATCTTTAATCCCCATAATTAGAAGCATGATTGTAGTTGGGTTTCAGTCATAAACAGAACGCCCTCCTTCACTAAGGCAATATTCCCACCACCATGACCTCCTCCCTCCTTCTCCATACCTGCCTGTATTCGAGACAGGCATTCTACTTCTCTCACTCATTAAGATTGCCATGATAGTAGTTAGTGCAGTTATTTCCCTAACTATGCTCACCACTCTTTATGGTGTATTTCATATTGTGAGCCAATCTTTCCGGCCCTCATCTCTATTGTCTCCGGACATTAATACAATAATGTCCTTATTTTTCTTAAAACCCATAGATGAATTAGACTATTCTGTGTCTATGTCCCTCCCTCTGACTTATTTCATGCAACATAATAGATTCTATGTATATCCTCCTATAGGAAAATCTCATGACTTTAACTCTTGATGGCTGCATAATAATCGATTTTGTATATGTACCACAGTTTCTTTAGCCATTCATCTGTTAAAGGGCACCTTGGTTGTTTCCTGAGTATGGCAAAAGTAAATAGTGCTGCAATGAATATAGGTGTGAGGAAGGGATTTTTTAATTGTATTTTTGTGCTCCTAAGGTATATCCCTAGAAGTAGTATAGCTGGATCATATGGGAGCTCAATTTCCATCTTTTTGATTTTTGTTTTCCATAGATGCTGGACTAGACGACATTACTACCAGCAGTAAATAAGAGTTCCTTTCTGTCCACATCCCCTCCAGCACTGCTTATTTTTTTTTTGTCATGTGTGCCAATCTCTGAGGCATGAGATGTTACTTCATTGTTGTTTTAATCTGCATCTCCCTGATGATTAGAGATGTGAAGCATTTTTTCATGTGTCTTTTGGCCATTTCTATTTCTTCTTTGAGGAAGTGTCTGATGATACCTTCTTGCCATTTTTTGATGAGGTTAGATATTTTTCCCTTGTTAAATTCTGTCAGTAACTTGTAGATTTTTGATGTTAGTAATTTAACTGATGGGTATTTGGTGAATGGTTTCTCCCATTCTGTGGGTGGCTTTTGTATTAGGCACTATTTCCTTTGAAGTGCAGAAGCTTCTCAGCTTAATATATTCCCATCTGTTTATCTCTGCTTCAACTTGTTTGGAAAGTGTTGTTTCCTCCTTGAATATTTCTTTAATCTCAATGTCATGGAGTGTTTTACCTACATGTTGTTCTACATAACTTATAGTTTCAGGCCTGTTATCAAAGTCTTAATTTATTTGGATTTGACCTTGCTACATGGTGTTAGATGGGAGTTTGAGTTCGCTTTTTTTTTTTTGCAAGTAGCTAACCAGTGCCAATACCACTTGTTGAAAAGGCTTTCCTTGATCCATTTTGGATTTCTTTATCAAAGATTAGTTGATTGTAAGTCTGGGGAACATTTTCAAGGTACTTAAGTTTATTTTACTGATCTGAGGATCTGTATTCTAATACCATGCTGTTTTAATAAATATTGCTTCATAATACAATTTAAAATTGGGGAAAATTATGACTCCCATTTTCCATTTCCCAAGGATTGCTTCAGCTATTTGTGGATGTTTATTGTTCCAAATAAATTTCAGGAGTGTTTGATCTACTTCTTTGAAAAATATCATTGGTATCTCTAAAGGGATAACATTAAATCTGTACAATGTTTTGGGAGTATTGCCATTTTAATGACATTAATCCTGCCAATCCATGAAAGGGTATGTATCTCCATTTCCTTGTGTCTCTCTTATTTCTTGAAGGTGACTTTTGTAATTTTCTTTGTATAGATCCTTCACCTCTTTAGTTAAGTTGACTCCACGATATTTGAACTTGTGTGACACTAGTTTGAATGGGATTGCTTTTTTAATATCCATTTCTTCTCTATCATTATTGAATCAATCATTTTTATTGATGTATAAGAAGGTCATTGATTTTTTTGTTAATTTTGTATCCTGCCACTTTGCTATATGAATCTATTTATAGAAGCTTTTTGGTAGAGGCATTAGGGTATTTTAAATATAGTATCATGTCTTCTGCAAACAGTGAGAGCTTGAATTCTTTCTTTCCTATCTGGATGCCTTTTATATATTTGTCTTGCTTAATCTCTAGTGCAAGTACTTCCAATACTATGTTGAATAGGAGTGGTGAGAGAGGACAGCCTTGCATTTACCGGATTGTAGAGGAAAGTTATCTAGTTCATCTCCATTGAGAATAAATTTGCCATTGGCTTTTGGTAGATGGCCTTGACTATATCGAGAAAAGTTCCTTCCTTTCCCATCTTGATGAGTTTTTTTTTATCAAGAATGACTGCTGTAACTTATCGAATGCTTTCTCTGCATCTATTAATATGATCATATGATTTTTTTCTTTTTGTCATATAGTGTTTTATGTTGATTAATTTACTTATGGTAAACCATGCTTGCATTCCTGGGATGAAACGTTCTTGGTCGTGGTGAATGAACTTCTTGATGAAGCAATGGATCCTATTTGCCAGAATTTTGTTGATGAAACTTACTCCATCTTCAGGGACTAGTGATCTTTACTCCATCTTCAGGGACTAAGGATCTGCCCCTATCTTCCCACTGCATGCCATGAAGCTGCAAGACATCATTACCGACTCCTCTGTCCTGATTACTATTTCAGGGCACACAGAGCATCTGACTGGGCTGCAGTGATTAATAGGACAGCTACAGGGAGACAGAAACTCCTCTGTGTTTCATAAAAGCTGACCAGAGGACTAAGCACCAGAAAGCCGCATACTAGCAATGACACCTTGAGTCTGGATGGGATGCAGTGCTCAGTAACTCACATCCTCTGTTCCCAATGTAGATTAAAATAAAAAATGACAGTCCCTCACTACAAATGACAAATATAAAATGATTGTTGGCACTCCAAAATATAGTTTTATAAAATATATACTGTTTGTGGGTTGCATTTACTGTACCTCCTCTTTCTATACAGTCAGTGTAAAGAACACAGCCTGCGGTAAGAATTGGGAGGCCTGGGGGCCGGGCGGTGGCGCTAAAGGTAAGGTGCCTGCCTTACCTGTGCTAGCCTAGGATGGACCGCGGTTCGATCCCCCGGTGTCCCATATGGTCCCCCAAGCCAGGAGCAACTTCTGAGCGCATAGCCAGGAGTAACCCCTGAGCGTCACCGGGTGTGGCCCAAAAACCAAAAAAAAAAAAAAAAAGAATTGGGAGGCCTTATCTTAACTTTTCTTTATTTTATTTTAATATATATGTATATATATATATATAATCCTTCACCAGTGCAACATTCTCATGACTAATATCTCAAATGTCCTTCCTCCCCACCCCACAGAGGCCTGTACTCTAGACAGGCTTTTTACTTCCCTCATTCAGTCACATTTTGTTATGATAGTTCCTGGTCTGTATTGTGAATTGGGGGACAAAAAAAGGATAAAAAGGCATAGAACTGTCAAATATAATCAAGTCTAGGAACATTTTCCAAGCCTTTATTATTTATCTAGAGAAGAGTGTATATCCTTGATCTCTGGTGCTCTTACATGACCAATCGTTCTCAAAAATAAGTAAGTGGTGAGCATTTGTGAGTTTAGTTTAGTAAAAATAAATAAATAAATAAAAATAAATATGTACAGTTAACCTTTAAGGGTTCTACTCGTTTTCTCTTACTTTTTAATTTCCATTTGGTGTGAGTTAAAAGAGAGGTAGTCTTATACAGCAAATATAGTCCAAACCCTATATTTTAACAGGAAAAGTAGGGAGTTGTCTTATATGCCCAGTTGTCTTATGCACCAGAAAACTATGGATATCTCTGATTACCCTTTGAATCTCTGCAATATCTTAGTGAATTCCCCATTTTCATTTTTGTGTGTGATCCAAAAATCTAATTTTTATTAATATATTTATTTAAATACAGTGATTACAAATATGACTGTACTTGGGTTTCGGTCATATAAAGAACACCCCCCCAAACCAGTGCAACATTCTCATCACAAATGTCACAAATCTCCATCCTCCCCACCCCACCCCCACCTGTACTCTAGACAGTCTTTCTACTTCCCTCATTCATTCACTTTGTTTTGAGAGTACTCAATGTAGTTATTTCTCTAACTACACTCATCACTTTGTGGTGAGCTTTATGTAGTGAGCTGGACCTTCCAGCCCTCCTCTCTTTTGTTTCTGAGAATTATTGCAAATATGTCTGCCCATTTTCATTTCTAATCCAGTTTATCATGTTTCTCTTTCTTTGTGAGTTTTACCATTGATTTATCAATTTGTTCAAATTTTTGTTCCATTTTTTCAAAGAATTAACTTCTGCTTTCTTTGATCTTTAGGATTGTTTTTTGGATTTCCACTTCATTGATTTCTGCTCTAATCTTTGTCATTTCCTTATATGCACCTATTTTTGTTGATCATTTTCTAATTTTATTTGCTATGTCACTAAGCAATTCAAATAGGCCCCTTCTTCCTTCCTGATGTGTTCTGGAAAAGCTATAAATTTTCCTATCAGTACCATTTTTGCTGTGTCCCATAGATTCTAGTAATGTGTGTCTTCATTGTCATTTTTCCAGGAATCTTTTGATTTTCTATTTTGATTTCATCTCTGACCCAATGGTCGTTTAGTAGTAGGCTGTATAATTTCCTGGTGTTAAGGTTTTTCTTCTGTGTCTGTTTGTAGTTCACATTTTATTTCAGAGCCTTGCCTTTTATTTCTTTATTGATCCTGCCATACAAGAAATCTACAAGACTACACACAAAAGTGATACTTTGTATTCAGTGAATATTACTGCCTATTTGGAGCAGAGTTACTATATGGTACTACACATAACATAGTCCACAACAACCTTAACATAGCTGAAGACTTACAATGGTCAGACATCTAGACCATATGGTACATAATAGTTCATATCAGTTCAGTTCATCCCTTAATATCTCACCCCTTCTCTTCTCTGGTTACTAAGAAATGAAAATGAGACCAACCATTATGTGTGATCTTATTTGGTGAGACAGCATTCACAAGATTTGCAGATATTTTTTGTTACTGCTACCCCCTTTCTCTAACTTTAATATGTCAGTATTTGTATGTTTTTTTTAAATATTTGTGACTGAAACCCAACTACAGTCATTGTAATCATGGTGTTTAAATAAAGATATTTAAATAATTTCAGAGCCTTGTGATCAGCGAAGGTAGCCTGCAGAATGTCTACCCTCTTGATTTTATGGAGGTATATTTTATGTGCCAGCATGTGGTGTATCCTAGAGTATGACTCATGTACATTGGAGAAGAATGTTTCTGGGGATATAGTGCCCTATATATATCTCTATATATACTATAGATCCCTATATATACTATATTCCTGTATATATCTCTGTATATATCCCTATATATAGGGCACTATATATATACACATACACAAGGCCTCTTCCATTTCTCTTTTCAGGTCTAGTATATTTTTGTTGGGTTTCAGTCTGGTTGACCTATCTAGTGGTGACAGAGCAGTGTTGAGGTCTACAATTACTGTGTTACTATTGATATCTTCTTTCAAATTTGTCAATAACTGTATTAGATATTTTGCTAGTCCCTCATTGGGTGCATATATGTTTAGGAGTGTGATTTCTTCCTTTTGCACATATCCCTTGATTAGTATGAAATTCCATCTTTGTCCCTTACAACTTTTCTGAGTCAGCAGAAGGTTGTATTCAGCTTTTTGATCCATTTAGCTACTCTATGTCTCTTAAAAGGTGCATTAAGTCCATTGACATTGAGAGAGTTAATTGTCATGGGATGTACTCCATCTTTGTGTTGTTTTGTGTCTATGTTTGCCAGTCTTGTTTTAAAGGAGACCTTTCAGTTTTTCTTTTTATGCTGTTTTTGAATCTGTAAAGTATCTAAGCTGCTGTTTATCTGTGAAGCAATGTATACTTCCTTCAAACCTTAAAGTGAGTCTTGCTGAGTGCAGTATTCTAGGGAAGCATTCATTTTTTTTGAATTTTGTCACTATATGCCACCACTGCCTTCTGGCCTTGAGGGTTTCTTGTGACAGGTCTGCTGTAAATCTTAAGAATGCTCCTTTGAATGTAATTTTCCTTTTTAATTTTGTTGCTTTCAGTATTCTATCCCTATTTGTGGGATTTGTCATTGTGACTAGGACGTGTCATGGGGTGCTTTTCTTAGGGTCTCATCTAGCTGTTATTTTTCAGGCATGCAGGATTTGTTTGCATGCAGTCCTTATCTCTGGGAGTTTCTCTGCAATGATGTCCTTGACTGTTGACTCTTCCTGGGAATTTTCTTCCTGGGTCTCCAATGATTCTTATGTTGTTTCTATTTAACTTATCAAAGACTTCTATTTTCATCTGTTCCCATTCTTTGAGTAAATTTCCATTGTCTGATCATTTGCTTTAAGGCTCTTTTTCAATATTTTCTTCTTGAGGTCTGGGTGGTTGGCAGAATGGGGAGTGTTACTGACCTGGCCAGAGGACTTGGGTGGTTGTCCACGAGGTCTGGGCTGTTGGTGGAGGGGGTGGGGTTGCTGCACATAGCTTGGAGGTGAGTGTCGAAAGGACCAGCTCACATATGAAGCTCAATACAAAGAGTGGTGAATGCTGTTAGAAAATAACTATACTAATAACTAGCATGACAATGTTAATGAATGGGAGAAGTTGAATGTTTGTCTCAAATACAGGCAGGGGTGGGGGAGGAGAGAGGAGGGCATTGGTGGAGGGAAAGCACTGGTGAAGGAGAGCATTCTTTTTATGACTGAAACCCAACTACAATAATGTTTGTAATTATGGTCCGAAATAAAGATTTTATAAAAAAAATTGAAAATGTAAACTTTATGAAATAAAACAGTAAAAAGTCTCCTTTGCATTCCTTTTGGCAATTACTTCTTAGATACAAAATGCAGGAGTCCAATAAAAATAACTTGGAATTATAAACCACATGTTTTTATATTGCAAAGGAAACAACTGACGAGTGAAGAGGCATCATTTATAATAAGATATTTAAAAATCAGGCTGGGCACATGGCTCAAAGAGCTATAATATATATTTTGCATATGGTTGTTCTTGGTCTGATCCCTAGTGCTGCTTCTTTCCCCTCCCCCAACACCACAGGATTAACTCTGGTGAAAACAACTCCAAAATCCAAACTTGTAATTTCCAAAACATCTAAGTAATTTAATAATAAAATCCCACCAAATTGGAAAAAGTTGGCAGAATACTGGAATTAATATTTTCTAATGAAATTGCCAAAAGAATAAAGTACATGAAATGTATTTAACATCAATACATATCATCAAGATAAAAATCATAATGAGATATTGCCCCCTACCCAGTAGGATGCTTTTAATTAGAAAGCAAGAAAGTGAATAATTGTAAACTATTTGAGGCAATATAATTAGATGCTACCATTGTTTCCAAACAATAAGGGATAAAAACTAGGATTATAAGAAGCATAGAAAAGAGGAAAATATTTGTCAAAAGGCACAAAATTTCAGTTACAAGATTATTAAATTCAGGGAATTTAATGTCAGCATGGTGACTATTCTTAATATTGAACTTTATAATTTATATTTATTAACAAAACAGGTTTTTCTTTATTTTGGTGATGTTTAGATGATATTTCTTGCTCTGTTCTTAGGAGTGATTTCTGGAAATGATTGGGAGGTTGGCTATATGGTGCTAGTATTTCAAAACAGTGACCCCCCATACAAGAAAAGTGACTTACTTTCTGTACATATTCCTTTATCTGACCCCAAGAAAGTAGATCCATAAAATTGGGCTGTTGGCAAAGTGAGTGGTTTCTTGACTAGGAGGAATGTGGAGGAGTTGGGAGAGGGAAACGGTACACTGGTGATAAGCATCATATTGAATGTACATAAGAAATTATTGTTTTAAAAATGTAGTTTTGATTGAATCACCATGAATTATAAAGTTGCAAATATATGTGATTGACTTTCAGGTTGCAATGATCAAACACCAATCCCTTTGCCAGTGTCCACTACCTTCTACCAATGTCTCCAGTTTTCCTTCCAGTCTGCTTCTATGTCATGAATCAATTACCTTTACTATTGTACTAATGTTCCTTTCCCTAACCTCCACCACCACAGTTGAAACCATTATTAATAGCATTGTAAACCACAGAATCTCAATAGAAATATTTAAAAATATGTATCAATATGAACATCATAACCATTCCACATGAATAAAAATATTGATTTTTCTACTGCACATTTTGAATATGATATTATTTGTCAATTTTACTTTAACCGAATGTTCATTAAGAGTTTTAATTTTTTCTTTTGTTTGGAAGCCCTACCTGGCTGTCTCAGGGCTCCTAGCTCTGAACTCAGGAATTACTTCTGGAAGTTATCTGGGGACAATATGAGATGCCACATGATAAGCAATTTCCCTACCACTGCACTATCACTCTGATCTTAGTGTGTATTTTCAACACACATGAAAGGTGCATTAATTTACCCCATGGGTGTTGGGTGAATGCATAATTTCAGGAATAACAATCTAACACTACAAAAAGTCCACTTTTATATTTTTGATGGATAAGATTCCTAAAGATCGCCAAAATAATTACAGATAGTATGTATGTTTTCTTCCTCTTAGGACCTTATAAATGTGCAGTCACAGGTGTATTTTATTACCAAGTGAAAAAGAAAAAGTGATGCCTTTGTTCAAGAGGGAATGGTAATAATGTTTTCGAGGCTATTCTCCATAATTTTTTCAAAAAGGTGATAAACACAATTTAAGAACACTGTCTGAATACTTTATTGTGATAGGTTTTGCAGAAAAATTATTTGCCACACTTTCTTTTGATACAGTGAATGAAAATAAGCTTGTATGTTTCATGAAGGCTTTGTTTTATAACTTCAATATGTTTTCACGTGAAATTGTTTTCCTAAGTTTCCTTTTAGTAATTCCATTTTTAATATGTATTGGGAAATTCTTTAAGTCTATAGATGTCATAAAAATAATAACGGAAGTAGCCCTTAGGGGAAATTCCATAATATTGGTATTGCTATTTTAGTGCATTCATAATTGAATGGCAAAGTAGAGGAGCCATGAGTGTGTTTCTTAGTTTACAAAATCTGCTGATATAAATGGAATATGTTATGGTCACTCTATTTTGTGCTACTATAATGGCTTAGTTTTTTAGGACACTAATGGGAAACTCTTTGCCTTATTGATGTCCATACCTTTAGAAAATAAAAGGAAAATAAAGTGAAGGCTTTCACCCAATTTTTGTTTGAGAGCCTTTCTTTTAGGAAAGCAACATTTTTAAGGTGGATACTTAATAGTGATAAAGTGAATAAGTTGGAATTTCTAAGACAAATAGTATCTAAGACGAATAGTAAATATTTCTAAGACAAATAGTAAACAAATAGTAACACCATGCACTCTTAAGTCATTTTCTCTCATCAGAAGAGGAGTTGAAATGCATGTCCTTCAAGATTTTTGCATGGTTTGCTATAGAATTTAAGTAAAAACTTTAGGTAAAAATAAAGGGAAACAGTAAAATCTAGAAAAGAATCCTTATTTAGCGTTTAAGTTAAATTTAAGACAATCAACTACAGAATAAAGTTCCATGGGAATATTACTGAGTTGTCTAACTGAAAGTAAGTTAATAGTGAAGGCACAAAATTAAAAGTTTGACAGTAGAGACATGTGGAAATGGATGGATAAATATTTACAGTGAGAAGGTGTGGTTGATTGTAGCCAGTATCAGCTGATATTATTTTTTTGCCTTGCCCCACCCCAGCCAGTATTATTTAAATGTAATTTGATTCACTACATTTAAATAGAGAATTACAGTTTATAATTTTTTTTTGTTTTTGGGCCACACCCGACGGTGCTCAGGGGTTACTCCTGGCTATCTGCTCAGAAATAGCTCCTGGCAGGCACAGGGGACCATATGGGACACCAGGATTCGAACCAACCACCTTAGGTCCTGGATCGGCTGCTTGCAAGGCAAACACTGCTGTGCTATCTCTCCAGGCCCAAGTTTATAAAATCTTTTACACTTAAGTCAGCATTTATTTTCCATCAGAATAAGTAGAAAACAAAATTAAGAGTGCTTAAAATATCACTTGGAAGGTCAGAGTGGTAGCAAGACCAAATGGAGTGCCTGTATTTAGAATGTGCCTGCATGTATGTGTTGGGTGAGCAACATCTTAGAAAGAAACCTAAAAGAGTATTTGAGGTATTTTAGTACTGTGAGTACTTTTCAAAATCTACGAACCCTTCAAGAAATCACCACTTGCAGCTGAAGAGGCATATGTGAAACATCTCCAAAATGCTACTGAAAGAAAAGGAAACTCTTGCCTTTATTCTTTCTATAATCTGTCAATGGCGAAGAAGAGTGGCATGCTGCTTTTTCTGCAAAACATGGGACTGATGAATACATTTAAAATCATTATAAATGCCGGAAGAAAACGGCCTGTTAATTTTAATTGAATCAGGTTTTGAAACTTGAGAAGACTATTAAAAGTGGGTTTTCTTCTCATTGGATAATGAAAGGATTTTGATAGTTGCCTATGTTTGCAAATGTTTCACAGTTATCTTTACAATTATCTCCAGATCTTGGCTGGAGAGAAAACTAAATGTAGAAGTCCAAATTTGATCCATAGAACTTCATGGTTCCACAAAAACAGACTCCATTTACTAGTGAGTGAGAGAGAGATAGTGTGTATTCTGCAATTTTCAGCAAAGTTATAAGTATTTACCCTTTCCAACAAGAAATTCATGGAAATAATTAAAATTTTAGAAACAATATTTGAAATATCCTGTGTGAGACATAATCTTGAGGTTAATCCCTAGAAGATGCAGGGCAGATATTCAGAGGTTTAAATGTATGAACATAGGAGACTGCTAACAATGTATATATCTATCTCATGTTCAATCACTTATTCACTGAGTGTTGCTCAGTATTTTTTAAAGAAAGATGGTATTAAAACACAAATGAGACTATGCAAAAGCATTATGTTGGAGACCAGAACATTAGTAGTTGAGCTAAAGTACTTGCTTTGCATACAGCTATACAGACCCAGGTTTTGTCCCCACTCAAGAGCATACTATCTTGAGCACTATCTGGAATGTGTCCTGAGCACAGAGCCAGAGTATGCCTTGAGCACTGAAAGGAGTGACACAAATCCCCCCCAAAAAAACAAAATACAAACATCAGTGCTTAGAACCACATTATACTGTTGCTATATTATTTATACTATACAATATGATTATAATTAATTGGTAGCCTTTAATTGTAAACAAACTGTAGTAGCAATACTGGAGAGGGTGCCGTAATTTTTGTTCTGGCTCAATCCTAAGTAGCTTTGCAAGTTTGAAAGAGTCTGTTTTCTAAACTTAGCTCTTATTTTTTATTTTTTTTAAAGTGAGTTAAACCAAAAGAATAATTTTCAACTTGTTTTAATTATGGAAATATATTAAAATTGGGCCTTATGATAAAACTTATTATTTAACATAGATTAAAAATAACTCTGGTTACAGAAGACATAGAATTCTGTCTTGAGTTTCTCTTCTTTCCTTCTATGCTCCATGAGAAAACTTTTTGAAAAGACTTGTAAGGAAACCATCTCCCAAAGCACTATGTTAATCTCACTTGGATGGTCAGACCCACATACACCTGGAGGGGTCTGAAGTTTTGAATAAAGAATAAAAGGTGTTGCCTGGAGAGAAAGAGGGAGGGAGGCAGCAAGGAAGCATGAAGAGCAGCAGAAAGGGAGACAGAGAGAGCTCATGAGAGAAAGAGATGAGTTAGGCAGACATGGCGCAGTGTCTGCACATGGCAGAGAAAAAGCCTTGGGGGAATAAAGCAAGCTGATTTCAAAGAAACTTTAACTGACTGCCTGTGAAATTATTTGGATGCTACTACCCTTCTTCAGACCTGCCAGCAGAAGGGTCCCTGCGGAAGGGCTGAAGGCACAGTTCCAAGAAAGGCCTCACCCAGACACCTGGACATTAGACTTTTTATTTTATAAGTAGATTGTTTGAATATTATTTTCTGATTCATGTCATGATACTATACAAATGTATACTTTGTCTTTACTCTATAGTTAAGTTGGTTGAATTTTTTTAAAACCATAAATTTTTTAAAAACTACTGTGTCTTAAGACAAACAGAGTCTTTTTCCTCTTAACTTTCTGGTAGGAAAACATAATAAAATATTACATTTGCATTATCTGTTTTGCCTTTTTTAGAAGTCTATCCTAAAGTTTAGCTTTAATTTTTGAGAAAGTATCACTCTATTCTGAAGGGTCTGAAGGAAATTTTTTATCTGAATTTTTCTTTACCTGAATGCAATGATTTTAGGTTTTGATAAAAGTGTTCTTGGTATATAGAAAGAGAATGACATGCAAGTATTGATTCCATTTTAAAAGTCAATACCACCAGGATCTGGGGGGATAGAAAAAACGTGAAGCTGTAGCAAGCATGAGGCCATGCCTCACTTTTATTTCTAGTTACACTGAGAGTGATCCCCGAAGCTCTCCTGACTGGCATCCCTAGTGCTACTTCAAGTGTGTATGTGTACCTTGCTAAACAGCAAGGTATATTTTTAAGCATTGCAGCTATTTGAATGTAGTTAATATTTGTGAGCTGTGGAGCACTGCAACTAAAAATGATGAGTAATCCCTAGTGATTACTAAAACCAGACTGTGTACATCCATGTATAGAAAAATTTTATGACTTCATCTATTATGCTGAGTGAAATAAGTCAGAGAGAGAGAAAGACGCAGAATGGTCTCACTCATCTATGGGTTTTAAGAAAAATTGGGGCCGGCGAGGTGGCGCTAGAGATAAGGTGTCTGCCTTGCAAGCGCTAGCCAAGGAAAGGACCACGGTTCGATCCCCCGGCGTCCCATATGGTCCCCCCAAGCCAGGGGCAATTTCTGAACGCGTAGCCAGGAGTATCCCCTGAGCATCTAACGGGTGTGGCCCGAAAAACCAAAAAAAAAAAAAATGAAAGACATTCTTTCAATAATGTCTTTAAGATACAAAAGAGAAAAAAGCTGGAAGTTACAGCTCACCTCATGAAGCTCACCACAAACAGGGATGAGTTTAGTTAGAGAAATAACTACGTTTTGAACTATCCTAATAATGAGAATGTACGAGGGAAATAGAAAGCCTGTCTAGAGTACAGGCAGGGGTTGGGTGGGGAGGAGGGAGATTTGGGACATTGGTGATGGGAAAGTTGCACTGGTGATGGGTGGTGTTCTTTACATGACTGAAACCCAAACACAATCAAGTATGTAATAAAGTTGTTTAAATAAAAAAAAACAGGCTCTGTGCAAGCATCAAAACCAAATTATTCAACTCCTAGAGAGCAGTATAACTGAAAATGTGAAACTGCATATCTCTAGGTGTGCAACAAGGAGTATGTGTGACCCCCTAGTAATCACTACAGCCAGAATGTGTATAAACATCACAATCAAAGTGTACACCTTTTGACAAGCATTGTAACAGAATGCTTGAGCATCTTAATTCAAGAAATGGCCCCAATATTATATCAGAAAATGACAAGTAAGAGTAGGAGAAATAAAAAAATTCTAAATTCTATTTATTCCTTTAATTGGGTTTAGAGCCCAAACTCTTAGTAATAGAATCCTAGATTGAGAACTTCATTGCTGAATAGCCAAGAACACATTATTGTGCAACTTTGTAACTTTTTTGCCATACCCAGCTGTGCTCAGAGCGTACTCCTGGCTTTGTGCTCAGGGATCATACCTGGTGCTATTTGGGACATAATATGGGGTGTTCACATTTGACCAAGTTGGCCACATAGAGAGCCAAGGCTTTGCCCTCTGAACCCAAAGTATTGAATATCTTTGAGTCTCACTTTCTGTACTGTAAAATTACTTTAATATTATAGATAAGATAAAATAAGATAATGCACTAAAACTTCTTGACCCATGCAGAGATAGTTATAGATCTTTTCTTTCCTCCTATTTGAGAGTGTCGTGCATTTCATTATTCACTAGATGGTTGATTAAACACTTTAGAGTCAATCTTTTCTCAGTACTTTTGGGAACAATGGTATCAAGAATAAGTTTATGCAGTCTCTGAATTCCATTTTATTCTGTAGTAATACCCTTCTCTGCAAGAAAAATTATCCATAATACTATAATGTCAAACGTGGTTTGAAGTGAGATTTTTTTCCTTTTTAATCATCCTACTCAGAATTGAAATATGACTGGCAGTAGAGGTGAGTAGAAAAATTTGAGATCTTGGTAGAAAAAAAGAAACTTAAAGATTTTTGTATAATCCACAACTTGGTAAAAATGAGTCCTCTACTAGTTGAAAGTATTCTCTATTATGTACTAGTTTATCAATTGGCTTTTATGTCTTCTTCTTAGACCTGAGTCCTCAGTGAGGTCTATTTTTAAGACCATAAAAATGAAAATGGAAAATGGATAAATTATTAGAATCTTGAATTAAATATTTTTACTATTCTAAATTTAATGCTATACTAATTTATATTATATATTACTTTTCTTAGAACATAACAAAATATTATGTCTGAGGAAAAGGTCCTATGATGATTGCAGAAAAATTTGAATTACATTTTCATGTCTCTACTGACAAAATGAAAAATGTAAATAATATAATTATTTCTGAAAAAGATAGCCATTAGAATCCATCTTGTTTTATTAAAATACAGCATTGTCAGTAAGAGTCAGCTTGTATTTTCTCAAAATGCTAAATCATTGTGTTACTTTATGTTGATGTGTCCACGGCTGGTTTTAAGAATTCACAGTATAATATTGCTGCAAGGCTATTTTATTGTAACTGTCTTTTCTTATTTAATTAATACCATCTAGGCCTATTCAATTTTCATTATAATTTTATCTTTGAGAGCTGAGACTGCCTTTTCAGTTCTTTTTAAACAACACTGCAACTGAAATGTTAATAGGCCCTTAAAGATGACATTTTATATGTCAATAGTAACACAACAAAGGTGTTTATTAACTCACGCCAAGAAAAATCTTTATTACTAGGCTTGTGACATTCTAAGTTTTTTTCATCAAAGCATAATAGTATAGGTCATATAAAATGGATACCAATCAAGTCACACTAGGTTTGAATAATAACTAAGCAGTTCTGATTTGGAATAAAAGATTTTTTTCAATACAATATAGTTCAGACACAGAACATTGCAGGAAGTTTTAAAACTCCCACACTCTTACCACCCAAACTATGAACAAATGTTAATGTATTA
Source organism: Suncus etruscus (assembly GCF_024139225.1). Lineage (NCBI taxonomy): Eukaryota > Metazoa > Chordata > Mammalia > Eulipotyphla > Soricidae > Suncus > Suncus etruscus. The sequence goes on from NC_064868.1 coordinate 86,020,659, forward strand.
CATATTTGCTTTAAATATTTTCTTAGGAAATAAATATTTCAGTTATATTTTCATTTCTACCACTTCAATCCATCGTATTCCTTGTTAGAAATTCAAGATGGTATTTGTATTTTCAATGCATACATTGAAAATTGTAGTGTCATGTGGCTGTAATTACCATGCAAATCTTTTATTAACAACACACATAAATAATATCTCACTCTGTGTCACTTTCATTATTTTCTATCATATCACTTATTGTTTCTATTGGACATACTTGGTTTTTCTCCTTGTTTAAATTTTTTTGTGGTTGTAGTTTTTGGGTCACACACGGAAGCGCTCAGGGGTTACTCCTGGCTCTAACCTCAGAAATTGCTCCTGGCAGGCTCAGGATTCAAACCACCGTCCTTCTGCATGCAAGGCATCTCTCCGGTACCCATTTAAATTTTTATTTTTTAATTTTCCCCCTGTCCATATTAATTTAAAAATGTTTTTACATTGGATAGTAGTCAATATATGTGGGAAATACTCCAAGCAGGTTTTTAGTAGAGAAAACTTTAATAAGGAGACTGCAAACCTGTGGTCCAGGTGAACAAAAACATGGAACCATGGAGAAGCTGCAGGATCCTGTAGACTGTAAGAAAGCAAGAGAAACCATTACTTCCTCAAGCTCTGAGAGGTGACCTATTGAAGGGTGGATCATGGCAGAAAAGGTAGGAGTAGGTCAATCAACAAGAGCTGTGACCTTCAGTTATGGAGCACAGATATTGCCAAGTGAGACACCAGAGTACATGAACCCTGTTAATGTTAGTTGTCAGCTTCTAGAACAGAGCAAGTCAGATCAGTGTGGAGACTATATCCTGTAAATGGAAAACATTCAGTTTAAGCTTCAATTGTCTTTTCCTTTACTGGAAACATTCAGCCTTTTCTAACACACACATTTAAACTCTACAGCTAATCAATAGCTTTGCTCCTTAAGCCTTCAGAAAGGTTCCATTCAAATTCTCTCAATCCACATTCCATTCTAAATATCTTGCTTGTTTTTTTGACTCTTCCAAATTGTTCATTGCTATTTGTCTCACTGCTACTCTGGTTATCATGGAAAACAAGACTTTGTATCTTTGTTTGTAATATTCATTTAAATTTAACAATATATCATAAATAGTTTTGCTTTTTCTTTCTGTCTAATAGGTTTAATTTTTATTATTATTATAGAATACATTTAATGTGCCCTTAAGTCAGAAGTATCCCTCTTGGGGAGTTTGGCATTAACTTGGAAGAATTCCTTCTAGATCCAGTCTTGTGCTAATTCTCAATGTAGTTCTTTAATCTTCCATTGACAATATACTTTATGTTTCATTTTAGGGATAATATATATGTATGCACCATGATTTTGGTTATGGTTTGGGTAACATGGTTTTAATAATGTTAAAATAATTGGAATTTATTTATAAAATTACTGCATTTTACCCCCACCAATTTGCTCAAGAACACCCCCCCCACAGTCCCTTTTGTCACTTTAGGTTATCTCTATATACATTCCACTGTCTAGTACACCAAGTTTTGTAATAAAGAATTGAAATTATATGATACTTGGTATTGTTTACTTCCTTGTTTTTCAATACTGCCTGTCCATTGTTATGTCTCTAAACATCACAGGTGGATAAGAATAATCATCCCTTATCTGTCCTTCATTATGTGACATGTCTTGCTTTGCATGTTTTTTTTAAACCAAGACTTTATAGGTTTGGAATGGGACAGGACAGGAAATGCTCCAAATCTTATCCTTGGGTCTTTGTAGGTACTTTTCTCTAATTTTACTTAGAAAAAATTTATTTTTATTGAGATGTCTCTAGTTCTACTTTTGATCATTTTTATTGGACAGCTCTATTCAGTTTGCAGATTTGTGTGTCTATCCAAGGGTTGCTCAGCTTTACTTAGTTGTAGATTCTTTGTCATAACACTGACCTGATTTTCCCCTCAAATCCCTATTTCTCCTCATCATGACACCCTCGGTCTTGGAGACCAACTTTATTTTTGTTACTACAGGTTTCCTACTCTTACATTTTGAAATGTAAGATATTCAAATGGCATACACTTTGAAAGGAGAAGAATTTTTAAATTCATTTTTTATGAATTTGAGATCCAAAATGTGTAAATCTTACTTATCCAAAAATAGCTAGCAGTTCACTGATAGATTTGTTGACCAGCAACCCAATGATATATTGTGGTTTTATACCTCTATGAATATTGCTTTTACTGTAATTTTTTCATTTAACTTTCTTCTTTTCTCCTTTTTCTCTTGGGTGTTTTGATCTCTTTAACTTCCTGGCTTATTTTTCTTTCTCTTGTCTTTTATAGGCTCAATTCAGTTGATTTTTTATACATTACAGAAAATGGAATGCTGTCATATTATATTTTTAGTTTTAAATCTTAATTTAAATTTTCTATTTAAAACTATCAACAATGACTTATTTGATTAGTTGCCTTTTCTACACTCATTGGATTTCATTCTTATATGTGTAAACACTTTAATTAATCACATTTCACCAGATCTCCCTGTACTTATGCTTATATATTGTCACTTACTGATTTCATTTGCTCCTCAGCTTGCTGCATTTGGGGAGTTGCCTGGAGACAAATTCTGAGAATATTTTTCTTGTTATATTCAAGATGGTAAAACTGAAATACTAAATAAAGCTGCTACTAAATTAGTTCTTCATTGAAATATTTTTGACTCCTGTATATGGTTTATTTTGCCTAATTTGGGAAAAAATGAAAGTCTTTGTTTGAGATAATATCAGTTATAAATATCAATGTGGTTGTTATTTCTCCTTATTATCTAAATCCTGGCTACTGGTTTGCACAAACAAAACTTCTAGAAAATTTGTAATGATTCCCACTGCCCAAGTCAATCATATTTTGAAGTATTTAAATAAAACCTTACAAGTTATCTGAATTCACTTTCGTAAGCAATAGGATTATCCCTTCCCACTTCTTATATATTTTATTTCCCCTCATTCTGGTGTTATTAGTGCTTTTCTAACCTTGCACAGTTTAATTAAAGCAAAAATAGAATTTCAACAAATACTTCAAGGCTTATAAGAACAAGCACTACAGCTCTGCCCACATCTTTCAGTCCTGTCCCTCAGTAGCAAGCTGTTTTCAAATCATTGTCATGCTTTTTGGGAGAATTGCTTCCATATTTCTAAATAGCAATCTTATGCTTCCAGCACTTGCTTTTAATAAAAAGCCTTAGACATTGCCTTCTTCCTACTCTAGAGTCTAGATTTAGCACTTGCACAGTATTCCTTTCCTCTTTATCTAATACTATCACAAAATGCCTACTAGATCCTTGTTATTTGTCCTTTTTTGGTGTGTCTACCCAGGGGTTGCTCACAGAACATGTGTGCACATATGTATTCCATGTTAGGATGTGTTCTTTTGCCTAGGATTAAAACTTGCCTAGATATTTTATGTTGTGTTTCTTCAGTATAAATTTGATAGTTATCTCTTTTCCCAAGCTCTGCTAAATAGCCATTACACACCTGGCCATCACAGCATTCTATCAGTTTCAGTGGTAGTGTTTCAGAGTTACTTGGTATGGCATTTCCTAAAATCTTCTGGCCTTCAGACACCTCAAATATCCTATGTTTGGAGTTACCTTCACTAGTCTCCTATGATAGTACTTTCTCTTGCTTGATAATTTTCTCTGTCTAAATCATATAAAAAGTCTCCTGGCATATGGTTATTTCTATATAAATTGTTATTGTAGTATTTAGTGTTTATAACCAAATATGAACAGGTATATAGTATTATATTTTCATAACTGCTTTGGCCATTTTATCTTACAACTTGAATTTATTTGATGTTGTTACTGTTGTTTTTTGGGCACCCCGAATGATGCTCGGGTGTTTCTTCTAGCTATGAGCTCAGAAATTGCTCCTGTCTTGGGAGACCACATGGATGCCAGGAATTGAACCCAGGTTCATCAGCCAAATGCAAGGTAAACATCCTACCGCTGTGCTATCACTTCAGCCTCCACAACTTGAATTTTTGTAAATAAATTTGCCTTTCTCTACAAGGTTGTAAGTGCCAGTTGACTCACAGTGCTCCACAAGGAACAGGCATTTGACAAGAGACAGATATTAATGGCTGGGCCTGTCCTGGGTACATTAAGTGGTTCCTTTTTCTAGAATATTGTTAACTCATTAAACATTTTCTTAGAGCAGATGTTCAGTAATACATCTGACCTTTTGTAAGAGAAGAATATGGATTTATGAAGAAGGCTCTTTGCCAACATAGAAATCATCTCTGAAAAAATTTATGGATAGTTCGATTGATTTTGTATTTTTATAATAGCATATGGGAAAATAGAAAACTTTCTGCAGTGATCTGAGTTATAGCAAAAAATGCTACATAATGTCTATGTCTGTGTTCTTGGGAGGGTCATTTAGTGGCCTTGACTTTGTATTAGATGGTCATCTCACCTAAAAATTCACTAGCCAGTCCAAGATGTTAGAACTTCTATATACTTCAAGATCCAGTCGGAGTTTTTCATAAGCCCTTCTTGATTTTATCCACTAACCCACATCATGTTGAATGAATTAAGATGGGTGAATTATGTTACATTTTACAGATAAAGGAATAGGAATGCCTGTATAAAAATAACTTGTACAGGGGCTGGAGAGATAACACAGCAGTAAGGCATTTGCTTTGAGCACAGCTGATGCAGGATGAATGGTGGTTCGAATCCCAGCTTACCATATGGTCCCCCATGCCTGCCAGGAGTAGTTTCTGAGTGCAGAGCCAAGAGTAACCCAAGAGCATTGCCGGGTGTGACCAAAATACCAAAAAAAAAATTCACTTGTATAGAAAAATACATAATGGTAACTAGGAAAACTGAGAATTCAGTCTTGATCTGTTGAAAAATAATTTCATTGACTTTCTTCTGTACAATTCACTTTCTTCACCCATGTATTTAATACTATAAACTTTGTGAAGTCTGGTGTAGAAATACATATTAATTATAGAGTCCTGGATGTGATGAATGTAGATGGAAGGATGGTGAGGCCTTTCTCTGCCGGCTGAGCCACATGCCAGCAACCCCCTACAGCCGGAGGGTCTGAGGGTTCAGAATATTGGAAGGAAATGATCCACAACAGTCATTTGAATTTAGGAGACACGCAGTTTTATAAAAGGCCCTAGCCACCATGTGTGGCCTCTAAGCTAAATAGCCTCTCTGCACCCAACCTGCCTCTCATCTCCACAACCTGCCTTTTCCTGAGGCTTCCTCCTGAATCTCTCACTGAATCTCTCTCTCAAACCTCTAAAGCAATTCTTTTGTTCCCTTCCATAGACACCTCCCAGATGTGGGCAGGTCTGACCAGGTAAAATTAGCATTTTGTCCTGGGAGGGGGTGACAATCTGGTACTAAATATGACTACACAGGGAAATAGAATTTTGTCTTTACATATTACACTCTGTTAATCAGAATGGGAAGACAATCTACTAAATGGATTAAAAGGATCTCACATGATAATGGAAGGTCTTAAGTCTTGTGTAGCAATGGAAATGGTCATTAATTTTGAGATCATAATTTTCTGTGGAGACCTAATAAAGAAAAAAAATAGGCTTTTCTATATGTAAGTATGAACCTTGGGGGTAACTGTAAGCTTTTTGAAAAGTTGGGAAAGTGCAGGAACAAAGAATTACAGTACAAAATAAACTTGCTCAGAGTTAGAAGGAGCAGGAGGAATGTACATAGTATGTAAGAGAAAACTGTTAGAAAGATATAATTTGTGATATATGGTTTTATATGGAAGGCTTGGGCATTAGCCACGATTTACTAAATAGCTGAGAAATAGAAACAGCAATTACCTGGAGGACTTAAAATTGAGTCATTTTAGAAGAGTCACCTATCAACAGTGCAATATAATTAGAAAAACTAAAGAAGGTGGAATCTATGAAGAGAAAACTAATAGACTAATCAGAACTGCCACTATGCATACATGAAATATTTAGGGAATTAGCATTGAAATATTAGGGTAGTGTTTTGCTCTACATAGATCATTTGGTTTTATTTCTAAGGTAAATCTCACTTTGGAAAATTTTGATAGTAAAGGGGAAGAAACAAATTATGATGGTGTCATTCTACTTAAGGTTTTGTTTTTGTTTTGGGGTTCCACTCAGTGGTGATCAGGGGTATTTTTTACAGAAGCTGAGACAGAAAATATTCATAGCAGTAATGAAGAAGAATTTCTTTTACACGACAGCCCAGCTATGGCTGTTTGTTTCCAGGATTGATAATCTATGTTATTCTCACTGGTATGAGATAATACTTTAATGCTGCATTGATTTGCATTTTATTGATGCTGAGAGAGAATTAATAGACTTTATTGTCTTTATTGGCCACTCACATGTCCTCTTCATGTATTTCTTTACTTACACTTCCCATTTATCAATAATTTCATCTGTTATAATTTATGATCTTTATGAATGTGTATATTGTTTAAATATTAGTATTTAATGTGTGTTTCAAATGTCTTCTACCATTGGTAGGGTGTAGGGCATCTTTTTATGTTAGCCCGAGTTTTTCTTGTTAACTAGAAACATTTTAATTCTATATAGTGGCCTTCATTTGTTTTTGTTTTTTGTTATTTTTGAAGCCCAGATCCCATAAAGTTCTTCATATTATTTTAAAATATATTTTATGGATTATATTTAATATTGACAGATGACTAGGTAATGAAAGAAGTTGTAGTGGGATGGAGAGATAGTACAGCAGATGAGGATGCTAGCCTTGCATGTGTCCAGATTTGATCTAAAGCACCTATATAGTCCCGTGATTCTAGTCAGGAATGATCACTGAGATTAAACCATGAGTAAGCCCTGAGCGTTGCTAGGTGTGGCCCCCAAACAAACAAAAAGTTTAAAATACATTAAATGTAATGGAATACTCATACAGACATATGATAATTTGTTGACAATTTGTTGAAATTTAGTTGTAATGTGAGGCATCATGCTGAGCTCGTGAGATTGGCTTGGGGGGTGGTGTTTGATCTGTGGGGTGGCAGATAGTTTGTCAGTTATACTCATGCTGTCACTGGCAATTTCATACTAGTCTACATGATGCAAACACTTATCTCTGGTGTAAACCGGAACACAACAAGGGTCCAGACAAAAGCAATTGTTAAATAACCCTGAGTATTGTCATGCATTTTTTTGTGGAGGGTGTAGAGGAGCCAATTTATGAAGCAAAGTGAACGGCATGGTTGAGAATACTGGGCACTTTGGGAGTAGTGAAGTGAAGTCACTGTGTATGCCAAGGCTAAAAATGTTAAAACTATTATAAAAACAAAACCTAAACTACAATATTTTTGTTTGTTTGTTTTTTAGCCACAATGATAATGCTCAGGGGTTACTCATATCTATGTGCTCAGAAATCGCTCCTGACTCCAGGACCATATGGGACGCCAGGGATCGAACCCAGGTCTGTCCTGAGTTAGCCATGTACAAGGCAAGTGTGCTACTTCTGTGCTAACATTCCAGCCCCATAAACTACAATAAATTTTAATGAAATAACCTGATGGGGCACCCTGGGTTTTCCCCACCCCCAGGCCAGCTGCGGAGATTGGCCTAGGGTGGGTCTTGAGCTCTGGTCCTTTGGGCCTGGGAGGGCTTTCCTCCCTTCCTGGGGCAGGATTTTCAGCCGGCACGGGCTGGCTCCTGGCAGACCTCCGTATGTGCCAGGGGCCTCTTGGCCCGGCCTAGGGTAGGGGGGCCTGGACTTGGGTCACCCGACCCCCCTCTCCCCCTTTCCTCCGGATCTCCAGGTGGGTTTCTGGGAGGACCTGATGGGGCACCCTGGGTTTTCCCCACCCCCAGGCCAGCTGCGGAGATTGGCCTAGGGTGGGTCTTGAGCTCTGGTCCTTTGGGCCTGGGAGGGCTTTCCTCCCTTCCTGGGGCAGGATTTTCAGCCGGCACGGGCTGGCTCCTGGCAGACCTCCGTATGTGCCAGGGGCCTCTTGGCCCGGCCTAGGGTAGGGGGGCCTGGACTTGGGTCACCCGACCCCCCTCTCCCCCTTTCCTCCGGATCTCCAGGTGGGTTTCTGGGAGGACCTGATGGGGCACCCTGGGTTTTCCCCACCCCCAGGCCAGCTGCGGAGATTGGCCTAGGGTGGGTCTTGAGCTCTGGTCCTTTGGGCCTGGGAGGGCTTTCCTCCCTTCCTGGGGCAGGATTTTCAGCCGGCACGGGCTGGCTCCTGGCAGACCTCCGTATGTGCCAGGGGCCTCTTGGCCCGGCCTAGGGTAGGGGGGCCTGGACTTGGGTCACCCGACCCCCCTCTCCCCCTTTCCTCCGGATCTCCAGGTGGGTTTCTGGGAGGACCTGATGGGGCACCCTGGGTTTTCCCCACCCCCAGGCCAGCTGCGGAGATTGGCCTAGGGTTGCGCTTGAGCTCGTGAGATTGGCTTGGGGGGTGGTGTTTGATCTGTGGGGTGGCAGATAGTTTGTCAGTTATACTCATGCTGTCACTGGCAATTTCATACTAGTCTACATGATGCAAACCGCGCGGGGGCGCTAGCCCCCGCGCGAACGTATACTCCTCCCAACCATCACTACCCCCGATTTACCCCTCTTAAGTTCTATAATACACAGTTTTAATCTCAGACCAAAGATATACAGTGGATCTGACAATCCCAGAACTATTTAGAAGGACATAAATTAAACACATATATCTTTTGAATATTTAATGTATATTTTTTTTAGTGGTGTAACTCTCTCTATATTCTTCTACCATGATGTTTCTATCCACTTTCATCTTGTCTTTTCTTTGTAAGCTGTTCAATAAGGATTGTTGGTGGAACTGTCCCTCAGTTTGATGCCTATGATTGAACTATGTCATGGAAATTGCTGGTCTTGTTCCTATGGCCTCCAGATGCACCAATAACGCTTCATGGCATTGATCCTTCTTTGCATAGACACATTAAAATAGGAAAACACTATACCTACAGATAAGTTCTTATCTAATAAATCTCAGTACAATGTACCTTACACCCTGAACATTGATAGAATGACCTGGCACAGGCCTCAGAGGAATGGGCATCCTCCATTCACGCCAGAACCAGGCAAGCTATCTACGAAACATCCAAGGTCTTTTATAGCAACAGCTGGAAGCAGTCCTCTACCAGGAAAGACACTACCAAGGGTCTGACATCGACCTCCTAAAAAGAGACTTCCGATTACACTGAGAAGACTTGACAACAACAATGACCTGCTCTACAGGACATGGTTCTCTCTAGTGCCCCTTAAGTGTGAGATGAAACGAGAGGATGCTCTGCACCATCCTGACTACAATATGGGATATGCAGACTCCAGGACCTTTAATACAGAAGCATGATACCAACAACAGAGACTATGTGAGGAATGAAGGTGTATTGCCACTACAGACGATGACTTGAATTGGACAAACTAGTTTGCCTGGAGCCTAGAGTCAGTCCTGTGCCAGGAAACTTCAGGGGTAGGGTCTCCTTGTATTTAGACCATAATTTTTCTTTCCATGTCTCTTATATTTTGGTGGGCCTATGCAAACAAATGCCACTCTAATACCATTTATTACTACTTTCCCTTGACTCCAATCCTTAAGAAAAACAACCCACTAAAACTTTTGAGGTTAACTTAAACTAGTAAGCATGTGCATGGAACAAGATAAATGTACTTTGCCCTCAATGTTTAAGGAGTTACATAAGTCTAATCTCTTTGGATTATATTGTGTGCTGCTAAGAAATAGTATGTAATACAACTGGGGATTTGAGGGACAAATTAATTGTATTGTACATGGGTTCAGTTTTGTTTTTCTTAATTTTCTTTGGTTGAAAGATCAAGGCTGGGATATCATCGATGGGACTACCGAGAATTCTGCTTATGGGTGATTGGGCTTCCACTGTAATTTTACCCTGTCCTCTCTCTTTGCATTTTTGTTGTCATAATTAATAAAAGCATGAAAAAAAAGAAAAAAAAACAAAAAAAAAAAAGAAAAAGAAAAAAAATTTTTAATGAAATAAAAAGGATATATATATATATAAATTGAACAAATATAGGAAAGTTTTTTTAAATATCCTAATAAAATTTTACTCTAAAACAGATTTTAGAGTTATTCAGTATGGTATAAGTTTTTCCCTTCCTTTAAACTGTTTTGTAGTTTGTCATCTTTTAAATTAACTTTTAAATTATAACATTACTAAAGTAATGAGATTAGAGCCATTAGTAAGTAAAGTAAAGTAAAGCCATGGCACTATATGCCTTCACTCTAAGTAATTTAATCTAATCTGAGAATACTGATACCCCATAAACAGCATATCACTTCAACACATTAATGATATGGCACATTCATGGAAACTTTGTCTAGTGCTATGGACACCATTGCTTTCACATGAAAGAAGAGCTATACCTTTATATTTCAAGAATAGACATGTATTTGATTTAAGTAGCAAGCAAGCCTAGTAATAGAATAAAAATAGAAAATTGAACATGTCAGTTGAGGCTCAAGTTTTCTATATTAAATTGTAGACATGAACTCTGCTGGACCTCAGGTGCTAGCACCACTATCTGCCTGTCTTCTGTGCTGTGCTGCATTCTCGGCCTGATTTCATCCTGGGTGTGGCTCATCTGCGGATGGCTAGCCTTCTCTGGAGGTGATTTTACACCCCCAGAAAGGGGAAGCCACCGAACTCTGCTGGAACTCAGATGCCAGCACTCCTATCTGCCTGTCTTCTGTGCTGTGCTGCATTCTCGGCCTGATTTCATCCTCTGTGTTGCTCATCTGTGGACGGCTAGCCTTCCCTGAAGGTGAGTTTACATGCCCATAAAAGGAGCAGCCAGAATTATTACACTGGAAATGAGATGAATAACAACTCCAAAAAGTAGAAGAGACTGGAAAAGAGCCTTAAAGCAAAAGATCAAATAATGGAAAAATTACTTAAAGAGTGGGAACAGATGAAAATAGAAGTCTATGATAAGCTCAACAGAAACAACTTAAGAATCATTGAAGTCCCAGAGACCCAGGAAAAAATCTCCAGGAAGAATCAACGGTAAAGAACATCATTAAAGAGAAACCACCAGAGCTAAAGAATACATGTGATCAAATCCTGCATGCCTGAAAAGTACCAACTAAAAGGGACCCCAGAAAAAACACCCCAAGACACATCCTAGTCACAATGATGAACCCCATATAGAGACAGAATTCTGAACGCAGCAAGATCAAAAAAAGAACTTACATTCAAGGGAACATCTTTGAGATTTACTGCAGGCATGTCACAAGAATCACTCAAAGCCAGAGGCAGTCGTGGGACATAGTGACAAAACTCAATGAAATATATGCTTCACCTAGAATACTGCACCCAGCAAAACTCGTTTTCAGGTTTCAAGGAAGAATACATGGTTTCACAGACAAACAACAGCTCAGAAACCTTACAGAATCAAAACCAGTCTTAAAAGAAAAACTGAAAGACCTACTTTAAGACAAGACTGACGAACAGAGACACCAAACTTCGATCGAAAAATGGAACTAAATCCCAGGACAATTCTTACTCTCAATGTCAGTGGATTAAATGCACCAGTTAAGAGACAAAGAGTGGCTAAACGGATCAAAAAAATCAACCCAACCTTCTGCTGCCTACAAGAAACGCACCTGAATAGTCAGAACAAACATAGACTCAAAATAAAAGGCTGGAGGAAAATCATCCAAGCAAACAACACCCATAAAAAAGCTGGAGTGGCAATACTAATAAAATATGATGCAAACTTTATACTCAGGAAGTTATAAGGGACAAGGATGGACATTTTGTATTAATCTAGGAATTTGTACAGCAGGAAGAAATCACTCTCCTAAACATATATGCACCGGATGGGCCAGCAAAATATTTAATACAATTGTTGACAAATTTGAAAAATAGTATCAATGGCAACACAATAATTGTGGGGGACTTAAACATGGCATTGTAAACAATTGATAGGTCAACCAGACCGAAACCCAACAAGAATGTACTAGACCTGAAAAGAGAAATGAAAGAAAGAATCCTAGTAGATATATACAGGACACTCCACACCCAGAAACCCTGATACACATTCTTCTCTAATGTACATGGGAATTCTCCAGGATAGACTACATGCTGGCACATAAAACATAACTCCATAATATCAAGAGGATAGAAATTTAGCAGGCTACCTTCGCTGACCACAAGGCCCTGAATTTATATGAAAACTACAAAGGAACACAGAAGAAAAACTTTAATACCTGTAAGTTAAACAGCCTAATACTGAATAACCATTTGGGTCCAAGAAGAAATCAAAAGGAAATCAAAACCTTCCTGGAAACAAATGACAATAGATACACAAACTATCAGAGCTTATGGGACACAGCAAAAGTAGTATCGAGAGGAATATTTATAGCTTTGCAAGCACACATCAAGAAAGAAGAAGGGGCATACCTGAATAGCTTAATGACACAACTCATAGAATTAGAAAGTGCTCAACAAAAGAACCTAAAAATAGGGAGACAGAAGGAAATAACAAAGCTGAGGAAATACAAACCCAAAAAATTATCCCAAAGATCAACAAAAGCAGAAGCTGGTTTTTTGAAAAAATAAACAAGATTGATAGACCACTGGCAAAACTAACAAAGAGAGAGAGAAACTTGATAACTCATATTAGGAATGAAAAAGGAGAGATCACTACTGATATGGCAGAGATTCATTGGGTAATCAAAAACTAATTTGAGAAACTCTATGTCACTAAAAATGAGAACCTGGAAGAAATGAATATATTCTTGGACTCTTATAATCTTCCATGGTTGAATGAAGAGGATGTACCATATATAAACAACCCCATCGCTACTGAAGAAATTAAGGTAGTAATCAAATGTTTGCCCAAAATCAGAAGCCCAGGCCCAGATGGATTCACTAATGAATTATTTCAAACCTTTTAAGAGTAATTACTAACAATCCTGGCAATACTCTTTCATGAAATCGAAGAAATGGGAACACTTTCAAATAACTTTTATGAAGCCAACATCACCTTGATACCTAAATGAGACAGATGATACCAAAAAAGAAAATTACAGACCAATAACGCTGATGAACACTGATGCAAAGATCCTAAATAAAATCCTGGCAAATAATATTCAATACCTCATTAAGAAGATCATCCACTATGACGAACTAGGTTTCATCCCAGGAATGCAAGGATGGTTTAACATCCATAAATCTATCAAAATAATACAGAACATCAACAACAAAAAAAAATAAAAACCAAATGATCATATCAATAGATACAAAGAAAGCATTTGATAAGGTTCAACACCCATTCTTGTTCAAAACTCTCAGCAAGATGGGAATGAAAGGAATATAGTTAAGTTCTGAATATAGTTAAGGCCATGTATGACAAGCCAGTGTCAAATATTAACCTCAATGGAGAAAAACTAAAAGCTTTCCCTCTAAATTCTTGCACAAGACTGTCCTCTCTCACCACTTCTATTCAAGATAGCACTGGAAGTACTTGCTATAGCAATTAGGCAAGAAAAAGATATCAATGGAATCCAGATAGAAAAGGAAGAAATCAAGCTCTCGCTGTTTGCAGATGACATGATACTCTACTGAGAATACCCAAAGGACTATACCAAAAAGCGTCTAGAAACAATAGACTCATATAGCAAGGTGGCAGTCTACAAAATTAACACACAAAAATCAATGGCCTATCTATACACCAATAGTAATAAGGAAAAATGGACATTAAGAAAACAATCCCATCCACAACAGTGCCACACAAACTCAAATATCTTTGAATCAACTAGACTAAAAATGTGAAGGACCTATATAAAGAAAACTATAAAACTCTGCTCCAAAATAAGAGAGGAAATTTGGAAATGGAAATACATATCCTGCTCATGGACTGGCAGGATTAACATCATTAAAATGGCAATACTCCCCAAAGCATTGTACAGATTTAATGCAATCCCTCTAAAGATATCCATGACATTCTTCAAAGAAGTGGATCAGGCACTTTTGAAATTCATTTGGAACAATAAACACCCTAGAATAACTAAAGCAATCATTGGGGAAAAGAATATGGGAGGAATTACTTTCCCCAACTTTAAACTTTAATACAAAGCAATAGTTATCAAAACAGCATGGTGTTGGAATAAAGATAGGCTCTCAGATAAGTGGAATATGCTTGAATACACTGAGAGTGTTCTACAGACCTATAATCACCTAATTTTTGATAAAGGAGCAAGAAATCCTAAATGGAGCAGGGAAAGCCTCTTCAACAGGTGGTGTTGGCATAACTGGCTAGCCACTTGCAAAAATTTGAACTTAGACCCCCCAGTTAACCTCATGTACTAAGGTTAAATCCAAATGGATTAAGGATCTCGATATCAGACCCTAAACCATAAGATATATAGAACAACACATAGGCAAACACTCCAGGACAGCGAGACTACAGGCATCTTCAAGGAGGAAACTGCACTCTCCAAGCAAGTGAAAGCAAAGATTAACAGCTAGGAATATATTAAGCTCAGAAGTTTCTGCTCCTCAAAGGAAATAGCGCCCAGGATACAAGAGCTACCCACTGAGTGGGAGAAACTATGCACCAAATATCCATCAGATAAGGGGTTAATCTCCAAAAATATACAAGGAACACACAGAACTTTACAAGAAAAAAAATCATCTAATCCCATCAAAAATAGGGAGAAGAAATGAACAGACACTTTGACAAAGAAGAAATACAAATGGCCAAAAGACACATGTAAAAATGCTCCACATCATTAATCATAAGGGAGATGCAAATCAAAACAACTATGAAATACCACCTCCCACAACAGAGATTGGCACACATCACAAAGAATGAGAACAAACAGTGTTTGCGGGAATGTAGAGAAAAAGGAACTCTTACCCTCTGCTGGTGGGAATGCCGTCTAGTTCAACCTTTATGGAAAGCGATATGGCGATTTCTCCAAAAACTGGAAATCGAGCTCCCATACAATCCAGCTATACCACTCCTAGGAATATACCCTAGGAACACAAAAATACAATACAAAACCCCTTCCTTACACTTATATTCATTGCAGCACTATTTACCATAGTAAGACTCTGGAAACAACCAAGATGCCCTTCAACAGACGAATGGCTAAAGCAACTGTGTACATATACACAATGGAATATTATGCAGCTGTCAGGAGAGATGAAGTCATGAAATTTTCCTATACATGGATGTATATGGAATCTATTATGCTGAGTGAAATAAGTCAGAGAGAGAGAAAAACGCAGAATGGTCTCACTCATCTGTGGGTTTTAAGAAAAATAAAAGACATTCTTGCAATAATAATTTTCAGACACAAAAGAGAGAAGGGCTGGAAGTTACAGCTCACCTCATGAAGCTCACCACAAACATGAATGAGTTTTCTTAGAGAAATAACTACATTTCGAACTATCCTAATAATGATAATATATGAAGGAAATAGGAAGCCTGTCTAGAGTACAGGCGGGGGTTGGGTGGGGAGCAGGGAGACTTGGGACATTGGTTATGGGACTGTGGCACTGGTGATTGATAGTGTTCTTTACATGATTGAAACCCAAACAACACAATTATGTATGTAATCAAGGTCTTTAAATAAAAAATATATTAAATAATTGTAGACGTTAACTCTAAGGACACTCTCTGATGCAAACATTTCTTTTGATGTACAGTCATTTATACTTTGAGAATTTCAGAGTAGAATTCCAGAGGAAAAAGAATCTAGCTAGATACAACTTTACTTTTACAATATTCGAGATATGGAGGCAAACCAAATGCCCAACTATGATGTATATACCAGAAATATTTGGTTTACGTACACAATGAGATGTATGCAGTTCTAAGAAAAAACAAAATCATGCTATTTACAGAAATATGTACAGAACTGTAACATATTTTGATGAGTAAAACCATATCAGAATGAAATACTTGGCAGCTCTAAGATAGAACAAAAATCCTGCTAATTGCAGAAATATGGATACAGCTAGAGTATTATGCTGAGTGTAGCCATGTCATAATGAAAGGAACAGAAACAGAATGATCCCTCTCATATATGAGACCAAAAAACACACTGTCAGTTAGTAAAACAGATCCAAGGGTAACATAATGGGTGTATTAGTCCACCAAATTGTTAGGGGGATGGTGAAAGAGAGGGTAGGTGAGAAGGATGGGGAAAGAGATAAGTATACTTGTACTTATTCACTGTGTTGTAAGCTGCAGAAAATAAAACAAAAGAACACAGTCCACTTTCTAATTGCCTTATATAGTTCACACTACATTGATTCTAGTATAGTGGCTAATGATGTTCATTTTCCATCTTATAAACATGCATTGCTTATTTATACAGATTTTCTAGTGAATACAATTATCCTCAGTTTACTGATCACTACTTCCTTTCCTGATTCAATGCTCAGAAAAAATTCTACTCAAATACTTTCTCCAAAAAATTGTAGTTCCAAAAGAAGATAGTTTCTTGATATATTAGGAGGGAATCTGAAGATGAGTTGAGACCACCGACCTAGAGAAGATGGAATTTTGGGCTTTCTACATATCTCAAGTGGTAGAGCATATGATTTGCTTGTTCAAGCACCTGAATTAGATACCTAGCACTACATGCCTGTCCCTCACCCAGAACCACTGGGTATAACCCTAATGGCATCCAGTATTGTTGGGTGGGTCCCCAATTAGCCATGAGCACAACTAGCCCAGATGGCAGAGCACTGCTAAGTATACCCTATATTAAGAGAGAGAGGGAGCAAGATAGAGAGAAGAAAAATCAATCTTTACAAAGGAAGGGAAGGACCAAAAAGTAACTTAGTAGGTGTGGGAAGGAGGCAGCTATTCAGATAAGAACTTTGGCAAAATGTATTATAGCTCTGGACAAAGGTGGTGCCTCATCAACTTAAATCACTTATGAGCCGGAGGACACATTTTGGTGCCTAAATATGCAAGATTTGTGTTTGCTATTTTAAACTTGGATGGGTTGGAAATGCCCAAGCAGAGGGGGTCTAGAAGACAGCTAGAATGTGTGGTTGAAAAAGAATCAAGATAATGTATGCTCAGTTATATTTGAGTTTCAGGTAAATGATACATGATTTTAAAAGTATAAATATGTCCCAAATACTGGATGAAAAAATACTCCCTGAAAAATTTATTATTTACCTGAAATTCAAATTTAACTATTATAACAGGGTGATAATATTTCACTTGACAAATCCTCTCATTTTATAGAACATGTCAAAAGCTGCAGAGATGTAAAAGGGTCATGAATAACACTTAATACTCTTTATTCTGTCCTTGAATGATTTGTTTTGCAGCTTCTTTTTGGTCTATGAATGTGTTGCACAATAAGATTTTAGCTCCTGAATTAAGGAGGTTATAGGAATGGCACATTCATATGCAATTTTGAGCAGATCAACAGATATTTTATGCAAATACATTAGTGTTTATTGATTTTAGAACTTTGTCAAGATGCATATGGACTTTTTGGCAGAGTAAAAAATTCCTATTTTAATGTGCTCTATCTCCTAAAATATTAATCAAATTGTTTATGCTGTGCATTTTAAGTAATACCATATCTCTAAAAATATAACAATTTAACAGTGCTAGTCTACAGAGTCGTTGGGTGCCAAAATAGAAAATTATGTTTCTTTATTATTTGTGGGCCATACTCAGAAGTACTTAGAGCTTAGTTCTTGCTCTGTGTGAAGTCACTTGTGTGGCTCAGGAGAATATATGAAGTACAGGGATCAAAGTCAGGTCTGAATCAGATGTTCTATATGCTTCAAAGCAGAAAATACATGTCTTTACAGAAACAATTATAAAATTTTGATTTCAGGGTAATAGTTTTGAATCTGCTTTGTCATTAAAATAGATATATCAGACTCATTTTCATAATGCAAATATATAATAATGTTTGATCTTTTTTTTCTTTTTTGGTTTTTGGGCCACACCCAGTGACTCTCAGGGGTTACTCCTGGCTATGTGCTCAGAAGTCGCTCCTGGTTTGGGGGACTATATGGGACACCAGGGGATCGAACCACGATCCATCCTAGGCTAGCGCAGGCAAAGCAGACACCTTACCTCTAGCGCCACCGCACAGGCCCCGTGATCATTACTTAAAACAAAATTTCTAATACTTCTTACACTTTCATTCACCACTGTCCAACAAACAGGGCACTCTGTTTTTTGTTTTTGGTTTTGGTTTTTGGGTCACACCTGGCAGCGCTCAGGGATACTCTCTGGCTCTATGCTCAGAAATCGCTCCTGGCAGGCTCAGGGGACCATATGGTATGCCGGGATTTGAACCACGGTCTTTCTGCATGCAAGGCAAACACCTTACCTCCATGCTATCTCTCCAGCACCATTTTACAATACTTCTTAAACAAAATTTATTAGTACACTGGGAATTAATAAAATGTTCACAACAGTGTCTATTTTCCTAATTAATTTACGTCTCCCACCCACCCAACTTCTACAATGAGAAAAAAATCTATCTTTTGGCACTGTAGTTTCCAGTACTAAAGTCAATACAGTTTAATGAATAATGCTTTTGTATAATCTTTATGTCTTTTCACTTCCTCCCAGTTGAAGAGTTCTCTTGTTCCTAATTTCTGTTGTCCCTGAGTATTTTTATAAATATTATAATAAGTTTTATATTTTTCTATGTCAAAAATGTTCCACATTGAGTATGTAGCTATATTTAGCTCCTCAAGACACTCAAGACATGCCTGTGAAATTATATGAAGGATTGTACTATAGCTTCGATTAGCCACAATTAGTAAGTTAATAAATACTACCCTTGGTATGCTGGGGAATAAGTTCATTAAATAATAATTAAGAGTTTTATTTATAGGTTGTTACTTTTATGATAAAATATTAAACCATTTATAAGCCTTATATTATAAAATCCAAATATTTCATGGAAAGCATTCTACAATCTAGAAAAAACATATAATGTGTTTATAAATCAAATAATAATAAAGGGGTAATTAGATTTTATTTTACAAAATACAAGTATTTGGTATGAAAAGAAGTCACAGCCAAATAGAAGCTTATAAAAGATCAAGGTCATCATATTTCCCAAGTAGATGATATATCTGAAGTAATGTAACCTCATTACTTGATATTTTTACTATTTAATTGATTTAGTAGACAATGTATTTTGTCTATGTGAACTTCTATTTTTTTTTTGGCTTTTTTTGGGCCACACCCGTTTGGTGCTCAGAGGTTACTCCTGGCTAAGCTCTCAGAAATTGCCCCTGGCTTGGGGGGACCATATGGGACATCAGGGGATTGAACAGCGATCCTTCCTTGGCTAGCGCTTGCAAGGCAGACACCTTACCTCTAGCGCCACCTCTCCTGCCCCCTATTTTCCTTTTTTAACCTCTACTTCCCATTCGGTAAGATGACAATGTATATCACATTTTTGTTAGGACTAAATGAAATAATGCATGTAAATATATACTTTATTCGGGCCCGGAGAGATAGCACAGTGGTGTTTGCCTTGCAAGCAGCCGATCCAGGACCAAAGGTGGTTGGTTCGAATCCCAGTGTCCCATATGGTCCCCCGTGCCTGCCAGGAGCTATTTCTGAGCAGACAGCCAGGAGTAACCCCTGAGCACCGCCGGGTGTGACCCAAAAACCAATATATATATATATATATATATATATATATATGTATATATATATATGTATATATATGTATATATATGTATATATATGTACATATATATATGTATATATACTTTATTCATTTCTGTGTAATACACATATATAAACGAACTAATACATATAAGTTGTGACACTATCCAACTTATAGAAAATTCACAATTAATATCCTCTATAGTTACAACTATTATTATTGTACTTAATAGTAATTCAGGGTCTGGAGAGATAGTACAGCAGCGTTTGCCTTGCAAGCAGCCGATCCAGGACCAAAGGTAGTTGATTCGAATCCAGGTGTCCTATATGGTCCCCCATGCCTGCCAGGAGCTATTTCTGAGCAGACAGCCAGGAGTAAGCCCTGAGCCGCCGGGTGTGGCCCAAAAACCAAAAATAATAATAATAATAATAATAATAATAATTCAAACACAAGTAAATGCAGCAAGAGCACAACCAAAGGAAAACCACAGGAACCAAGGTAACATTTATTTGAAATAAAAATCAAGTTGGATTTTGTAAAAAATGTAGTTGACCATATATCTAGAAACAAAATAATTAATATTTGATATATAAAAACATTACTATGAATTAAAGTCAGCTATCCTTTTTTATACTTATTACTAATTTAAAACATCATAGTGTTGATTTAATTTGAGAATATCTTGGTTTTTTTCAAAAGTATATCTGTTTTTTCTACATTAAGTTATATGCTATTTTATTCATGATTTTTTCAAGATTTTATTTTTTATTTTTTAAAATCTTTACTCAAAATTCTTACTAATTCAAAATTTATTCCCGATTTAGTTAGATCCTTTCCCTTTCCTTTCACTAGTTATTCTTTTTTATTAAATTGCTCATTTATAAAAAATTTTTAATTTTTATTTTGACCAAAGTGGATTACAAATCTTTCAGAGTAATTTTTAGGTACATAGTGACATTGAATCAGGGGCATTTCTACCACCAATGTTGTATTTTATGTTATCTCCAAGCATGCAATTTATTTTAGAATTTTGTGGGGGGTTTTCATGCACCTTAATCATATATTAGTGGCCACTGATTTGTCTCTTAATTTTTGTCTTTTCATTAATTTTATATCCTTCTTTTGTATAAATTTGTAATATCAGTTAAAAATGTTATTCCTTTTTGTTTGTTTATTTTTTCTGTCACACCCTGTGACACTCAGGGGTTACTCCTGGCCATGCTTTCAGAAATTACTCTTGACTTGGGGGACCATATGGGATCCCCGGAGATCAAACTGCGGTCTGCCCTAGGCTAGCTCGCGAAAGGCAGATGCCTTTATAAACATATTTGCTACTGATTTTGCTTCACAAATTACACTCAAGTAAGTTCCTTTCGTTTAGATGTAAATGGCAAAAAACTCAATCTTTTTTGTTGTATAGATAAAAAAAAATATGCCACTGTATAAATGTACCACATTTTCTTTACTCAAACATTTATAAATTAATGGTCACTTTTCTCTGTTTTAACTATTGTAAATAAGTGTTTCAATGAATTTGGGTATGAATATAAATTTTTATATTATATTTATAGATGCACACTATTGGGACTGTTTTATCATTCTATCAGCATATAGTTTTTATCATACATTTTTGTAGACACAGTTTCAAATAATTTTCTAAAATCATTGCATTATTTTACATTCCTCAATGATAGTGCATAAATGTTCCCTTTTCCACATCTTCTCCAATAATGTCATTTTTGTAGTTTTTGATGTGTTTCATTCTCTTAGGTGTGAAGTGAAATGATATCTCATTAAGGTCTTAATTTCTACTTCTATAATGATTAGCTATAATGAACATTTCTTTTCATATGACTATAGACTCTACTCTTTAGAGAAATGACTATTCTAATTTTCAGCACTTTTTATTAAATTGCCCTATTGTTGAATTATATTAATGTTTATGTACCTTGAATATTAATAATCCTTAATCAGATATATAATGTAACAAAAATAATAATTACTTAGCATCTACTATGCTCAAAATACTGAATGAAATGCCAGGTATAAAATTATAGGCAAAATAAATCTATTTTGTAGCTATTAGAACCTCTAGTCCTGTGGGTAAAAGGAATCCCTATAAATAATTCTTTGAAAAAACACTATAAAACGGTTGCTGAGAAAATACAATTAGAAATGTAGACTTTTTTGTGGTACTGAGAATTGAGCCCTGGAACTTGCATATGTAAGGAATGTGCTTCAATTATAAACCACACCCCAGCCTAAGAATGAATCTTTAAGTAGGAAGGCACTTTCATGAATAAGCTATGAACTTGAGTCTAAATGCAAAATAGAAGGGACTGCCTCTGGGATGTGGGAGGCAGTATGAGGAGAGAGCTTGACTGGAAAGAATGTCCAGATGATAGGAGCCTAGATAGGAAAGATGAATTTGGCGCAAAAGGGGAAGTAGAGTAGGATCAGTATATTAGGGACTTTTCTTGATCCTTATAGAATAGAGAAGACATTGCTCTGTTTTAAGTGAGAGTGATATGTTTCATTTCATCAAAAATTCTGGTTACATAGAAAGAGTAGATTGAGGAAAAAACAGATGAGTGACAGGAAGTTATTACAATAGTCCAGGTGAGCTCTTGTCACAGTTTTGACTCGAGCAGTCTTGAGACAGATGGATAAAGTAGGCAAATCCTGTTGAAAGGTAAAATAAACAGATATCAGTAAGATCAGGTAAGGGAGTAAGTAAAAGGATATAAATAACAAGGTATATGGAATTGTGTACAGAAGGATGGACAGGTGGTATTCTCAAATGAGCCAGGAGCCTGCAGGTGAAGAGATGAAACATGAAGCTTTTACTAGAAAATTCCTGGTCTCAATTTTAGACCTATTGATTCTGAGGTGTGTTGAATACATTCAAGAAGGGATTTTTTTTAAATAAATTGGAAACCTAAAGATTATAATTGGAAAATGAAGTCTACTTCAACCATGGAACTGGGAGTTGTCTCTCTATAGGTGATAGTTAATTCACAGGGGTAGATGACTTTACTAGAAAATGGAAAGAAAGAAATTTTAGAAAAAATCAGTATGTAATCCAGTTTCTAATGATTAGAGAGAAGATGCACCACCAGCAAACAATGAAGAATAAATTGAGAGGGAACTGAAAGCAAGAGAATGTTTGGACTTTTGTTGTGATGATGCTTCCTTTCTCATTCAGTGATTTGGGACTCTGATTATTAAGTTCATAAATGTAGACATGTTGAGTAGGGATGTTTCTCCAAAGACATTTGTGTATGAAGGAGAAATGGGATAGTTATTAGGTTTTTGGGATTTGGGAAGTATAATGTATGTTTTTATTGGTATAGGTTTGAACATGACTCAAGATAATATCTATTTGAATCATTTTAATATAAAAATGAGAAATAGTTTAATTACTAATATTAGACCAGATAGTTGAGAAAAATAAGAGTAATATATAGAGAAAAATTGTTCAGGAAATGTAGTAGAATATGAGATAGATATGAATATATATATTTGGAATACAAAAGAGAAGAATTGGTATTTTTCAGAATATATCAATATATAAAACCCAGCCTAGGCTGGAGGCTGGCTCAGCAGACCCAAAATACCAAGATTTCACCATTCCTCTTGCAACTGTTAACTGTGGGATCTCTGAGCAGGTAGCTGGCAGACAGGACTCCTATACTGAACCCAAGTGCAGGGTAATGGGACCCCCAAGCCAGACTAGGCTGGGTCTCCACCGGTGTGGGGAAAGGAAAACCAGCCCCTTCTATGGCCATAAGGGGGGCTGTGCTGGGGACCTCTTTGCTAGGGAGTCCTTGCACATCAATCTTCATTTCCAAAAATGTGTGGGCGCACCACGCATCAACCGTACTTTGTTTCCTCAATGCTCATAATTTTAGATTGTTCCTAGGAAAGGTAACAGAATGCCCAACACCCGGAGGATAATACTTGAATAGATCTCTAAAGTCTGTCTATATGTAAGTATGAGTTTGTATACAGTGGTCTCTGTGATTGCCAAATCTAAACTGTAGACAATCCATGTCTATAGTGTATATAGCCCCTCATATATTACCCCTCTCCTCATTTCAGAAGCCCTTCTATTCTCTCATCCTTCACTGATCTGTTATCCCTCCTATTTAACATTATTTACCCTCATTTCTTAACTCATTAGGCACCGAGACGGACCTCCTGGCAAATCACCACCCAGCTCCCAAAATAAAACGACACCCTCTCAGTCCACATCTCAACCAACACACCTGCTGACTCATGTTATATGGCCCTTCTCACCCTCTTCAAAATGTGGACTGTTGCATGGTAACGTATTTAGCTCAAGAAAGCCCCCCAGCTCAAGGATTCCCTCGTGCTGAAAATCATGTCTCAAACTCAACAAGACCACTTTGTGTGATGAAAAAGTGCCTTTGATTTTACCCCCCACAAGGGTATCTCAAAAGACTTAGTTGGAATGCCCATATTGCTTTTGTATGTTTAATATCTCTATAATAATGCATCTTATGGTGTTTATTACCAAACATAGAGGTAGCCTCTTTATCACTTTTTAAAATTACTTTCTTTAAATTCAGTTTTATTTACTTCTTATATTATAAATATTTTTTTCCTTTAACATCACCTGTTTCAGTTCTACTTGGTATAAAAACCGAGAAGAAAAAGTCTTGTCTGGGATTAAAGCTCAGGTCAAAACCAGAGCACAGAGATTGTGTAGCCTGTCATTCTTACCCCCAAATGCACCATCAATATAATATGACACCATACACTTTTGTATAGGTACAGTAAAAAAGAGGGAAACCTTATGCACAGAACAAGATCTTATCTTCTAGGGATAAGAACTTATACTTTTATAAAACAGGGGTATGCCTCCCATCATGAACATGTGTCATGTGGACACAAGTCAGTCTCTATCAGATTGGACAGTGTTCATCCAACCCCAAACCCCAGATCCCAGATATAGAACTATAAAGTTCCCTGCAACAACACCAGGAATCAAACTCCCCTGGGAAATTCCTAAAACTGCTCTGGCACCAATTTGCTCCAGTTCTGATGTGACATTATGCCAACTGACAACGAGGAAATGACAGCTTGATCTAAGGGCAGGTTGTCCTATCACGTCACCTAATGATAAGATGAAATCAGAAGATATGTCACCCTTTTATCTGTGCAAAAACCAAGAACGCTAACTACAGAAGACTGACTTTGACAACTATGACTGGGCAGGAATTATCCTAGGGCCAATAAGAAACACCCTACCCTAGGCTTTAGCTTAGGACTTGTACAAAAATCAAGATCTCTAATTACAGAGTTCTGACTTTGACAACAGAGACTGAGCAGAATTTCTGGAACCATAATGAAGACTATTCTACATTTCAGCATAGACTTTGAGCAAAACCCAGACCATTTATTACAGAAGACTGATTCCAACAACAATGATGAAATAGAACTTCTAGAACTGTAAAAATTCTATCCTAGACTTTGTTCTATGATCTGTGCAAATTGCTACAGAGACCTGACTTTATCATTCACAACTGAGTGAAAAGTTTCCTGGCACCATAAGAAAATGACTTTGGGGTGTGGTAATGAGCATGTAAAGAGTAAAGAGTCAGTAGTTGTTCCCATGACAGTATGCTTCAAGGGCGGAGAAACAATGAATCTGTTAGGCCAAGGGAATTCCCTTTCTTACTTCCCATACTTACTGTGTCTGTGCAAAAAAAAAGGGGGGGGTCACAAAACCTTGCCACACCAGCAATACTTTAGTGTGTTTTTTTTTAACTTTTTCTCTTTTTTCTTCTTTTTTCTTTCTTTTGTTTATTTTTCACTCTTGTCATTATTATTTGGTGATTTTTTTGCTGCTGGGTGCTTTTTTTTGGTAGTTACTGTCTTTTTTTAAACTGTTGGGTATTTTTGTTGTTGTTATGTTTTTCTTCTTATTGTTTTTGTTTCTGTTTTTGTCTTCTTCCAGCAGAACCACACAACTTGAATCATCTTGTTTTGCCTCATAGATTGAGGGAGAAAATAAAAATGAATGGTACCAGGACCAAACAGCCGTATAAACATTGAGTGGAATTAAAAAATGATCAGACTTAAACACCAAACCCAAAGTCAACAATAACAGAATTGATACCCTATCTACAACAAGCTATACACAGAGGGGAATAGTTACACTAGCACTCCACTAGCACTCCAGGGGCAAAGGAGGGAGATATTGGACACATGCTAGGAAAAGGGGTAGAGGGAGGACAACCCCTGGTGGTGGGAATGGCCTTGATTCATTGTCACTATGTACCTTCAATATTACTGAGAAAGATTTGTTATTCATTTTTTGGTCACAATAAAAATTATTATTTAAAAAAGAATGTATCAATATGTAGAGAAATAGAGAGTATAGATCAGCTTGAGATGGCAGGGAGGGTTAGGACGTCAGGGAATTGAATTTGAGAATGTTGTGTGGAGAGTGTATGCTGATTAGAATGGTGTAGACTTGTGAGGCACTATTGTGAGATCAAGTGAACTTGATGATTATGAATTCATAGTAGAATCACTTTTTATTTGTTTTTTTCCTGTGTAATATGCTCTAATATTTTACCAACAAACTTTTTTTAGCAAGGATCCTAGCTTGAGCCTCCAATTATGTTTACTGTGAAAATCATTAATGTTTGCTTGGCCACTTAGACACACAGATGTACAGAGATCATAGGTCCTGATGAAGCAGAATTCAAAGTCAAAAAATTATGCATTGTTACATAGAGCTCCAACTGGTAGACATGATCACACAGAGGCTATAATTTATTATCAGATATATATATATATATGATATATATATATAAATGTATTAATCCCATTCCTTTCAGGAGTTAAGGGAAAAGATGAACTTAACCTGGTTATTTCTGGAGTGAAAACTGAGGAAACTTTCTTGGCAAATGTGAATGAGAAGAAATATGTTGCGGAGGCAGAAGAGGCTTCTGAAATTTTAAATCATAAATTTCTAAAAATGAAAGATTGATGGGTTCTAATAGGAAAGATAGTCGTTATGTTTTCCTATGAAACAAGATTTTTTTCAGTTCTCCTTCATTCTCAGAAGCAATGACCTCTGCCCTGGTCTTCACTTTGCTCCCCATTAAAATGCCTGCTTCAGAGAGTCTGCTATGATTACCATTAAACATTCTTCTTTCATCTCTGTACTATGAATGAACATAGGAGAAAGGGAATGCTAGCCAGGGATTTCTCCAATTTACTTTCTAGGTCATGAGTTTCTGGAATGTGGGGAGAGGAGACATACTGAAGAAGACCTAAAAAAAGAGCATGTGCTCTCAGCACAGATGTTTGGGAATTATAGAGGTTTGTATTTGTTATTTGAAATATGCTGGAGGGGAGATTCGAGAAATATAACAGGAATGATGTATATTTGCTTATCAAGTGGTCAACCTTTGTTCAATTCTTGGCAGTGTATATGAACCCCAGGGACAAAGCTAGGAGTAGGTTCTAAGAAAAATTGGGTGTGTCAAATATCTTTTGGAGATTTTGTGGTCTTAGAATCAAATTCAGAGCTTTACACATGCAAGGCAAGTGCTTGACTCCTGAGCGATTTTCCTGTTTGCATGTGTCTGACTCAGGTTTTAATTTGGGGCACCACAGATAATTCCCATGAGAACCACCCAGGATCACTCGAGCATAAATCTGGGAATAGTTTCTGAGCACTGCCTGGTGTGCCTCCTCCATTTGGGGGGTTAGTATTCTTAGTAACATATTATGATGATTTTATCCTTTGTATCTAGACATTAGAATGATGATAACATCTACCAGATTCTCTCGAGGGCAGCATAGTTTCCTCGAGATTCAGACAAGAAAGGGTTCTACTGCTATAAAACAGAAAGTCCATAAGAGCCTCTCCTATATGATCATTTGAATTTTCTTTCATCCATCAAATACTTTATGCCCTTGGCTTTGAAACAAACTGTGAATTGTGTTCATTTTTTATTTGTTTAGTCTCTAATTATTATGGAAAACTTGTTTCTCCATCTTGTTTATCACATGATGAGTGCAATAGGCACTGGGTACTAGGTGCTCAGGGTACACTTATGACTGCACAACATGGTCCCTGTCTTCACATAATTTATATTCAGGAC
The DNA here is from genome assembly GCF_024139225.1 of Suncus etruscus. Lineage (NCBI taxonomy): Eukaryota > Metazoa > Chordata > Mammalia > Eulipotyphla > Soricidae > Suncus > Suncus etruscus. Next base: position 86,048,500 of record NC_064868.1, read on the forward strand.
ATGAAGCATCACCCCTCCCAACCTTACATAGGGAAACCATGGACGAATGTCCTTTCGCTCTGCTGCTTGGTCTGCTCTCCAAGAGTAACCTTTGGTAACCTGGTAATAAACGAGTCAGTCTACCTTGTTTGCCTGAGCTTCCTATAAGAATGTCAAGTTTGTTAATACTATCTTCTGTATATGCCTCAGATTCTGACCATTCTTTATGGGGGTAAAATGTATAACAATTTAAACCAGGTGTTAAGGAGGAAAATATTGAATTATTCTTTCCATGATTTCCATGTTCTAGATGAGGGTGGTTTCTTTGCATTATATTACTAGCACTGGTTATATGTGGATTTGTACATATATACATATGTATATAAATAGGCATTTGTACATAGGCAGATTTTCTAATTTTATTTAATTTATCTTTTTTTTAAATAACTAGGTATAGAAAATCAACAGTAGTTGCTAAGTAACCATATTGGGTCACTGATCCCAAGATTTTATTGTAATGGATATAAAGTATACTTCTATAGAAAGCATTTCAGTTATATCACCTTCTTGCATGCCAACAAGACTCTTTGTTTGTTTTTTTTATGCCTCACCTACATTACTGGAGATTTGAAGTGACCATTGCTTTCAAAGCAATGTAAAATTGTTGACATAAATTAGCCACTTGGCTAGATTTATTTATGAAATTCATCAAGTAATTGCTGGAGTTTCTACTTGACTTCCTGACTATCTGCAAGACTGTATTCATTCTCCATAATAATATAATGAAGTAAAAGTTGTATGAAAATTGTTCTATTTATTCTTTGAGATAATTACCAAGTGACGGGCTGGTCAACTCTGCTTTGCTTAAGGTAGATTCGAGGAATGTTTAAGGATTGACAGTTTGACTTTCTAATTTACTAGCATTCATTCAAACTTTACCTAGAAAATTTAAAAATAAACCTTACACACAGGCAAAATTTGGTGAATATCCATATTTTTCAGGTCATGTATCTGCTTATGTGAGGACATTCAAAAATATGTTTGTGCCATTTGAGGCCTAAATTGGCAAAAATCACTGACGGCTTCTCTGATGTGTGCGATGGTCTATTTGTTTGGACGCTGATTACACAAGTAAAATCTTGTAAGATTTTTTCTAACTTTATATTAATGTTCTTTTCATATGTATATTTTACTTCAGTGAAGCATTTTTTAAGGAAACTGAAGAAAAATACTGATTGGCCTTGTAAACAGCAAGGAAAGTCAGCTTTTGGTTTGTTCATATTATGCTAGAAGAAATAGAAAAATCACCCATGAGAAATCCCAGATGTGTGCTACATATAGACATGGGTTCTAATCTTAAACTGCTCATATGAGTTCAATTCTAAAAGCTCTAGAAATAAAGTCAAATTTGAACAAGGATTATTAAAATCTATATTGGATCTCCCTGAAAGAAAATATAAGGTCAATTTGTAAGGATATATTTGCAACCCAAAACATATAAGAATAAAATCACCTCTCAATTGGGAATTAGTCACTTTAAAAAGAAATATAATATATAAAATTGTTTACTGTGATCAAGAGCTAGCTAATCTGACAAACTACAGATGTAGCCACCATGAAATTTAGTTAAAAGGACAATGTGGGGAATAGAAAGAAGATAATACAATAAGTGGGGTATTTGCATGGTACTCTCCATGTTGCCAACTCAGGTTCAATCTCTGGCACCACACATGGTCCCATGAGGCCCATGAGGGCTGTTCTCTGAGCACAGAGCCAAAATGAATCTCTGAAGACAGACAAATGTATCCCCCAAACCAAAAGAAAAAATAATCTAGAAAAGATTATAAATTTTGTATATTTAAATGATGAAATGTTAAAAGCAGATCTAAAAAGCTATAAGGAGCTATATTTATGCATTTAATTATATGAAAAATGACCAATAAGTAGTTAAATGACCAATCAGTAGCTAAAATGAAAAATAATAAGAAAATTAAAATTTTATTTCTAATTTTGTCAATACAACAATCAGAATTGACTAATGGAGAACATTTTACCCAATAGAAAACACATCTTTTTCAGCTACTCATGTAGCTTCCAGAGCCATAGTACAGTGGGGAGGTCAATTTTATATGGGAAGCCTAGAATTTATCTGAAGCACTCCATATAGTCCCCTGAGCCCTCCAGGAGTTTATCCCTGCATTGAACCAGTAGTAAGTCCTAAGTATCACCTGGTATGTCCCAAAAGACAAAAAATCAAATTCACTTGTAGTATTACCTATGGCCTTCGACCAGGTTAAATAAAAAAATTCAACATTTACTGGAGGATTTTGTTAATACAAACCAGTTTTTATAATTGCACCAAAATGAAAGAAAATCTATATTTGTAAGGTGTCACTAATATCATTTTTCCTATGTTTTATAGTAATAAAGATACATTTTGTTATGATGAGTCCACCCAAATACTTAATTTGGTGAAGAATAACTAACAAGCAACAAACATTGTTGAAAATAAAATGTTCGGACTAGAGATATGTCTCAATTGGTAGAGCACATGTCTTGCGTGTGTGATTTCCTGAGTTCAATCTGTGACATTACAACACCCCTGAAAATTGCTGAGCCTGGTCTTAGTGACCTTAAGCACTGAAACACTAGGCATGCATCAACAGAAGGACTGCTGGACTACCCCCTATAAAACTGAATAATGCTAACAACTTGGTACAAATTGTAACTTTTTAAAACAGACCAAAAATTGTTATATAGAGAGAACTCAAAGGGATTAGTGATGGTTCCAAAGGCTGAAGTGGCAGCCCCCCCCCGCCAGGGTTTGGTTCTCAAACACTGCCAGGAATATCAGGTGTTGTGTTTCTCCCCCAAAGGCAAGATTCTGAGAACTAATTAACTCATAAATATAAGAATAATACCATTAAAGAAAATAAGATGTGAACAATGATACCAACTACAGAAATTAATTAATAAAAATAAGTTTATTATATCCATCTACTATGTCACTCAATGATTCTTTTCTAAAAATGGGAAAGATCTTCCTATAGTATTTATGCAAGGAAAATAAAAATGTTGGCAGAAAGAAAGAAAGGGTATAATGAGAGTGGAGTCATTAAAACATGTGAGACTATTCAAAGCCACAAAACTTGGACACAGTGAAATTTTGCTAGAAGAATTTTTTTTCACTTGTGTGCATGTACTTGTGTTTCTCCAGTTAATTATGCATTGTGCTGTACTTTTTCTTTTACACATCTAACAGAAATGTCTTAATCTTTTTAAATTGACAGCTTTTTCAGTTTGAGTGGTTTCCCATTATTCATTCAATTGTTATGAAATCATGGTATTTTAAATTAAACATGCCACAATTTTTACTTCAAAATCAAGATTAAAATTCATCTAAGTGATTCTTAGCACATATCTTTGAACTTGCAGGCCTTACTTACTGTTTTTTCTCTTTCACCATAGCTGAGAATTTTATTCTACCAACAATTCCGAGCATCACTCATTTTAACAAGAGCTTAAGGAGAAAAGACCTATATTTCAAGGCTGTTAGAAAATAATTGATTTCTTGGGGCATGAACCTAGCGTACCTGATAATATTCTAGGCCGAAATAGACTTAGGTTTTGCTTTTGTCTTGCTAAAAGTTACTGTATCATGCAAGAGACATTTTATTGACCTGCCTCATCCAATTAATCTATGAATTATATTTTTAACCTTATCACCTCATTGAAATTGTGAGAAAGTATTTCAGTTTGACATATTTCTTACTCATCTTAACCTCTTGATATAAAAAGACAGGATTTCTTAGCACTAGGCTTTGTCATAAAATATATGAACCGGAAAGAACTGGCATGAGTGAAACTTGATCTAAATCAGTCCTAAAAGAAATATTAAAAACCAGAGAATGCTGTTTGAGTCCTATATCACATAGCTTTTTGGGAAAATACAGAGAAGGCACTAGTGTGTTATTAAATGTGTGCGTGGATAACCATTGGCGCACACATCAACCCAGAAAGCTAGACCACACATGCACCCTGATTCGCTTCACAGATGGAGAAACAGACCTAGCTTGAAGGTTAGAGAAATACGCTCTGCAAATTTTGTAGTAGAGCTTTTTTTTAGAAGTTTCTCTTTCACACTGTGGAATAATCTAAGTTGAGGGCAGTTATGCTTAGAATTGAACAGGGCACTATTTTTCTCCCTGCTTTGATTTCTTAATTAACCACTATTTCTTGTCCACAATATGCCAGGTGCTACAATTGAGTCCTCAGCATGTCACTGGCTTTCTTTTTGGTTTATGGTTTCATTTCAATGTCTGCACCTCCTTCCATGCATTTATGGTGCTGGCTCGTATCAACTATTTATCATTTTCCACCACCCAATCAATAATCAACAAGTTCCACTGAAACAAACCAGGACTAAGCTCCTGTAAGGTGGTTCTCGTGTGTGTGAGAGAATAAAGGCCATTTTCTAGAACAATGCTGCTTGAAATTGGGCCATAAATAACTCTCTGATACAAAGGTTAGAGGAAACCCTGAAAATGGGCAAGGAAAATGCACCTTCCATAAATTTAAATCTATACTGGAAGATTTTCTAAAACTTCTTTGATATATGTCAACTATATACTACAAATTTCAGATAACGTAATGGGGTTGGGATGCTATACATAGTCTAATAATTTCACACAATAGAGTTTTCTGACCGAGATCTAGAAAAATCATTTTAGTAATCAAAGATAACCCTGTTTTCTTTTTCTATTTTTTCTTTCTTTTTTATCTTTCTTTTGGTGTTTGGGTCACACCAGGCAGCTCTCAGGGGTTACTCCCTGATATACGCTCAGAAATCGCTCCTGGCAGGCTCAAGGGACCATATGGGATGCCGGGATTCGAATTACCATCCTTCTGCATGCAAGGCAAATGCCTTACCTCCATGCTATCTCTCCGGCCCTGATAACCCTGTTTTCTGACTCAACTCATAATTTTCATGTCAACGAAAAAAATTTTCATTTTTTTGTATTTGATTGTATTTACAAGCCCTTGAAAGTACTCGAATATCGTTGATTTCTTGCCTCAAATTTTGCCAAGGTCCCTAATGAATACTTAGGAAATGTCCCCCAGGCTATCACAAAACCCAGTATATAAAAAGACCTGCTTAGATTTGAATTATTTTCAAAAAGTTGTCTAACCAATTAAAAGTCCCTTTTCCTTGAGAAAAAAAAAAGATTCTGCACATACATCTACATAGCCAATGGAGTGTTCTTTCCCAAGATGCCAAGCAACCTGGCATGAGTGTTGCTATGCTTTAATGGTTTGTGGCAGTTTTTCCTTATTAAAATGCTGGGATGTATTGTGGCTTAGCAAAGGTGTCATAACAAAAGTATGTACCCATGGTCTTGCAAAAATACTATCAGAGCTCAAGGGAAAGAGGTTTTGCATGAATATAGAGGTGTTTTTTTTTTAAGAATGCTCCTCTTTCAAGAAATTTAGTTAAGTTTGGAAAACAGAAATGTATAGAAAACAATGTATGGGAAACAAAATCATTCTTCCTGAGATAGTCTTGTTTTCAGATTAGTCTCTTTCCCTTCTCATGTGAAGTTTCCATTATTTGGGGATGACATATCCTTCTGTTGTAAACTTGTTTAGTTACTTGCCAAGTCTATCACAACTAGGCAGCCTTTTGATCCTGCCTGCCCTATGAAAATATGCAAAACAAAACTGGCATGGGAGTGGTGCCGATATTTAGGTCCCTTAACTGCAGTGGTAAAATACAAATGAACAGAAAAATTGCTGACATCATTAGTCTAAGCATTAATAGCTGCAGGTTACACTTGCCAGATGCATAATATCTGTTAAACATTTTTGTAATAGGATACCGCAGGGAGTGTGAATTAGGATTCATGTGAAAAAATTTTGCTACTTTCAGAATGACAAATTCTTCTTGAACTACTTTATTTTTAAGGAAAAAAAACTACATATTTTTAAGGGTTCAGTGAGTGATTCAAACTTTTCTGAGAATGAGTCTAATCTGTTCTTTTGTCTTTCTCCCTTCTTCCCCAAAGCATCTCATTAAGCTTAAGACAGGTGATAAAAAAAAACTTTATGTCCTTTGTTGGCCAGCTTGTGAATCACTTGCTCATTTACATCTATTTTTTGTGAATTTTCAAAATTATAATCAAATAGAGATACTGTTTTCAGTGAAAATTGTTTATTTACTTCAGTTATCAATTATACAAAATTTATTTTTGTTTCACTTGATGCTACATTTTATTTCACTTTATTTAGTATGATGCTTCATTTAAACTCATCTCTCAGGTATTTATGAAACTAGTATTATATAGTGAACTGTGTCCATTGGAAATATGTGGTTTGAGATAAAGGACTCAGAAACAATGAGTTTAAGGGACAAAAAAATGTAAGACTTTTAAGGTTGGATGAAAGAAAAATCATTACCATCACAAGTGACTAATGGTTTTCCCTAGGTTTGACAAACGTGGTATTTTCCACCCTAAGTCATGTCCTTGATAAAAGGTAGTATTATAGAAGATTTAGGAAGCTTTCTATCCACTTATTTTCCTCTAAATTTATGGATATAAGCATAATCTCCAAATTTCCTTTAAACAAACTTGCTACTGATTATAAGCTTTTTTACTATTTTGCAGATTTGAACTATTTTTCAAAATTTTTGTATTACCTCTTCCAAGGTTACACATATTTAGAACAATTGATTGATTCAAGTAAGACTTATACCCTGGAGGAACTTTTCCTGAATAATTTAATAGATACACTGGCAGAATTCATTGAAAAGAGAAAATACTAGAAAGACTGAAAATAGGGTTATAGACACTTTGAAAAATGGCCATATAAATGGACAAGGCTTAAAAAATTGAGAAGCCAAAGATATGTAATTATCTGAATTTAATAGAGAAAAACCTGTAATATCTAGAGTTGCATGCTTTCAAAAACATAACATTCTATATAAGATAGGTTTTCAATCTGAAAACAAGGCATGTGACTTTATTTCAATGGTTAAGACAACCTATATCTTATTTCAAATTCCAAACACTATTGTAGAAAAAAACTACTTAAATCAATTCAAGATTTCTTTACTTATTAAAACTATTCATAAAATTTGTTACAAGTGTACAGATTTTGGAAATAATCCATTTTTTCTAGTGACATGTCCAGTCTGCTATATGATGACATAAATATCAATCCATAGTTATCTGTAGGAAGATGAACATGATGATCAAGGGGGCACTCCCTATAGTCTTTTTTGGACCTTTCTGTCCTATGAATTCTCTTCATGTTAGGGTATGTAAAAAACACTATGCTTCCAAGACCAGAGTGCAGAGCAGAAGGGAAATCCATAAAATTAAGATTCAGTTTTCCATGTAAGCCTCACAAATAGTGAGAGGAGAGATCAGAGAAGTGGATGTCTAGGAAAAGAGAACACTTGTATCCCACAAATTTGTAAAAAAAAATACTATTTGCTTTCTCTTGGGTCTTAAAGCAAATAGTATCCAATATCTACTTCCCTTGTGAATCTCTTTTGCCCCTGGTCTGCAGAATTTCCTTCTGAATGAGGAGATGAGATCTCTTATTTATACTCAGGAGATTTGTTTTTAACTCATTCACCAAAGAATACGGGGATCCAAGTTTTCAAAACAGCACGATTGTTCTTTTGCTTTTGTCTGCCACATCTCTCTTCCAATTGATAATTAAATTATCTAGCAATTCAAATTTGCAGGACAAAATACAGGAGTGGGAATACAAAAAAATTATGTTAGTTAATATTTTATAAAAAGTTTAAGCCAAATGGAAGAGAAAAAATTTGGACAATTTTAGAGAAAGAAGGAACACTTATTGTATCTGTTTCTCCTAAGTCAATATTAGCCTCTAAGGCCAAATTAAGTTTGGGGTGTTATACTATGAGAAAACTTGTGTAGATTTTTCTTTTTATGAGATTTTAAATGCACTTGAAGACAAATATATTTGGCCCTTTGTATCTGCTAGTCCTGCAACAGGGAGCCAAGAAGTCACAGATGGATCATTGATATTATGTATTTTGTATATGACAATTGTATCTATACTGAACAAGTACACATTTTTCCTTGTAACTACAATATAACCATTAAATTGTAAGAAGTATTTATTGACATAACATTTGTTTTGTATTAGTTGATGTAAGTGAAGCTGGTTTAGGTTCTATAGTATATCCATAGGTGATAAGGATAAACTATTTTATTTCTAGGAAGAATTTATGTATCCATGGATTTGGGTATCCATGTGATGGGTTGGGAGATATATGAAACATAATTCTATGCAAATTAAGATGAATGGCTGTATATGGTATTTGAGATGAGAATGGCAATGCCAAGGGATTTGGGACACAGCATATTCCACAGAACTCTATGAAACCCGAAGAGATAGTTGATGGGTTGCCAAATAAATAGTAGTATTTTTCATTGTTTCTTCCTGGTTCACAATGAGTTTCAGTGGTGACCTACTTATTTCTTATTTTAAACTGGAAGGAGCCTAGATTCTTTTCATGGTGCGTCCTGAGGAAAGTGACATCCCATCTCCATTTCTTAAGGCAATATCAAGTGATTACTTAATATGCCTGGATATTTATTTATAAGTTGTTGGAAGCATTAAATAAGTTAGTATATATCACCCAATTAATAAATAGTAAATACTGAACTAAAAGTAACAATAGTAAGCTATTTTTTATATTTTGTCAGATTTTTGTTGTTGAGGGAAAAGAATAAGAAACATGTGTGGAGCAGAATTATACATCTGATTTTGGCACCTTTCATTGAGATTGTCTGATTTGCTTACTCTGCCTCCCTTCCTCCCCCCCCCCCCCTTTTTGGTGTTTGGGCCACACCCGGTGACATTCAGGGGTTACTCCTGGCTATGTGCTCAGAAATGGGTCCTGGCTTGGGGGACCATATGGGACATGGGGGATCAAACCGCAGTTCGTCCTAGGCTAGCGTGGGCAAGGCAGACGCCTCACCATTTGTACCACCACTCTGGCCCTCTGCCTCCCTTCTTAATCTCTGTAGCATGTCTAAATTTCTGTGATAAATTTGTTCAATGCCATTTGTCCCTTAGTGAAATATTTCTGCCTGACACAGAAATAACTTCCAATGTTTAATAAATGTATAAGTATGGATATTTAAAAGGAAGTGGACTATAACCTAAAACTTTAGCAGAAAAAATGTCTAGAGATTAAGTTAAAGAATTATTCGTTTTTAACTGAAAGATAAACTGTGGAATAATGAAACAAAGGGATAGTAAAGGAGGTAAGGCACTTGGGTTGTACATAGCTGACTTCAACTGCTGGCATTATATATATATTCCCTGTGTACTGCCAGGAGTAATTCCTAAGCAATGAACTAGGAATAAGCTTGTGTGGCCCAAATACAAATGAAAACACAAAATATCAAATGATGAAATTTTTGAAAGAGGCAGATACAGAATAAAAAGGAGAGCCCTTACTTTTCTCTAATTTAGTAGCATGTTTCTGGAAGTCATATAAATAAAAAAGAGGTTTCTGGAAATGGATATGGGTTGGTGAGTACGGCAAAGTTTTTTCTATCAGTTATAGTAGTTTTTTTTGTGTTGGGTTATTTTGTTTTTTAGTTTGTCTCATTGGTTGATTATTTTGGGGGCCATACATAGCAGCGCTCAGGGGTTACTCTTGGCTCTGAGCTCAGAAATCACTTCTGGCAGGCTCGAGGACTATATGGGATAGAGGAAATCAAACCCAGATTGTCTGCATGCAAGGCAAATGCCCTTCTTCTGTGCTATTACTCTGGCTCCAGTTATTTTATTTTGAGGTCATATTCTGTGGTGCCCAGAACTTCCTTTTAACTAGTGCTCAGGGGACTATGTATGGATCTGGGGACTGAATTGGGGTTAGCTTCATGCAAGCCAAGTACTTGAGTTTATGTACTATTTCGCTAGCCTCTGAGATGAGATTTATTAATGCAGAATCAGTGATGCAAAGTCTTCACTGCAAGTGATGTTTAATGGGTTGTAAAGACTCATGATACAAAAGTTCAAAACTCGAAGGTTTTGAGCAAGTGGAAGAAAGAATGATTTGGATGCAACAATGAGAAGGAAACCTACGGAGATCCAACTGGGAGCCCTCAAAGGGGTTTCAGATTTTTCTGGGACCATAAATCAATGGGATAAGTTGGTGATGTTTAATAATTTTTGGTATAGAATTAAGCAAGTAGAAGTAAGTAAGTCCTAAAATATATACACATTCTGTCCACCTTGAACAAAAGATAGTAAGAGGAGAAGAGGATAAGAATGAGATGGAAGAGGAGGAGGAGAAATGGGCAGATAAAGAGGAAGAGGAATAGGAGAAAGGAGGAGGAAAAGAATGAGGACGAGAAAGGAGATGAAGTGGAAGGGAGGAGGAAAAATAAGGAGAGTAACAGAAAGTAGAGGAGGAGAAAGCAGAAGAGAAGGAGAAGGAAGAAGAGTTGGGAGAGGAGGAGGAAGAAAAGGAGGAAGAGGAAGAAGAGAAGGAGAAAAAAAGTGGAGGAGGAGAAAGAAGAGGTTGTTGAGGCAGAGGAGGAGGAGGAAGTGGTAGTAAAGGAGGAAGAGGAGAAGATCAGCAACCTTCTGAAATCTCCCTAATGGGTCACCCATGCTGGAGAAGAGCTGTCCAGCCTCTACAGGCAAGGCAGCTCAACCCTACGGAGTGTTTAGATGAGAAATGCAGCTACTAGCTAAATTGAAAACCGTTCTGGGAAAGTGCGAAAGTCACCCTCCTGGGCAGAGCACCGTTTCTGGCACGGGAGGACGGTGCGCTTCTGCCCCCTAGTGGTGGGGATACAGTTTCCCTGCTGGGGCTGATCAAGAGAGCACCTTGATAGGGAAAAGAAGGTGTCATAGGAGGCGACCAAAAAACACTGGCATTATAGAATTGCAGGGTGGGAGAGGCCTTGAAAGGTCGCCCAGCAACTGCCATTACCTTGGAGACGAGGAAACTGAAGCTTCCGGATCCAGCCAGAGTCTGCAGGAGGAAAGGCATAAGGATTCAGAGCAGGAAAGGGAGAATTAGCCAGCGGGGAAAGAGGTGAGAGCATGTCTGGCTTCTCTAGCCCTGGACACCCACTCCTGGCTGGGGTTCTAATGTACCCAGCTGGTACTCTTGTGAGCAGATTACCCAACCCTTGGCACCCCATCTAGGGCAGGTGGGATTAACAGTGACCCAGACATCACCTGGAGGCAGAGAGGATAGAAGCGGTGTTACCTGCACTGTCCCAGAGCTGAGAGGAAGCAAGATAGCTCCAACCAGCCCAACAGCCTGCCCTTGTGTGGAACACCCTGTAAAAGAGGACAAACTGCCCAAAACTCCCCTTCTTCAGAAATACCAGGGCTGATCATCTTGCTGGCTAAGAAGGGCTCTAGATTCAACTTCTCCAACTGTGCCCAGAGCTGCACCACTTATGGCTCTTCGTGGCGCTGCTCCTTGTACATCCCACTCGTTTTTGAGGATCAAAATGATGGTTTCCTTCTTGTCCCTCCTTGACCTTGCAGAGCTACTTTTTCAGCATCGCGACGTAGAAGAAGGACTCCCAGTTGTCTTCACCACTACGTTATTTTGGTGCATGAACTCTTCCAGGATAGATTGCCCACGGATGTCTGGCCACACATAATGGCCTTAGAGAAACTCCCTATAATTGACTATAGACCTCCCTGAGAGGTGCCTGCAGCAACCTAGTTGAGCCCGCCAAAAGTACACATTTTGGCGGAAACAACACTGTCCAAACAAATGGAAACCGAGATAAACAAATAGGATTACATTACATTGAGAAGCTTCTGCATCTCAGAGGAAACAGTGGCTAGGATACAAAGACCACACACATAATGGGAGAAACTATTCACCCAATACCCATCAGATAAGGGGCTAATATCTAGGCTATATAAGGTACTGACAGAAATTAACAAGAAAAATTATCTAGTCCCATCAAAAATAGGGGAGAAGAAATGAACAATTTCTCAAAGAAGAAATACAAATGGCCAAAGGCACGTGAAAAAATGTTCTATATCATTAATCATCAGAAAGATGCAAATCAAAACAGCAATGAGGTACCATCTCATGCCACAGAGACTGGCACATATCACAAAGAACAAGAACAATCAGTGGTGGCAAGGATGTAGAGAGAAAGGAACTCTTATTCATTGCTAGTGGGAATGCAGTCTAGTCCAGCCTTTATGGAAAACAATATGGAGATTTCTCAAAAAACTGGAAATTGAGATTCCATATGATCCAACTATACCACTTCTAGGGATATACCCTAGGAACACAAAAACATAATACAAAAATTATCACACCTATATTTATTATAGCACTATATACAAAACCAGAATTGAACACAACCAAGATGCCCTTCAACAGATGAATGATTAAAGAAACTGGTCCATATATACAATGGAATACTATGCAGCTGTTAGGAATGATGAAGTCATGGAAAATTTTTATACATGGATCTACATGGAAACTATTATGCTGAGTGAAATAAGTCAGATGGATAGAAACACTGAATAGCCTCACTCATCTGTGGGATTTAAGAAAAATAAGACAGTATGTTAGTAATACCCAGATATAATAGAAATGAGGTCTGGAAGGACCAGCTCACAATATGAAGCTTACCACAAAGAGTGGTGAGTATAGTTAGAGAAATAACTACATTAGCAACTATCATGGCAATGGTAGTGAGTGAGAGAAATAGAATGCCTGTCTTGAACACATGCATGGGAAGTGAGGGAGAAGGGAGATGGGGGCCATTGGTGGCATGAAGGTTGCACTGGTGAAGGGAGCTGTACTTGTTATGAATGAAACCCAACTATAAACATGTTTGTAACCATGGTGCTTAAATAAAGATATATTTTTAAATGTACTCATTTATACATCAAACATGCAATTCCAGTTGGACTAAATCTTCCATGCTTAAATTCAAGATCATCTTATAAGACTGCAAGGTGAAGAGAAAAAGGACTCGCTGGTCATAATATTCCCACCTCAAATGTGTGAAGTCTTGGATTCTGTCCCAGTGCCACTGCATACACCTAGACTGATCATGTCAGTTTTTAGGGGTTTTTTGTGGGGTTCATATTAGCAGTGTGAAGAGGATACTCCTGGCTATGCACTCAAGAATCACTCCTGTTCTGATCAGAGGACCATATAGGATGCTGAGAATGAAACACAGGTTGGCTATGTGCAAACCCTACCTGCTATACTGTGTATCTGGCCCCTCATATCAGCTATAGTGCTTATGTCCTGTAGTTCTTCCCTTTTTGGCCTTGTAACTACAATTTCTGGATGCATCATAGGTATGTGAGTGTACGTATTGCATTTAAACTTTGTGGTCAGGGCATGTCAATGCAAATGTGGATTTAAATCCCAGATCCTGGGTTCTTGAGACTTGTATGAAAAATTTGCATAAAAATTCAAAAGCTTCAGAAATTCAACTTTGCTGTACAGTTCAAGTAGATAGGGCCAGTCCCCTCCACAATGTTCAGGAATTAGTGTTTACTTTTGTACAATAGCACTAGTCCTGCCCAATCCCATGTGTGATGTCCTAATCATTTCCCCCTCACCATCTGCTAAATTTCAATGTACAAAACTTGGCATTGCCATTCTCTCTCCAGTATGCACATTCTTTATCTGATATCTGCATATGGAACCCTGTTACCTGTTCCCCTTTATTGAGTGACTGCTCTATACCCTGTTGCTGAGCCTTTCTGGTCTGCAATCAAGAGGCTCTTTGTCTCAAGAACTTTTCTTAGTTTCTGATTACTGATACCCATATGTGGGTGGTATTGCTTTTCTCCTGTTACCTCTCTGAGCAGAGATGAGGGCTCAAAGAGAGAAATTGCCATACTGGAACTTCCTTTTATCTGTTGTTATCTCCCACTACCAGCCATCTTATTATATATTCTGACGGGAGGCATACTTTTTAAATTGACAATGTTTAATCAATTAAATTAAGTTGTTTAACCTATATATTATTGGTTGAACAGATAATTCCAAAGAAAGATATATGGATGGCCAACACAGATATGAATCACTCTTAAAAATGTGAATCAAAACAACAATGAGATATCAACTCCTGCTGATGAGAATGGCACACATACAATAGTTTGCAACAAAACAGACTATATCGGTGGGATTGTGAGGACAAAGGAACCACCAGCCACTATTGGAGAGAAGGTCTTTTAGTTCAGCCTTTATGGAAATCAACATGGGGATCAATCATAAAATAAGAATAGAATTACAACATGCTATAGTGATAAAACTTCTCAGCATTAATTGCCAAAATATGAAAACATTAATTTGAAAAGGTATAATCCCACTGATGTTTATTGCCACACATAGTACAGAAGCCAAAATATTGAAACAAAGCCAATTTCTTACGACAGAGGAACGAATCAAGAATTCGAGGTATATATGCAGTAAAGATTGTGAAGCTCTAAGAAAGACCAAGATTACACAATGGATAAAACCAGAGGAAATAATTCATGCTAAGTGAAGTCAATCAAAAAAGGAAGAGACAAAATGATATCTCTTAACATATGGTACACAGTAAGCTAGCAAGAAAAGTATTAAATCATTTACTAATTAATGAGTTAAGTAGTAATACAATATCATTTCCTCCTATTAGGCTGCAGAGTATCAATAAATCTAACATCTATTGCATTTGAAATGTAGTAAATAGAATGCTTTTGGTCAATTTAGTATAATAGTGGATATTAGAATTTTCACATTGATTCAATGTGACTATGTACCTAAAATATTATTATGAAATATTTGTAATTCACTTTGGTCCCAATAAAAATTACTGAAATAAAACACACAAAAAAGGTCTGATTACCAATTAGAAGAGACTGTGTGTGTCGTCTGTGTGTGTTTCTCTACTGTACTGTCTCCTGAACCTCTCCTGAGTGGGCTGAGAAGGGCTGAGCAAAATCGCTCTCATAGAGTTGCCCAGGCCTAAAGACAAGGAGGACTGAGTCCCTGAGAGAAAACCGGCTATCAGCGGTAACTTGCAAAAAGGCAGTTCCTTTGCTTCGCGGTTGTGTACTCTTTCTAAAGAATGAACCGCACCACAACACACAGAAAAAAATCACACTACAAGCGTGACAATGGGTAAACCTCGCAGGCAAATATCCTGCACAGAGAATGAAGATGATAGTTCCGATGACCCAAAAATACCAAACATCTGATTAACCTCTCAGAGAAGGAGTTTGGAATAGAAATATGGAGGATCCTCGTGGAAATTAAAATATATAGTTCTAGCTGAAAAGAATGCAAAGAAAGAATTCAGAAAACTCCAAACTGAAATAACAGATCTGAAAACATAGTAGATCAACTGAAAAACTCAATGGAAAACCTCTCCAGCAGGGTAACAACTGCCAAGAACAGAATCAGTGAACTGGAATATCAAATGCATCACAAAATCCATACAGCAGAAGAGATTGGAAAAGAACCTTAAGGCAAATGATCAGACAATGGAAATGTACTCAAAGAATGTGAACAGATGAAAATAGAAATCTTTGATAAACTCAACAGAAACAACATAAAAATCATTAGAGTCACAGTGGTCCAGGAAGGGGATCCCCAGGAAGAATCAACAGTCAAGAACATCATCACAGAGAAACTCCCAGAGCTCAAGACTGCATGCCCGAAGAGTACCAGCTAAAAGAGACCTGAATAAAAACACCACAAGACACGTCCTAGTCACAATGATGAACCCTACAGATAGAGATAAAATACTAAAAGCAGCAAGATCAAAAACAGAAATTACATTCAAAGGAGCATCAATAAGATTTACAGAAGACATGTCAAAAGAAACTCTCAAGGACAGAAGACAGTGGTGGTATATTGTGACAAGACTGAATGAAATGGAGGCTTCACCTAGAACTCTGCACACAGCCTGACTCATGTTCAGGTTTGAAGGAAGGATACATAGCTTCATATAAGCAACAGCTCAGAAACTTTACAGATGCAAAACCAGCCTTAAAGGAAAAACTGAAAGGTCTACTCTAAGACAAGACAGACCAACAGACACCCAAACTTATACACAAAGATGACATTCAATCCCATGAAAATAATCTTCCTAATGTCAATGGACTAAATGCATCAGTTGAGAGACACAGAGTGGCTAAATGGATCAAAACCATAAATGCAACCTTCTGCTGAAGGTTTCTACAAGAAACACAACTGAATATTCAGAACAAAGACTCAAAATGAAAGGCTGAAAAATATCATCCAAGTAAACAATACGCTTTAAAAGCTGGGGTTGCCATATTAATATCAGACAACACAAGGTGGCAGGCTAGAAAATTATCGAACAAAAATCAATGGCCTTTTTATACACCAATAATGATAGGGAAGAAATGGACATTAGTAAACAACCCCATTCACATTAATGCCACACAAATTTAAATATCTTGGAGTCAACTTGACTAAAGATGTGAAGGACCTATACAAAGAAAACTATAACACACTGCTTCAAAAATAAGAGAGCACACTAGAAAATGGAAAAGCATACACTTCTCATGGATTGGCAAGAATAACATCATTAGAATGCAATGCTCTCCAAAGATATCCATGACATTCTTCAAAGAAGTGGGTCAAACACTTCTGAAATTCATTTAGAAAAATAAACAACCTCGAATAGCTAAAGCACCCCTTGGGAAAAAATATGGGAGGCATTACATTCCCAAAATTTAAACTGTATTTCAAAGCAATAGTTATCAAAACAGCATGGCATTGGAATAAAGACAGACCCTCAGATCAGTAAAATAAGCTGGAGTACTCAGATATTAATCCCCAGACTTAAAATCACCTAGTTTTGATAAAGGAGCAAGAAATCTTTAATGGAGCAAAAAAAAGTCTCTTCAACAGGTTGTGTAGGCAAAACTGGTTAGCCACTTGCAAAATGGCTAACTTAGATCCCCATCTAACATCATGTACGAAGGTAAATCTAAATGGATTAAAGACCTTGATATCAGAGCTGAAACCATAAGGTATATAGAACAACATGTATGAAAAACACTCCATGACATTGAGACTAAAGATTTAAGGGGGAAACAAGCACTCTCTAAACAAGTGGAAGCAGAGATAAACAGCTGGGAATATATTAAGCTGGGAAGCTTCTGCACCTCAAAGGAAATAGTGCCCAGAATACAAGAGCCACCCACTGAGTGGGAAAAACTATTCACTCAATACCCATCAGATAAGGGGCTAATATCTAAAATATACAAGGCACTGACAGAACTTTACAACAAATCAAGTCTCATCAATGGAGAGAAGAAATGAACAGACTTTGATAAGAAGAAATACAAATGGCCAATAGGCATATGAAAAAAATGCACCACTTCACTAATCATCAGGGAGATGCAAATCAAAAGAACTATGGGGTTCCATCTCATGCCACAGACATTGGCATACATCACAAAGAATGTCAATAAGCAGTGCTGGCGGGTATGTGGAAATAAAGGAACACTTATTCACTAATGGTGGGAATGTCATCTAGTCCAACCTTTACGGAAAGCAATATGGAGATTCCTCCAAAGCCTGAAAATTAAGAGCCCATACTATCCAGCTATTCCATTCCTAGGGATATACCATAAAAACACAAAAATATAATACAAAAACCCCGTCCTCACACCTATATTCATTGCAGAGCTATTTACTATTGCCAGACTTTGGAAACAACCAAGATGCCTTTCAACAGATGAATGGCTAAAGAAACTGTGGTACATATAAACAATGGAATATTATGCAGCCGTCAGGAGATATGAAATCTTGAAATCATTCTATACATGGATGTACATGGAATCTATTATGTGAATGAAATAAGTCAGAGGAAGAGAATTAGACACAGAATAGTGTCACTCATCTATGGGATTTAAGAAAAATAAAAGACATTTTTGAAATAATCCTTAGAGACAAAGAGAAGGCTGGAAGGTCCCGCTCACAACAGAAGTGATGTGCGCAGTTCGAGAAATAATTACACTAAGAACTATCATAATAATGTGAATGAATGATGGAAGTAGAAAGTCTATTTAGAGTACAGGTGGAAGTGAGGTGAGAAGGAGGGACATTTGGGACATTGGTGGTGGGAATGTTGCACCGGTGAAGGAGGGTCTTCTTTCCATGACTGAAACTCAACTATAATCATATTTGTATTCAAGGTATTTAAATAAAGATATTAATATAAAAATTTATGATGTGGTGGTAGAATATTATGCATAGGGAACTGTCAATAAAATATTTCAAGTAACTAATTATTTTAAATAAAACAACAATATTTTATATAATAAAAATGAAATAAACAAAAACTAAATTTTAAAACTGCTGTAACTTTCTCAATTCCCCTTCTGGTGATTTTATCTAAACACAGAAAAGAAAGAATAAGTGAAAATGTGTAATAGTTAAAAAGTGTAATATGTGTGTTTAGGGACTAAAATTAAATTTTAAGAAGGAAATATTTAAATTTTGGGTTATTCACATTGTGATTATTATTAAAAAGGAATATTTAGACTTTAATTTTATAGCTAATTAAGAGATTTTATATTACAAATTTAAGTAGATTTTCTGCCAAAAGTATTTATAATGCATTTTTATGAAGCAGAAATACTTTTTCTCACTAATTAACTCCCACCATAACATGTAGAAAAAAATCACACTACTAACTTGACAGTAGGGTAACAATATAGGCAAACACCATGCACAGAGAATGAAGTTCTGATGACACCAAAATACCAACCACCAAATCAGACTCTCAGATGAGGTTCTTAGAATAAAATATAGAGGATGTTCACAGAATTCAAAGAAAACTTAGCTCAAGCTGAACAAAACACAAATACAGAATTCAGAATACTCCAAACTGAAAGAACAGGACTGAAAAACTCAGTAGATGAATGGAAAATCTCAATGGAAAGTCTCTTCTATGTGGTACAAAAGGCACTCTCATCCACTGCTGTGGGAATGCCCCCTAGTCAAACCCCTATGGAGAACAGTCTGGAGAGGACTCAAGGAACTGAGAATAGAGCTGCCATTCGACCCAGCAATTGCTCTCCTAGGCAATTCCCAAGTGGGAAGGACATTCATCCCAAAGTACATGTGCACCCCACTATTTATAGCAGCACTCAGTATAATAGCCAAGTCTTGGAACCAATATCGATGTCCAACAACAGATGAATGGATCATTAAGATGTGGTATCTATACACAATGGAATACTACATGGCAGTCAGAAATGATACAATCACAGACTTTGCAGCAATGTGGATGGATCTAGAACATATTATTTTAAACGAAGTAAGTCAGAAGACAAAAGATAAATACAGAATGGTAGCACTATTCTGAAGCACCTAGAACATATACCTTATATACAACTAATACTCAACAATCAAATAACAGGGTTTAATAGGGTAGAAACTCCAAACACTGTAACAGTCAACAAATACCGGGAAGTAGTGTCCAAAACATATGTAAGAAAAACAACACAAACTCTTGACTACACATTATACCACAAGGAAACCAACAGCAGCAGAAACAGCAGCATAGAGAAAACAGGTATGTAATCAGCCTTCTACCACAAAGGTTCATAATATCTCCTTAAGGATCTCATACAGAAATACAGGTGAAGAATACCATGGGAAATCACTGACTCCAACAGAAACATCTCATATCAATATGTCTTAATGCCTTAATCTTACAATATTTAAAATAACCTCTCATCTTTTCTGTCCACAGGCATTTTGGGATACAAAGGATGGACAAACTAAGATGGCATCTTGGGGCTCAGTCACACGAGATACCATATCCGGCTTGCACTAAGAGAATGTCCCGAGTAAACTCTTTAACATACACTTTATCTCTAGGTTATACCTTCTTTTATGACTTGAAGCACATGACGAGCCAGACCACTGAAGCAGCAACAGTAACCTACAGACTTATACTACAGGCCCTACTCATCAAACAAATTCAAGCAAACTAGAATTCCCTTGCTCTTTTCTCCTCTCTTCTCACTACTTTCTTCTTTTTCTTTTCTCTTCTTTTCTCACCTCCTTTTCTTTTTAATGTATTTTCTCTTTTCTTCTTTTCTGCCCCTTCTATATACTTTCCCCTTTCCCCCCTTTGGATATCTGACTATCCCTGCACCCCCAACCCCATCTAGATTTCCCACCTTATTAAAACTCTTCACCCTCAGTTCTTAATCCATTAGGCATCAAGACTGACCTACTACACCAACGAACCAGTACCCATCACCCAAGTGAAGGGACAGCCAGTCAAACCCACACCTCATCCCCAGCAAGAAGAGGCAACCAACTCCCCTGCTGACTCATGCTGTGTGTCCCTCCTTACCAATTCTTCTAATATGGACTGTTACTTGAAAACGGACTTAGCTCTAAAAGTACCCCCAAAGCAAGAAATCTTCCCAAGACCTTCCTGCCGCGATTTTCTTACCAATCTGAAGAAGTTCAGGGTGCATTATGAAAAGATGCTCAGGAACCCATACACCACAAGAAAATCCCAGAAGACAATGGGAAAACCTATACTTCCATCATAAGTACAAGACCTGTACACAGTACCTCTTTACCTGCTTTTCCCCCAAATGCAAGGTAGTCTATTGCATCATTTTGTTCCTTTAATTACCTTGTTATTTCATTTTTATATATTTATCTGAGCATATATAGTTTTATTTCTATTTTTTTAATATTTTTGGGAGTGTGACCTGCTCTCTTTTCTTCTCTTTTCACCCCCAAAAGCACCGACAATATAATGTAGCACCGTTTCCCCCTGCAAAGACACACTAAAAAAAGAAAAAGTCTTACATATAAAAGTAAGTTCTTATCTAATAGGGATAAGATCTCATACTTGTTTACAATACAGGGACATCTCCCACCCTGAAAATATGTCATGTGGACCCAACTTAGACCCCAGGTTATTAGACATCATTCATCCAGCCTTGAATCCTGGATTCCAGACATAGAAATGAAACAGTTCTTCACAACAGGTACAGAAAACAAATCCCGTCTGGGACATCATTATTACTGCTGGGACACATCAAGTGCCAGCTCTAAAGTGATGTCCTGACAACGAGGAAAATGGGAACAACTTGGCCTAAGAGCAGTTTATCCTACCCCAATAGCTAAGGATAAGACAAAATCAGAAGACTTGACACCCTTTGGTCTGTCCAAAAGCCAAGATTGTGATCTACAGATGACTGGCTGATAGGACCATGACCGTACTGTATGTATCCTGGGACCAATAAAAAAAAAGCCCTAGTCTGGAGTTTGAGCTATGGCCTGCACAACAACCATGATCTCCAGTTCCAAAGGTCTGAGAAAATTGCAACGGAATGGGTCTTCTGGAAACATCCTAGGATCAACGCAAAGACCAAGACCACCAACCGCAGAAGACAGATTAAAATGACACTGAGGGAGAAGAACTTCTAGAACCACAAAGAAAGACTTCATCATAAGTTCCACCCCTTGACTTGTGTAGATACCGAGATCTTTAGATACAGAGGTCTGACTTTATCACCCAGGATGGAGCAGAAGTCTTCCAAACAGCACGAAAGCACCAAGGGGAGAGTAAATTAACCTGTACAGAGTCTATAGTTAATCCCATGACAATATTCTCCAAGGCTGGAGATATCCTGTAGCTCTTAGGCCGAGGGAATTCCTCTTTGAATTACCCCAAGATTTAATGTGCCGGTGCCTGTGCAGGAGGGAAAGAAAAAAAAGCACAAAACAATTTTTTCTCCTTTTTTATTTATCTATCTAGTTTTTGTCAATTTCATTGTTTTGATGTGGTTATTGAACTTGTTGCCGTCATTTATATTTATATATTTATTTTCTTCCTTTCTTTTCTTTCTTTATGTGCTCTGCCAAGTTTTTATTTCAAGATCATGGCTTTTATGTGGTGCTTACCTTTATTGTTGGAGTGCTCACTGGATATTTTATTTGACACTTCTTTTTGTACTGTTGCGGTGATTCACCTTTTTCCCCTTCATCTCTCAAACCGATGACAAGAGCCTCTAGAAGGACTCCGCCCATTTCTGGCGTATTTCATTGCCTACCCCCAGTTTATTACTTTTCTCTTCTTCAAACAAAACCATGTAACTTTATCTATCTAGTCCCGCCTCCCAGAGAGAGCTACCAAGACAAAACAGGTGTAAGACCACTAGTAGCACGTTAGGCACAGAGGCGACCACATATTCTTGCAGCCCCGGGGGTGAGGGAGGAAGATATGGGAGGTAGGATGGGAACGGATGTGTAGGGAGAACAATTTGGTGATGGGAATCCCCCTGATATTAAGTTAACATGTACCTAAAGTATTATTGACAACAATATGTAAGCCATTATGATCAAAATAAAAATTATATTAATTAAAAAAACAAAAACTACAATGAATTACCATCTCACACAACAGAGACTGGCACACATCACAAAGAACAAGAACAATCAGTGCTGGCAGGGATGTGGAGAGAAAGGAACTCTTATTCGCTGCTGGTGGAAATGCTGTCTAGTCCAGCCTTTATAGAAAACAATATGGAGATTCCTCAAAAAACTGGAAATTGAACTCCCATATGATCCAGGTATACCATTCCTAGGGACATACCCTAGGAACACAAAAATACAATTCAAAACATCCTTCCTCACAGCTATATTCATTTCAGGGCTATTGTATACAATAGTCAGACTCTGGAAACAACCAAGATGCCCTTTAACATATGAATGATAAAGAAGTTGTGGTACATATACACAATGGTATATTATGCAGCCATCAGGAGAGATGAAGTCATGAAAGTTTTCTATAAGAGTATGTACATGGAATCTATTATGTTGAGTCTTTTAAGTCATAGGGAGAGAGATAGACACAGAATAGTCTCATTCATCTATCGATTTTAAGAAAAATTAAAGACAGTACTATAATAAGGCCTTGAGATAATAAAGTTAAGGGCTGAAGGGGCTGGAAGGACAGGCTCACAATTTGAATCTGACCACAAAGAGTGGTGAATTCTGTTAAGGAAATAACTACACTTACAGCTAACATGACAATGTTAAAGAATGAGAGAAGTAGAATGCCTGTCGTGAATACAGGCAGGGGTGGGAAGGAGGCGGGGCTCCGGTGGTAGAAATGTTGCACTGGTGACGGGGGGGTATTCTGTTTTTAACTGAAACCCAACTACATACATGCTTGTAGTCATGGTGCTTAAATAAAGATTTAGATTTAAAATAAAAGTTTCTCTATGGCGAAATAAACCCTGGTTAAAATTAGAAGACAGCTAATGGAATAGGAACATATAAAAAATAAAGGGACTGATTTTTGTTGAGGAGATGTGGTAAGAAAGGAACTTTCATCTTCTGCTGGTGGGAATGCTGCCTCATCTAACTCCTATGAAAAACAGTATGTAGAGTACTCAGTAACCTCAGAGTTGAGCTGCTATATGACACAGCAATCGCACTCCTGTATGTCTATCCTCAAGATGGAAGGACATTCAACCCAAACTATGTATGTTCTCCACTATTTATCACAGCACTCAGCATAATAGCCAAGATTTGGAACCAACCTCGATTCCCAACAACAGATAAGTGGATCATGAAGATGTGGTACTTATGCACAATGGAATACTGCATAGCATTTAGAAATGATACGATTATGGATATTACAGCAACATGGATGCATCTAGAAAATATGTTAAATGAAGTAAGTGAGAAGAATAAGGACAAATACAGAATGATAGAAGTTATCTGAGGTATTTGGAACATATACAATATATACTTATAATACTCCATGGACAAATACAATGGTCTAATAGGGCAGGAACTCCAAGCACCATAAGTGTCAGCATATAGAAAGGAGAACTGTTCAAATCAAGCAGAAGATGGGCAACACACAGCCTCGACTAGCCATTATACCACAAAGAAATTACAAATAATGAAAACAATGCTTTAGAATGAACAGGTTTGCAATCAACCTCTAATTACAAAGGCCTATAAAAATCATTAGATATTTATCTACAGAACCATGTGCAGAATATGATTGGAAGCCAGGAAATCCAGTTGCAGTGATTACTCAAATATGTTTTAATTCCTTAATTTTTTTCAGGTATAAAATAATCCTTCAGCTTCTTTCTTGACAGTGGTTCCTGGAAACATAGGGTGGGCACTCTATTTCTATGCCTCAGTGCTCAATCCTATTAGACACCATATAAAGTGCTCATTCTGACAATGCCTTGATAAGATATCTAATTTAATCATGTCCTTTTGTTTATATTTCTATTAGAACCTAAACAATATGACAATTCAGACCAATGAAACAGTCAATGGAATACCACAGACTTATGTTTCAGGTTCCACTCATTGAATAAGTTTCTGCAAATTACCATCTCCTTTTTACTCTTTTTATTCTTTTCTTTTTTTCTCTTTTTATTTTTTCTTACTATTTATTTTTTTCTTCCTCTCCTTTCTTCTTCTTTATAAATTCAATCTGTTAAATAAGCACACAGTCAGTTTATCTTTAGGAAAGAAATCTCAATATATAAGATGTGGCAGATGACACTACATAGGGTAACCATTTCTTATAGAACTCACTACCACATTGCTTAGTACTCTAGAGGCAAAAACTATTCTTATCCTAAAATGTTCTAGCCACTATCTAAGCCTGAAACCTTCACTTAGCAAATACCACATCAGTCATGGACAAAATGCCTAGATATTGGAAAACCTTCCAACTCTGACACACCAGTCACATTTTCTTTTCCTTTTTTAACTTATATTTACTGTATTTCCTTATCTTTATTTTCCCTTCTCTCTTGTTTTCATTTCTCTCCTAATCTATATCTTGGCTCAGACCCAAACTATGAGGGTCAGGCCTCCAGCAACAACGTGAATAGATTTCTAATGTCTGTCTATATGTGGGCATGAGTTTGTATACAGTGGTTTTCACTCTGATTGTCAAGCCTAAACTGTAAAGAATCCATGTCTATAGTTTATATAGCCCCTTCTCCTCATTCAGAAACTCTTCTATTCTCTCATCCCTTAATCCCAATCCATTATCCCTCCTTATTTAACCATTTTACCCCTAGCTCTTAAATCATTAGGAACTGATACCGAACTCCTGCCCCTATAAACGACCACCCAGCTCCCAAAACTAAACAACACCTTCTAAGTCTCACATCTCTTGCCCCAGCAAAAAACTATAGCGCAACAAACCTTCTGATTAATGCTATGTGGCCCTTCTCACCTCCCCAAAAAGTGGACTGTTTTACGCTACAGGATTCAGCTTCAAAAGGACCCCAGCTCAACAACACTACCTGATTCCTTTTTTTTTTTTACATTTTTTTAAATTTATTTAAACACCTTAATTACATACATGATTGTGTTTGGGTTTCAGTCATGTAAAGAACACCACCCATCACCAGTGCAACATTCCCATCACCAATGTCCCAAGTCTCCCTTCGCCCCACCCGACCCCCGCCTGTACTCTAGACAGGCTCTCCATTTTCCTCATACATTCTCGTTATTAGGACAGTTCAAAATGTAGTTATTTCCCTAACTAAACTCATCACTCTTTGTGGTGAGCTTCCTGAGCTCCAGCTCTTTTCTCTTTTGTGTCTGAAAATTATTATTACAAGGGTGTCTTTCATTTTTCTTAAAACCCATAGATGAGTGAGACCATTCTGCGTTTTTCTCTCTCTCTCTGACTTATTTCACTCAGCATAATAGATTCCGTGTACATCCATGTATAGGAAAATTTCATGACTTCATCTCTCCTGACAGCTGCATAATATTCCATTGTGTATATGTACCACAGTTTCTTTAGCCATTCGTCTGTTGAAGGGCATCTTGGTTGTTTCCAGAGTCTTGCTATGGTAAATAGTGCTGCAATGAATATAGGTGTAAGGAAGGGGTTTTTGTATTGTATTTTTGTGTTCCTAGGGTATATTCCTAGGAGTGGTATAGCTGGATCGTATGGGAGCTCGATTTCCAGTTTTTGGAGGAATCTCCATATCCCTTTCCATAAAGGTTGAACTAGACGGCATTCCCACCAACAGTGGATAAAAGTTCCTTTCTCTCCACATCCCCGCCAACACTGTTTATTCTCATTCTTTGTGATGTGTGCCATTCTCTGGGGTGTGAGGTGGTATCTCATCATTGTTTTGATTTGCATCTCCCTGATGATTAGTGTTGTGGAACATTTTTTCAAGTGTCTTTTGGCCATGTGTATTTCTTCTTTGTCAAAGTGTCTGTTCATTTCTTATCCCCATTTTTTGATGGGGTTAGATGTTTTTTTTCTTGTAAAGTTCTGTCAGTGCCTTGTATATTTTGGAGATTAGCCCCTTATCTGATGGGTGTTTAGATATGCTACATCCTCTTCCTTCAACCGTGGAAGATTATAAGAGTCCAAGAATTTATCCATTTCTTCCAGGTTCTCATTTTTAGTGACATAGAGTTTTTCAAAGTAGTTTCTGATTACCCTTTGAATCTCTGTCTTATCAGTAGTGATCTCTCCTTTTTCATTCCTGATACGAGTTATCAAGTTTCTCTCTCTCTCTTTCTTTGTTAGGTTTGCCAGTGGTCTATCAATCTTGTTTATTTTTTCAAAGAACCAACTTCTGCTTTCGTTGATCTTTCGGATTGTTTTTTGAGTTTCCACTTCGTTGATTTCTGCTCTCA
Source organism: Suncus etruscus (assembly GCF_024139225.1). Classification (NCBI taxonomy): domain Eukaryota; kingdom Metazoa; phylum Chordata; class Mammalia; order Eulipotyphla; family Soricidae; genus Suncus; species Suncus etruscus. The sequence goes on from NC_064868.1 coordinate 86,075,207, forward strand.
ACTTTGTTATTTCCTTCTGTCTTCCTATTCTTGGGTCCTTTTGTTGAGCATTTTCTAGTTCTATTAGCTGTGTCATTAAGCTACTCAGGTAAGCTCCTTCTTCCTTCCTGATGTGTGCTTGCAAAGCTATAAATTTTCCTCAGTACTGCTTTTGCTGTGTCCCATAAGTTCTGAGAGTTTGTGTCTTTATTGTCATTTGTTTCCAGGAACCTTTTGATTTCCTCCTTGATTTCATCTTGGACCCACTGGTTATTGAGCATGAGGCTGTTTAACTTCCAGGTGTTAAAGTTTTTCTTCTGAGTCCCTTTGGAATTCACAAATAATTTCAGAGCTTGTGGTCAGCGAAGGTAGTCTGCAAAATTTCTATCCTCTTGATCTTATGGAGGTATGTTTTATGTTCCAGCATGTAGTCTATCCTGGAGAATGTCCCATGTACATTGGAGAAGAATGTGTATCCAGGTTTCTGGGGGTGGAGTGTCCTATATATATCCACTAGGCCTCTTTCTTCCATTTCTCTCCTCAGGTCTAGTATATTCTTGTTGGGTTTCAGTCTGGTTGACCTATCCAGTGTTGACAAAGCCGTGTTAAGGTCCCCCACAATTATTGTGTTGTTGTTGATATTATTTTTCAGATTTGTCAACAGTTGTATTAAATATTTTGCTGGCCCCTCATTCGGTGCATATATGTTTAGGAGAGTGAATTCTTCCTGCTCTACGTACCCCTTGATTAAAATAAAATGTCCGTCTTTGTCCCTTACAACCTTCCTGAGTATAAAGTTTGCATTATCTGATATTAGTATGGCCACTCCAGCTTTTTTATGGGTGTTGTTTGCTTGGATAATTTTTCTCCAGCCTTTTATTTTGAGTCTATGTTTGTTCTGACTATTTAGGTGCGTTTCTTGTAGGCAGCAGAAGGTTGGATTGAGTTTTTTGATCCATTTAAACACTCTGTGTCTCTTAACTGGTGCATTTAGTCCATTGACGTTGAGAGAAAGAATTGTCCTGGGATTTAACACCATCTTTATTTCAAAATTTGGTGTGTCTTTTGGGTAGTCTTGTCTTAGATTAGGTCTTTCAGTTTTTCTCTTAAGACTGGTTTTGTTTCTGTGAAGTTTCTGAGCTGTTTTTTGTCTGTGAAACCATGTATTCTTCTGTCAAACCAGAAAGTGAGTTTTGCTGGGTATAGTATTCTGGGTGAAGCATTCATTTCATTCAGTCTTGTCACAATATCCCACCACTGCTTTCTGGCATTGAGTGTTTCTGGTGACAGGTGTGCTGTAAATCTCAGGGAAGCTTGCTTGAACGTGATTTCCCCTTTTGATCTTGCTGTTTTCAGAATTCTGTCTCTATCTGTGGGATTTGTCATTGTGACTAGGATGTGTCTTGGGGTGGTTTTTCTGGGGTCTCTTTTGGTTGGTACTCTTCGGGCATTCAGGATTTGATTACATATATTCTTTAGCTCTGGAAGTTTCTCTTTAATGATGTTCTTGACCGTTGATTCTTCCTGGAAATTTTCTTCCTGGGTCTCTGGGACTCCAATGATTCTTAAGTTGTTTCTGTTGATCTTATAAGAGACTTCTATTTTCATCTCTTCCCATTCGTTGACTAATTTTTCCAGTGTCTGCTCATTTGCTTTAAGTTTTTTGTCCAATCTCTCCTGCTGTATGGAATTGTTATGTATCTCATCTTCCACAGCACCAAGTCTATTCTCAGCTTCTGATACCCTGTCCCAGAGCTTATCCATTTTGTCATTCACTTCGTTTACTGACTTTTTCAGTCCTGTTAGTTGACATGTTATTTCAGTTTGGAGTTTTGTGATTTCTGTCTTCATATTTTCTTGGTTCTTATTAGTGTTCTGTTCAACTCGATCCATGGTTTCTTGGAGTCAGTTGAGCATCTTCCATATTGCTAGTCTAAAGTCCTTATCTGAGAGGTTGATTAGTTTGTTGGTCATTATCTGGTCCTCAGAATTGTCATCTTCATTCTCTATGTCTGATGCTGGCCTGCGTTGTTTCCCCATTGTCACACTTGTATTGTGGGTTTTTCTACGTGTTGTGGTGGGGTTCATTGTCTATATGATGCAGGCAGCACACTCCTCTAGCTCCTCCCTTTCTGGATGGGCTGACTTGCCTCTAAGGGAGGGGAGTCCTCCGTGGATGAAGCCTCACACTGGGTCAAATCTTAGGCCCAAGCATGCAACAGAGAAGACAGTCCGGAGAGAAATGTTTGCTTCTGTGATATAGCGCCGTTCTTAGTGTGATTTTTCCTTCTTGTTGCAATGGTGTTCTTTCCTTAGAAAGAGTGCATGGCCGCGTAGCGAAGCAGAGCGGCTGTGCTCCACTGGAGCCTCTTTTTGCGCCACTCGCAAGAGCTTCACGCAAGAGGACAGTAGACAGACATAGACAGGTCACACTCAGAGTTTTTCACAGTTGGGCCCCAATGGGCCGGTGTACTTTCGCGGATTTTCCCCGCCTGGTGTCACACACAGGGAGCCGGCTTTTGCAAAGCCTTGCTGGTTTTCATTCTCTGTAGTTCCTCCCTGAAAATGGCGTCTGGGCGAGCGAGGTTTCTGGAGCCTCTTTTTGCCCCACTCGCAAGAGTTTCACGCAAGAGGACAGTAGACAGACATAGACAGGTCACACTCACAGTTTTTCACAGTTGGGCCCCACTGGGCCGGTGTACTTTCGCGGATTTTCCCCGCCTGGTGTCACACACAGGGAGCCGGCTTTAGCAAAGCCTTGCCGGTTTACTACCTGATTCCTTAATGCTGCAAATCTTTTCTCAAACTCAACAAGACCACAGTGTGTAGTGGAAAATTACATAGGATTTCACCTCCCACAAGAATATCTCAAAAGACATAACACCTATTTTTCCTTTGTATGTTTAATAGATTTATTATAATGTTTCTTAGGGTGTTTATTGCCTAACATAAATGTAGCCTCCTCCATCACTTTTTATCTTTTATTTATTTCTTCTATTATATATAGTTATACATTTTCTTTAACTTCACCTGTTTTTGTTATGCTTCTTACAAAAAGATAGAAGAAAAATTCTTCCCTGGGATAAAAGCTCAGGTCAATCAGGGCACAGAGATTGTGTAGCTGTCACTCTTACCTCCAAATGCACCAGCAATATAATATGACACCATATGCTTTAGGATAGGCACAGTAAAGAAGGGTAAACTTATGCACAGAAAGAAGTTATTATCTTCTAGGGATGAGAACTCATACTTTTTATAATACAGGGCACCTCCCACCTGAACATGTGTCTTATGGACACAACTTAAACTCCATGAGATTGGACAGTGATCATCTAACCCCAAACCCCAGATCCCCATTGTTCTTGAAACAATACCAGGAACAAAACTCCCCTTGGGATACTCCTAATACCACTCTGGCACCAACTTGGGCCAGTTTTGATATGACATCCTGACAATGAGGAAACGGCAACAACTTGATCTAAGAAAACGTTATCCTATCTCAGCACCTAACAGATGAAATTAGAAGAAATGTCATTCTTTGATCTGTGCAAAAACCAAGAGTGCTAACTACAGAAGACTGATTTTGACAACTATAATTGGGCAGAACTTATCTGGGACCAATAAGAAACTACCCTACACTTTAGCCCAGAACTTGTACAAAAATCAAGGTCTCTAATTCCAGAGGTCCAACTTTGATAACTGAGACAGAGCAGAACATTTGGAATCATAATAAAGACGCTATCATAGGGTTTGGCCTAGGATCTGACCAAAAAACAAGACCACTTATTACAGAAGACTGATTTCAACAACAATGATGAAACAGAACTGCTAGAACCATAAAGACTCTATCCTAAACTTTGTCTTATGACCTGTGCAAATACCAATATCTCTAGCTACAGAGGCTAATTTTATCATTCGCAACTGAGTGGAAAGTTTCCTGGTACAATAAAAGAAATTGGGTTGTGTTAATGAGAATGTATAGAGCCAGTAGTTTTCCAGTGACAGTATGCTTCAAGGGATGAGAAACCCTGAATCTTTTAGGCCAAGGGAATTCCCTTTCTTATTTCCCCAATACATACTGTGCCCACAAAATCTTACCACACCAACACTCCGTCCTTTTTGTAAATTTTTTAATTCATTTTTTCTCTTTCTCTTTTTTCTTCTTCTTTTCTTTCTTTTCCACTCTTGTGGTTATTATTTGGTGGTTTTTTTATTGCTGGTGCTTTTTTATAGTTACTGTCTTTTTTACTGTTGTTTGTTGGATTTTTGTTATGTTTTTCTTTTTTATCTGCTTTCAGCAGAACCACACAACTTGAATCATCTTGTTAAGCCTCATGACTTGAGGGGAAAATAAAAATGAATGGTACCAGGACCACACAGTCGAATGAATATTGAGTGATCAGATTTAAACTCCAAACACAAAGTCAACAACAACAGGATCGATACTGTATCTACAACAAGTTATACACACATGGGAACAGTTACACTAGCTCTCTGGGGGGGGGGGCAAAGGAGAGAAATATGGGAAACATGCTCGGAAAAGGGGTGGAGGGAGGACAACCCTGGTGGTAGGAATGGCCCTAATTTATTGTCACTATGTACCTTAAATATTACTATGAAAGATTTGTTATTCACTTTTTGTCCCAATAAAATTATTATAAAAAGAAAAGAAAGACAGTAGAAAAAAAACAGGAAATTAAACAGCTCAATATTTAACAACCAATGGGTTAGGGATAAAATCAAAGAAGAAATAAAAAATATTTCTGAAAACAAATGACACTGAAGATACAAATGATCAGAATGTATGGGACACAGCAAATGCGGTACTAAGAGGAAAATTTATCACTTTGCAAGAACACATCAGGAAGAAGGGGCATACATAAAAAACTTAATAACAAAGCTTACAAAATTATGATCAACAAATGATCAACAAAAGAAACCCAAAATAGGTAGGCAGAAGGAAATAGCAGAGCTTAGAGCAGATATCAATAAAATGGAAATCTAAAATACAATACAATATAAAATCCAAAATACAATCCAAAAGTTCAAAGAAAGCAAAGACTGGTTCTTTGAAAAAATAAACAAGATTGATAAACCACTAGCAAAACTCACAAAGAAAAGAAGAAAAATAAACTTAATAAACTGGATTAGAAATGTAAAAGGGGAGATCACTACAGATACTGTAGAGATTCAAAGAGTAATCAGTGACTACTTTGAGAAACTCTATGCAACAAAACTTGAGAACCTGGAAGAAATGAATAAATTTTTGGACTCTTATAATCTTCCACCATTCTTATAATCATCCTGGTTACAGGATAATCTAGCATTTCTAAACAGACCCATCACTACAGAGGAATTTAAGATGGTAATCAAAAGGCTTCCCAAAAACAAAAGCCCCGGCCCAGATGGATTCACTAACAAATTCTTTCAAGGCTTTCAAGAATAATTACTAACAATCCTTGCCAGGCTCTTTCATAAAATTGAAGAATCAGGAACACTTTCATAGCTTTCATGAAGCTAGCATCACCTTGATACCACAATCAGACAAATATGAAGCCAAAAAAAAAAACTACAGACCAATGAACACATGTGCAAAGATCCTTAACAAAAGCTTGGCAAATAGGATCCAATGCCTCATCAAGAAGCTTATTCACCACGACCAAGAAGGTTTCATTCCAGGAATGCAAGGATGGTTTAACATACATAAATCAATCAACATAATATAACATATAAACAAATAGAAAGATAAAAGCCACATTATTATATCAATAGATGCAGAGAAAGCATTTGATAAGATCCAACACCCATTCTTGAAAAAGACTCTCATCAAGATGGGAATGAAAGGAACCTTTCTCAATATAGTCAAGACCATCTACCACAAGCCAATATCAATTATTATCATCAATAGAAATAAACTAATATCACTTCCTATAAAATATGGTACAAGACAAGGCTGCCCTTTCTCATCTCTACTATTCAACATAGTGCTGGAATATCTTGCCTTAGCTATTGGGCAAGAAAAAGATACCAAGGTCATCCAGATAGAAAAGGAAGGAGTTAAGCTCTCACTGTTTGGAGACGACATGATACAATATATAGAAAACCCTAAAGACTCACCTACAAAGCTTCTAGAAACAATAGATTCATATACCAAAGTTGCAGGCTATAAAATTAATACACAAAAATCAATGACTTCTTATATACCAATAATGATAGAGGAGAAATGGATGTTACAAAACATTCTATTCAGACCAGTGTCACACAAACTCAAATACCTTGGAGTCAACTTAACTAAAGAAGTGAAGTACTTATACAAAGGAAACCACAAAATCTTGCTTCAAAAAATAAAAGAACACAGGAAATGGATACTCATAACCTGCTCATGGATTAGTAGGATTAGTATCATTAAAAATGGCAATACTCCCCAAAGCTTTGTACAGATTCAATGCAATCCCTGTAAAAATACACAAAGAAGTGGATCAAACACTCTTAAATTTTATTTGGAAAAATAAACACCCACGAATCACTAGAGCAACCCTTGGTATTAGGAATAGGGGAGGAATGACTTTCCCCAACTTTAAATTATATTATAAAAATTATTAAAACAGCATGATATTGGAATAAAGACATACCCTCAGATAAGTAGGATAGACTTGAGTATTCAGAGTGTTCACTAAACATACAATAATATCTGATAATATTTGATAATGGGGCAAGTAACACAAAATGGAGCAAAGAAAGCCTCTTCAACAAGTGGTGCTGGAACAACTGGTTAGCCACATGTATAAAAGCAAAATCAGACCCCTATATAATACCATACAGAAAGGTCAAATCCAAATAGATTACAGACCTTGATATCAGACCCGACATCATAAAGTATATAGAACAACATGTAGGTAAAATATTCCATGACATCAACACTAAAGGTATCTTCAAGGAGGAAACATCACTCTCCAAACAATTGGAAACAGGAATAATCCGATGGGACTATATTAAGCTGAGAATCTTCTGCACTTTAAAGGAAATAATGACTAAGATACAAAAGCCCCCACACAGAATGGAAAAAACTATTTACTCAATACCCATCATCTAAGGGGCTAATATCCAAAGTATACGAGACACTGACAGAAATTAACAAGAAAAAAAAACCTACCCTCATCAAAAATGGCAAGAAGAAATGACACTTTCTCGAAGAGGAAATACAAATGACCAAAAGGCACCATCTCATGCCACAGCGACTGGCACACATCACAAAAAAAAAAAAAGAGTAATCTGTGCTGGCAGGGATGTGAATGGAAAGGAACTCCAATTCACTGTTGGTGGGAATGCCATCTAGTCCAGCTCTTATGAAAAATAATATGGAGAGACCTCAAAAAACTGGAAATTGAGCTCCCATTTGAGCCAACTATTCCACTCCTAGGGATATGCCCCAGGAGCATAAAAACACAACGCAAAAATGCCTTTCTCACAACTATATTCATTGCAGTACTATTTACAATAGCCAGACTCTGTAAACAAACAAGATGCCCTTCAAAAGATGAATGGCAAAAGAAACTGTGATACATATACAAACTGGAATAATATTCAGCTGTTAGGAGAGATGAAGTTATGAAATTCTCCTATACATGGTGTACATGGAATCTATTATGCTGAGTGAAATAAGTCAGAGGAAGAGAGATAGGCAAAGAATAGTCTCACCCATCTCTGGGTTTTAAGAAATATAAAAGACATTATTGTAATAATGCCCAGAGACAATAGAGATGAGGGCTGGAGAACTGGCCCACAGTATGAAGCTCACCACAAAGAGTGGTTAGTTCAGTTAGAGGAATAACTACACTGACAACTATCATAACAATGTCAATGGGTAAGAGAAGTGCAAGGCCTGTCTTGAATACACAGGGGGGGGGGAGATGGGAAATGGCAGGCATTGGTGGTTGGAATGTTGCACTGGTGAAGGGGGTGTTCTTTATATATTTGATACACAACTACAATTATGACTGTAATCAAGGTTCTTAAATAAAAATAATATTAAAAAGTAAACAAAAACAATAAGGAAATAGTTAAATTTTGGGTTATTCACATTGGGATTTTTATTAATAATAAATAAGTTAGACTTTCATTTTACAGCTAATTAGGGAGATTTTATAGTACTTTTTTTTAGTTTCTGATTAAAAAACACAATTTTTTTTTTCATAATGGCTTACATATCTTTCACTGTACTATTTTGGGTACATATTCACATTGAATCAGGGGAATACCCATCACCTAATATGTCCTCTTCTCAATCAAAAATCAAATATACTGAAAATAGGCAGAGTCCTGTCTAGAGGCTTCCAACCTCAGTTTGAGAGAGGATGTGAAAAAAGTAATTAAAATACCACAACAATACACACACACACAAAAAAAAATATCGAATTAAATAACCGATAAGCACCACAACAATAAAGACAGGCACCACACAATAATCTCGGTTCTGAAATCAAATCATACTCAAGTGCAAAAAGAAAGAAAAAGACAAAACAAAATAAAATAAAATAATATTGGAGACATCAACCGTAATCTCCACACCAAAATAAAGACGTCAAAAAAAATAGATCATTTATTCTCCTCTTGCTGCTTTCGTGGTATGTGGAAGACTTCTACTTTATCTTGGATGGTAAAATCAGACCTGTTTCTAGAGGTATTAGTGGCTGTGCAGATCAGGGAATAGAGTTTATGAAGTCTTTCTTTGTGGTTCTAGCAGTTATGCTTCTTCAATGTCCTTTTTTTGTTTTTTATGTGTTCTAGGTGTTTCAGAATAGTGCTACTATTCTGTGTTTTTCTTTTGTCTTCTGACTTACTTCGTTTAACATAATATGATCTAGGTCCATCCACGTTGCTGCAAAGTCTGTGATTGTATCATTTCTAACTGCCATGTAATATTCCATTGTATATATGTACCACATCTTAATGATCCATTCATCTGTTGTTGGACATCGAGGTTGGTTCCAAGATTTGGCTATTATACTGAGTGCTGCAATAAATAGTGGGGTGCATACGTATTTTGGAATGAATGTCCTTCCATCTTGGGGATATATGCCTAGGAGAGCAATTGCTGGGTCAAATGGCAGCTCAATTCTGAGTTCTTTGAGCACTCTCCAGACTTTTCTCCATAGATGTTGGACCAAGGGACATTCCCACCAGCAATGAATGAGAGTTCCTTTCATACCACATCCTCTCCAACAAAGGTTGTTCCCATTATTTTTGATGTGAGCCAACCTCACTGGTGTGAGGTGGTATCTCATTGTTGTCTTGATTTGGATCTCCCTGATGATGAGTGAAGGTGAGCATGTTTTCATGTGTTTGTTGGCCATCCTTCTCTCTTCCTCAGAGAAATGTCTATTCATTTCATTATAGTACATTTTAAGTAGATTTACCGTCAAAGGTATTTATAATCAATTTTCTGAAATATAAATTCAGATCATAGCAATATAAAAATTGAGTATGTCAACATGGAGAAGAATATAAATGAATACCAACAGAGAGCAAGGTTGCAGGCTTTGAGGAGTTGGAGAAGTGAAATTTCTAAATTGGCATATAAGCAAAAAAAAATATGCCAGCCACGCAAAAGATATTCATAACAATTTAATTCTGAATTATAATTTATTTTTTAATTAAGATTTTATTTACAAATGAATATTTTATATACAAAAGCATTCTAAAACTAAGTTGCATTATATCAATTAGTGTGTAATATTTTATTAAATAAACAAAAAATCTCTTGCTGAAGAGAAAATAATCTTCATGAGTTTTCTGATCAAAGGTTGAGAACTGTTTCACTCTCTCTACACAATGATTATATTTTTACACTAAATATTGTTTGGGATCTTGTCTTACATCACATAATTAAGAAAAATACAATTGTCAAAATTACAGCCGTGTTACTTGCCCCACTTAATAGCATATTTATATGTTATTTGGAGTGGCTGATGACAGATGTCATGTTTACACTTTTCTGTCTTTGATATAAAACACATTTTCTCTTTTGAATTTTATAGAAAATTATACTGTTGTATAGTCATGCCTGGATGTTTTGATTTCAAAGACATTAGGATGTGTTTTTCTTGTGTATTATTTTAATATGCTCTTACAGAATATTTCACTATTCCTTATTTTAATGTCTCAGAAATTGTTCACCTGAGTAACTGTTTCATATTTTCTTTTTTTTTTGTTTTAAGTTTAATTAATGAAGCCTCTATTATTCATTTACAATACTAATTACTTTCTATTTGGCTTCAGAAAACACAATTGTTCCAGAAACATTTGTAAACACATAAACAATTTTAATTTTCTTTTTGTGTTCCAAAAATTATTGGTCTAAATTTTTTGTGCATTTTTAATAAAATTTCTATAATTTGCCTTATTCATCTATCTGGTAGATATTTTAAATTATCCCGGGCCTTTGGAGGATTTGTTCAATGAATTTTTTCTTCACTAGAGTATTAAAATAATAATTTTGCCTCTGATAACTTCTTTATAGATAAGTCAGTTTACAGTATTTTCAGTCAGTTATAATTTGCGGACTTAGGTCACAACTTTAAGACTATAACTATTACGTATCAAAGTTAATTGCAAGTCAATACACTTCCCTCACTTCTAGTTCCAGAAAAATCTTGTTTGCTTTTGTTCACTATTACCATGTGACTCAGTATGTACCCTTGTTCCCAAAACATCTATTTTGATCTCACTGTCTGAAGAGAGGGGTTATAGGAAAAGAAAGAACAGATGAGTAACTAATGCCAGGGCACTAGTGAATTTCTGGATGGCTTGGTCTCCTGAGGCATACCCCACCATATCTATAAACATAAACAAACAGGCTTTTGGTGAGAATGTATACTGAGAGTAGTCTGTCCTTATGATTATTCTCTGCGACAAGAATAGTTGTTCTTGTCTAATATTTATATTTTACCTGCTTTCAATTCCACTGTCAGTTCCTACTCCCATGTCTATGGAATTCGGTGACTTACATCAACACTGACTACTCCTTGCTCAAACAAACCTTTATCCCATTTCTTTGAGATTCTATGATAAGGAATTTTTTCCCAGAGATATTTACCTTTTATTTTCATTCATTCTCAATTGTCTGCTTAGTCCCAATAGAAAGTCTCCATCTCTTTAAATTTAACAAAGTCCAATATTTCTAGTATATCTTAAGTTTTAACTTCAAATCCATGACAAGTCTATGCTTGGGAATGCTGTCCAAAACTCATTTTTCCCACAGACGACTCAAAAAAGCATTACTACTGCAAATATTGAAGAATTTCTAAGAAATGCTCTCAATTAAATGCAACTTCTACACAACTGGCAAATAAGCCTGCTGAATTTTTTGATATACACTTCCCTAAAGTATCTATGCTAAACTACTATATTTCCATTGAGTTCTCAGTCACCAAAATTATATCAGACCATAAACATTGCAAGGCTAGATATTCTAACAATTTCACTCACCAAAATTATTTTAGACCATAAACATTTCAACGCTAGATATTTTAACAATTCCACTCAGAAGGAAAACAAAAGTATGGGGTATAGTGCATTGAGAAACAAAAGAAGTCTCTCAGTTTTTATCGAAACTTCAGATATCTGTAAAATAAAATACTTAAATTGTCAATGTTTAATTAAAAGCACAATACATTTCTCTGAATTTATTTCAGTAATTCAAAGTTATACTTTTTTACATTTTCACCTGAACATTTCTGACATTTACCTTCATTTGTTAAGAAATATACTGTGGACTTTAAATAAAAAATATTATTAATTAAAATAGAGACAGACAAACCCATTCCTAATTGATACTGGCTCTTGGCCTATAAGACACTTCCTAAGAGTAGTCAGTAATATTTGACTAATATCTAATCCAAGGTGATATATCCAGTTATAGTCAACCCAGACCCCAAATAAAACAAAACTGCTTAATTGTGTTTCATAATTTTGCTTTCCTGACGGTGGCAAGAGAAGATAGAGCAATCTCTCTAATTTTACTGTCTTTACTTCCTAGATCCTAATCAATCCATTTCAAATTTTCTATTTTGAGTTTGTTATTTTCAGCTTAGCATAGTTTTTGAAATTCAGGAGAGTTCCTTGTGATCACTGAACTCTTTTGCTATGGATAATCTCTCAATTTATTTATGGATGCTGAACATAACCAGCAATCATAAATATTGAAATTAGAACAACCAGTGATGTGTTGCTTTATATCTTACAGATTCACAAAATTTAGAGAATATGAAAATGCTAAATGCTGGTAAGGATATGTAAAAAACATCCCTTTAACTGTGAGAATTAAGTCTGATAGGAACATTCTCTAGAAAAATAGGGTTCTAAGAGAAACTATTTTTTAAGAAATCTTTTTTTTATATTAACATAATTTTTATTTTGATCATAGTGGCTTACATACTGTTGACAATAATATTTTAGGTACATATTTACATAAAATCAGGGGGGATTCCCATCACTGGTTTGTCCTCCCTACTCCTCCGATTTTGTCCTACCTCCCATATCCCTAAGAGAAACTATTAAACGTCTATACCTAGACTTATTGGTGTTTGACTCTGATAAAAATCAAGTATGATGATTTGAAGGTTATCCATAAGTATGGAAATGTTTAAATATTGTATAATGTATATGAAAAATAAAATGTTCTTTAAATGTTAGAATTAATGAGCTAGATTTATATGAGGCAAAATGTATAATCTAAAATATTTATCAATTACTAAAATAACATGAGTTCTATATATAAGGCAATTTATATAAATTAAAACTGTGTATCCACACACAGAGATACTATATATTTTTAAGGAAACACACATATTCAAAGTTAAAAGCAATAAGTGGTAGGGATGATGAGACAAAACTAAAACAAAACTACCACAGAACCTTAATCTAATAAAAATTATTAAAATGTTCTGGGTTTTGAGGGATATAATTAAGTCAAATTAGTCCTCAGTTGAATTAAATTATCATGTGATTCTTAAACTGAGAAGAGGATAAATATTAACATGACCGCATTAATATGACCACAATTATAAATTTTAAAGACTGTATTGTGTGCATAAAAAGGTGTCTTAACAAATCAAATGTAATAATAGTGCTTGCCAATAGCAGGAGTGGGCATACAAAACTAGTAGCTTTAATTTTTAGTTTTGTTATATACCTCTCTCAGTTTTGAAAATTTTTCTATAATGTATAGCTTTCATAAGAAGGCTAACTTGTTTTGTTAAAACTATAGATAAATTACATCCAATAAAGTTTTTACTCTTCTAAATGATTGATTTCAGTGTTCCCTTGAAGTTAATAAACCCTGTTCAAGGTCACACAAAACAAATAATCCATACCAATATGGGTTGAGAGAATAACTCTCATTCAGGTGGCCAAGAATTTTCTCTGCCATTGATATAAACATTCTGTGCTCTGTGCAGAAAGCATGTTTAAATGTTGGTCTTTTATTATCTAAGAATTATAATTAGTCTGATGACATCCTCTTTTGGATAAAGAGTAAAATTTAGGTATAGAACCATTTTGTATACCATGTTTCTAAAGCTGTAGTAAAAGTAAATTAATAAGGCCTTAAACCATTAAGAAGTAATTGAAAATATAAATGTACTAAAAGCAAAAGCTAACACCTAACTAATGGGCTTCGAGGGAGCATGAATATAATTATTTTAATGTTACAGTAGTCGCAGGAGTAGCCTTTAAGTTAGAATATTTTAAGGTGCTAGAAGACGTCATGAAACTAATAGAAAGTGTGACAGGGAGTGGTAAGAAAATATGATTTAAATTCAATTAAAAGAAGTCACTAAATGAAAGCTTGAACAAGACCAACTAGACTTCTTCATAAGACATTATTCAAGTAGGATTTGTGAAGCTAAGGTGGAAATTTCTGGTGTTTACAAAGGGCATAATGGTCAATTTTTTCTATCAGAGCTAACACAGTGATTAATGAAAAATTAAATTGACAATCACTTCTATTTTTAAACTCAAGTCTCATTGATTTAAATAAATTCTTTTATTGGTATAAATAGTTTATATTTTATTGCTTTGGATTACAATATTTTTACCTTGCTAGGTGAGCATGATTTGAATGTTCATCAATTCTAAGCAAAACATTTCTCACATAGTTAAAAATAACTACCTATATATTGTTTTAATTTATTTGCAAAGAAGTTATTCCTTACCTACATGTACTATACATTTTTTGGCCTTCATAGTGACTATTTCAAAATCATAACATGAATACTAAAATGAAAACACTTAGAATCCATCCTCTTAAAGTTAATTTATGGCCCTATTTGAGGACCATTGCTCCATGGGTGTGATACTTCACTTCCTGTCCTCAAAGATGAGGAATATTAGTCCAAATTAATTTAAATATACAGTAATCAATTCCTTGTAAATGATAGATTGGTCAGGAGTGCATGATTTCCACATGGAATTTCTGAATTTGATCCCAACATAGTCTCTCCAAATATTACTGTATATTGGCCAAAAGCAAAACAATAGTATAAGATCTAAATTGTTCTAATTATGGAGTTATTGAAAGTAATAGGATCCTAAGATTAGTGACGTCCATTTCCATTTCCCAAATATAGAGGAGCTGATAATTCTTGCTAAATTTGTATCTTTTATTTCTATTATTGCCTTCTAGAGTTTTGATTATGGTTTTAGGCATTGCAAGAAAAATGTTTTCTTGTTCTCTTTGGATGTCATTTTGCTTAACACCAAAAGTTTCTTAGACCATATATTTTCCTTCAAGAAAGAAAAGAGATTTTGGTCTGAGCTCAGAGGAAAATCATCTAAACCATCTACAGACTGCCTTTGTACTACTTCTTGTTTCATATTTCTTTCTGAGGTAAGGATGCTTCTATGATATGATCTCTACTAACAGTTTTCAAGCTGGTTATTCATCAGCACAATATTATGAGATTATAGTCTCTAGAATTTATTCATAACTTAACTGAAATTTTATACCAACTGATTAGTAATTCCCCGTCCCCCACCTTCATCATGGAAAGCATTATTCTATTTTTTGTTTCTGTAAATTTGTCTATTTTAGATACCAAATATAGGTACAGTTGTAAAGTTCTTGTTTTTCCATGACTGACGCATTTCACTTTGTGCAATGACTTAGAAATTTTTCTACAATATTAAATGTTGTGTAGTTTTCTTAATTTTAGTTAACTTTACTTCGGAAATGGCCATGCATTGCAGTGCTCTGGTGCTACTTTGCCCTGTGCTCAGATCTCTCTCTCTGAAATGCTTCACAGACTGAAGGGTCCCAGGGTTTAAATCATCATTGGTCACATGTGAAGTAAGCCCTGTATTATCACTCAAGGTCTAATTTTCTTATATTTAGATGCTGGAAATAACTACATTGAACAAGTTTACGACACTTACACTTATTAATTCTATTATATATACTATTCAAAGTCCTAATTAGAAAACTCAGGCAAGAGTAAATCATTCAAATTACAAAAGAAGTAAATTTGAATGTTTACAAATGAAATGATATTAAATATAGAAAGTCTGTCCTATTTATCTTACCTTATATTTTATTTTATTTTTTGTACTGTTTGCTTGTTCGAATTTTGCCCCATTTTATTTTATTATTATTTATGATTATTTTTCTCTTTCCTTCAAACAGAACCACACAACTTGAACCATCTTGCTCCGCCTCACAAATGGAGGGGGAAATAATGGAGGGTACCAAGACCAAACAGTCACATGAACATTAAATAGAAATAAAAAAGGTTCAAATTTAAGCACCAAAACCAAAGCCAATGATAACAGAAGCAATATCCAATTTACAACATACTAGACACAGAGAGGATACCTATACTAGCAGCGCTCAGAAATCGTTCCTGGCGAGCTTGGGGGACCATATTAGATGCTAAGAATGGAACCTAGGTCCATTCTGGATTGGCTGTATGCAAGGCAAATGCCTTACCACTGTGCTATCTCTCCAGCCCTAAATTGCATATTCTTATTATATTAGTTACTGCACTTTCACCATCACAATTGTTTCCAAGACCTTACACTCTATCTTGGCATCCATTCTTATCTTTTCCTTCTCTTGCCCTTTCCCCTTACTTTGCATTAGCTATTTTGTAACCCAAGGCCAATATTGTAATTAATTTTTTCATTGTTTACTACTGTCTTCCTTTCTTGCTTTATGTACTAGAGGTGTGTAAGATCATATGTTATTTGTTCTTCTAACTTTGACTTATTTTATTCAATATGTTGCATTCCTCTTCTGTCCATGTTGCATTGGACTAAACGATGCATTCTTTATTTATAATCGCATAGTATTCCATTATATACATATACCGTAACTCCTCTAATCATTCATCTGTTGTGGACATTTGTTTTATTTCCATATCCTGGCTCTTACTGTGTTGTTATGAAAATAGATGTGTACCATATGCACTTTGTTTTTGATTAGGTTTGTTTGAGGTGGTGGGTTTTGTTCATATCTAAATGTGCTCATGAATTATTCCTGCCTCTAAGGTAAGAAATAAATTCTGAGGGACTCATGCACACATGGCTTTTGTCTACTGGAAATCAAATACTCTATTGTTGCACCTGGAAACCTAAACTATAGTGCTTCCAAGGTTATGTCCTGTGTATGTGGTTCATTCAAGTAATAAACTCATGGTCTCAAGCTTATAAGACACGTACTTAAAATATTCAGGCTCCTTATACTTTCATAAACATATCTGTAAGCATAGAAGTTATCACTATTTAAAATTTTGTAGCTTGTGTTTGGTATAATATGTAAGAACTCTGCCTAGCGTAAGGTACAAAGACTTTCTTCTATGTATTTGTTTGTGAAAAATTTTTGGGAGTGTGTGTGTGCACACCTGGCAGTGTTAATGGCTTATTTCTGGCTCTGCTGATTCTCTTAGGAAATCAGCCCTAGGAGACTCAGGCAACTATATATGGTGCTGGGGAATCATCCAATTTAGCTGTCTGCAGGAAAATGCCTTGCTAAATGTACTATCTCTCTGGCCATCTTCAAAATGGCTTACAATTGTTTTAGCACTAAGCATTAGATCTTAGTGGATTTATAAGTCATCAAATTGAGATCTATATTTGTTCTTTCTCATGTGGACTTCTAGTTTTAGCATCACTTGATCCAAAGTAAATGGTTTCCCTGTTGCCTTGAAAATGCTGTTGAAATTCATTTGTCCAAGGAGCAGGAATGATAGCACAGTGGTAGGGCATTTGCCTTGCATGCGGCAACCTGCGATGGACATGGGTTCGATCCCCGGTATGCCATATGGTCCCTCGAATCTGTCAGAAGTGATTTCTAAGTGCAGAGCCAGGAGTATCCCCTGAGTACAGTCGGGTGTCCACCACTATTTGTGTTCCTTCTGGATTCAATTCTGTCATATTGATTTATGTGTCTATATTGATACATATATCCATACCTCAGATAAATATTCAGATTAGTTTTGAGAGCTAGAGGTATAAATGTTCTATATAAGGCAATTTTATTTGAGGAGTGGAGGTTGGTATATATAGAAACAAACCAGGACTGAATGCTTATAAGGCAAATGCTTTAACTTCTCATTTCATATCTCTCACCTGTGGCTCCATTGTTTATTTGTTGTTTGTTTTTGGGTCACACCAGCAATGCTCAGGGTTACTCCTGAATCTGCCCTTAGAAATCACTCCTGGAAGTATTTAGGAAACCATATGGGATGCCAGGGATCAAACCCAGTTAGGCTGCATGAAAGGTCAATTATCTCCCTGCTATGCTATCACTGTGGCCCTAAAGGGATTAGTACTGACTTTTGGCTGCCTTACAATATTGTCTGGCAGATTCAATCTCTGATATTTCCAAGAGGAACAACCACTCAGAAATAAATGTAGAAGGGACCTTCCAGGTGACTTTTTACAGCAGCCCCCAACCTCAGAGCCAGCACGAAACATTCTCTCAACCGAGGATAGGGAAGCCTCTGTGGGGGAAGCTAGGCTACAGATTCCCCAACTAAGCCTTCCAATAGAATCATAGGCAGCCTTCCCACTTCAGCCCAGCTTAGACAGACTGGTTCTATTTCACCTGAGTTGACTTTTCAATGCTAATCTATGGATCAATCCTTAGAGTCTGTTGATATATAAGCATAAGCTTATATGTTCTCCATACCAAGGACTGTTTAATGTTTATCTGTAATAGATATAATATCAATTTCATGATGTAGTTTCCACATATAGTGCGCATTACTATATCACTTTGTTTTTTAGACTTGAAATTGATGTTTTTAAGAATTCTATATACAGAAATTAATATATGAAGCCTTTCTCCAGTCAAGTTCACCCTCACCAACTATGGTTGGCCTAAGAAAAGAAAAAGGGAAAACCTTTACATAAGACCTGCCAGCTTTGCTCTTTTTTTCTTCTTTTTTTTTCCTGTTAAGTGTTCTATCCTATAATACCCGGATCAACTTTTCAAATATAATCCAAATATCAATCATCTGGACTGCTGAAGTATGCATATGAGTGCATGTGTTAGCCATACCAATGTCAGGTTAATGTCCATCTACAATAGATACAGTCTATGTTCAATAGTTTTTTCCCCAATCATAGATAAACCCTCTTTGCCCCTTTGCTCACCACCTTACAAACCCTTTTTTAGCCCTCCATGCTATTTTTCCACATTTAACATTTTTCACTTGCAGTCCTTAACTCCTCACGAAGCAGAACATACTCCCCATCCCAGCCAGATTCCAAGCAGCTCCCAAAATGAAAATGAAAAGAAACCAACATTCAGGTGCTATTGATTTGCTCTCAGTGACCCCTCTCCTTTCACCTCCCTTTATCATGAACTTTTTCTTGCTACCAGAGTTGGGGACTGAGAAGTTCCCTGCTAGAGGATACTTTCTGATATGTGACTGCTGGGAGCCATCTTCCCTAGACTCCACATAACCAAATCACAGGCTGAATCTGCGCTTCAGATCTTACCCCTTCTTTGCCTACTTCAAAAGACTTAAAGAGGACATACAAGTCTCCTTTGAATATCTCTTTAGATGCATTTCTTTAATAGGTATAACCATTATTGAATATCTTCTTATACAGCGGCAATTTTAGTATGGAATTCTAGTAGAAATATCTTTGTTTAGAGGTCATGTAAGAAAAACATTATGGGAATTGATGGTCCTGATACCTCAGCCCCCATATGCACTAGTAATACCTTGTGGCATTGTTTCTTTTTGCATAGGCACATTAAAATGAGAAAAGTTTACATATACAAGCAAGTTCTTATCTAATAGAGATAAAAACACATTTTGTACTGCATCCTGAACACTTGGCATAGTACTTTGGCTTAGACTTCTGTTTGTCGGACATTGAACATTCACCTCTGAACTATGAATACCATCTATGGAAACAAACAGGGTCTCCTAACATCATTACCAGGAATAAAAGTTCTACCAAGGAAGGCCTCACTACCACCATGGTACTGATTTACTCCAAAGATGGTCCTTATGACACTCTGACAACCTAGGAACAGTTTTCTTTCAGGGAAGAATTCTCTCCAATACTACCTAATGGCGAGAAGAAACCAGAAGATGCTACAGATCACCCGAATTTTGACATAGGACCTGTAAGAAACCAGGATCTATAACTACAGAAACCTGACAGCAGCAACTGTGAAGAGCCGTTTCTGGGATCACAAAGAACTAAGGGGTTCAACAACATAGTATGCCTGGAGCCTGGAGTTGGTCTTATGCCAAAATACTTCAGGGTGTAAGATCTCCCTATTTTTAGGCCAAAGATTTATCCTTCCAATTTTTTCAATTTTTTGCTGTGCCTTTGCAAACAACAATAACTGCCACAAGTACACATCCTTTTATATTTTAGTGTATGTCATATCTTTAAAAAAAGCAGTTTAACCTTCTGATATTGTATTAATGACTTATTGGTGATACAAAAATTTCACAAATATAACTGCTAATGAACTCTCCCTTATTTTTCCATTTCTTTATTTTAGATCTTCTAATTTCTTTATTTTTAATAACTTCATCTTCTGTCATCCTGAAACAAATATATAATGATCAGTTATGTTAACTATGTGATACATTTCCTTTAAATAAATAAATTTATTTTTTAAAAAAGGGATGTAGGAGAGACCAGAGGATCTGTACAGATGGTAGGGTACTTGCCTTGCAGGCTCAGAGTCAGTAGAGATACCAGTACATTCTTCATACACTATTTCAAGTAATAATCCATTTTCATATATCTATAGGATTTGAATGATTGAGATATGAGATATTTTATTAGATTATAGAACAAGATAATTTAGAAACAGTATAGTAAGAGAGAAGAAGTAAGCAGCTGAAGAAAATGGAAAAAGACAACAATTTAGATTTATTTTCAGAAAGGAGCAGGGTTCTTGCCTTGCATGGTGGCTGACCCGGATTCAATCAATTTCTTGGATCCCATGGGTTCCTGCAAGTGGTGGATCCTGAGAGTAGACTCGGGAATAACCCAAGAAACTACTGTTAGGGCTCCCCTCAACAATGGGACAGGAGCTTGACAGTTATAAAGGGGAAAGGAGATTTTAATTTTTAAAAATAAAACTCAGAGGAAAGGATCAAGGGTTGGGTTCAATTGTGGTGTAAAGGAAAAGTTTCTGTAAATACCTTGACCACTAAACTCAACACTGCTATAATAACAGGAACCAGAGTACATAATTAAACTGAAAGATGTGCCTGTCAAATTGATAGATTGAGGGGTGGGTGGGAAACTGGAGTCACTGAAAGAGGGATATGATCATTGATTGAAGTTTGGAACATTATATGAATGAAACCATATTATCAAAAACTTTGTGAACCGGTATCTAAATAAAAATCAAATTAAATATAAAATGCATGTATTTTAAATGGAAAACGCATACTTTCATGCTAAAGAGTATTGTGTATAGAGTAATTCCCTTTTAACAAAGTAGATAGATTTCTTTGTAGCTATAACTTATAAAACTTTTCAACTTTGAAATTTCGTAGTTATAATATTATACATAGAAAAACTATGAATAATGAAACCAGGTCTTTAAATGCTATTTTAATCAACATTGGTACTTTCTTTTCTAGAAATATTATAATAAACATTATTCAAAGACATGCTATACAGTGGACCTGGGGTCCCAATGACTGAGTAAAGTGTTACATTATTTAAAAGTTAGTATAGATCATCTATTAAAGTAGGGAATATAGAATTTAAATAAATAGTAAATTTATACATTGCTATATTATTTTTGTTTGTATTTTTGTTTGTATAAACACTCAGCTGTGCTCAGGAATTATTCTTTATTCTGCACTCAGGGATTACTTCTGACAGGGCTCTGGTGCCCATATTGGTTGCAGGGGATCTAACCCGAGTTGGCCATGTGCAAAACAAGGACCCAACTTGCTGTATTATCACGCTAGCTCTTATTAAATTTTTGAACAGCACCAAGAATCCATTTTATATTTAATGTGAGACTCACACCTGAATGTCATGGAACAAAATATAATTTCTAGGGGCTAGATAGTATAGCTCATAGAATTGCCTTGCACAAGGCCAGTCTGGATTGGATTCTCAGCATCCTGTCTGTACTCTGAGAATAGTTCCTGATTGCACAACATGGAGTAACACCTAAGTACCATCATTATGACACCAAAATAAACAAATAATCAAAAAAATCATAACATTGCTACTTTTATTTGGTGTTATTTAGTTACCTAAATAAAAACTCCATAAATGTGTATTAATGAAGTGCTTGAGTTTTGTTACAGAACCCATTACAGAACCAAGAGTTAATGATCAATTGTAAATTCCTAGCAATAATGATGGTGTAGTTTATACAGATATTGCATAATAATACATATAGCTAAAACAAAATTACTTAAAACCAATGTTACCACATTTTAAAAAGTATGAATACAGTGTGGGTCAGTAGCAAAGCAATTGCCTTGCTTATGAGAATGCCTGGGTTTAATTCCAGCACCCCTAAATATATATTTTACAGATTATAACATTAAATTATGGAAGTTGTGATGGCTGAGAAGGAAATAATGGTATCAGGAAAACACAGTTTCAAAAGAGTAAGAAGACTGTTCTTGATGTTCTTTATAACTTTCCATGGTTACAGTATCATTGTAACGGACACAGAAAGAGAAACCGAAAAAGCATGATATGTGAGAAAGTAAGATTTTAGAGATAATTCAGTTTATTGAGAGTGATAGATAGTTTTCTGATATTAGACTAATAATTTTTCAAAACTGTGCTGTTGTTAAGATCACACTTGCAATCAATGCAATTATAGGGAGTAGTTAAACATTGGAAGCTTGGATAGTTTAGAAAAAATAGTTCATAGATTAGGGATAACTCATGATACTTACAAGAAAATGCTACTTTTAAAACTTATTGGAAGCAGTTCCAGTAGTACCCAGAAAGACATATATAATCTTAAGGTTCTATTTATAAAGTAATCTTAATATTAACTAGCTAAGAGTCCTAAATAAGAAGTTATTAAAGAAGCAATAGGCAATAAATTCAAAGGAAGTAGAAGGATTAAAATAATAAGCTTAAAACAGAAATATTTTAAATAAAAATATGTATCATTGAAAGACTCAATAGACACAACATTTAGTGTGTTGATAAACAACATATTTTATAATATGAAGCCTCATCCCCCACCCTTTTTCCCTAGATAACTTGACCTTACCTGCAAGACCCCGCCCGTTCCTGGGAGGGATCTTGGAAAAGGTAGATAAGGCCTTTGACCCAGGGGATTAGCTCTGGCCTTTTTGGATCTCTGCCCTTTTGGTCTTTGGCCAGCATGGAGGTGAAAGGGAAGATAGCTGAAAGGAGTTAAGATGCAGGGCTAGAGAAGAATGGCTGTGCTTGAAAGGTTGGGCCACACACGTGTGGTGGATAGGGCATGAATAAAGATGAGGCTTCCTGATGCCTGTCTCTGGATGGTCTGATTCCGCCGTTCACCTAAACCTGGGACCCACCAGCTGAATGGGGGTTGCGGAGCCACGTGGCCTGGGATTGCAGGGAAAAATCCATCCACCACCACCGTTAATTATTTAATGCAACAATAAAACACTAGAAAATTAGATCGAGAGACAAAAGGACAAATAATGTAGAATGGAAGTGTAAAAGGAGATATGATGACATATAAATTAAAATAAGAAAATATTATGAACAATCTTATGAAAAATTATTTGACAATTTATGGTATATGAAAAGATGCTTAGAGAAAAAACACCACCAGTTTACTTGAAAGTAAATGAAAATCTTATTTTTCTCAAAGGCATTATGTTAATGGAATCTATCAGTATATTCTGCTACATAAAAACATCTGGTCCATATGATTTACAAAAGTGTCAAAAATCCTTCAGGCAAAAGATAAATCTAATATTGTAAGGTATTTTCAGTAAATGTGATTTTTACTATTTCTTACATTATGTTAATAGAATCACTCAAAAATTCTAAGATTAATATGACAAATGATTAGTCTTAATCCAATCCCGCTCATGGATGCAGATATAAAAATCTTAAATTACTGGAGGTAGAGTTTTAAAATATATGTGTATTAAGCTATTTCGCACTACTGCATCACTGTCATCCAGAAACAAGGCTTTGTCTGAAGTAGTATGATCACAATATCACTAGTGCACTCTTTCCCCCTGTCAGCACTGTAGGCAAGAGGTTCCATTCAAAACACAAAAATAAACAAAATACAAATCAATTTATAGTCCATTATGCTCTCCAGTACTCCTAAATCAGTATGTGCAAACCTCAACAATCTTCAAAAATCTCAATCAATACTCACAACTCAAGAGTAGATTAGATGTCATAAAAGTTACCCTAAATGAAATGCTCTGTTGAATCATTGCCTAACAATTAAGCACATTGGCTCTTTGCAAAATGGGAAATCCAGGAATTCTTCTGCATTCATATTCACCTCAGCATGGCGTTCTTTCCTGTTATGAACATACCTCCTCAATCCTTCAGTCTTCCCCTGGTTACCCTATATAAAAATCAAAACCATTATTTTATTCATCCTTCTATGCCCCATTACTGTGTTTAGTATTTGTGTTCTTTTGTTCACTAATCACTACATAACATATTTCTTTTTGTTGTTGTTGTTTTTAGGGGGGTCACACCTGTCAGCATTCAGGGGTTACTCAGGCTCTATGCTCAGATATCGCTCTTGGCAGGCTCGGGGACCATATGGGATGCCGGGATTTGAACCACCGTCCTTCTGCATGCAAGGCAAACACCCTACCTCCATGCTATCTCTCCGGCCCTATATAATATATTTTCTATATTGTATATATTTTTAATTTTACAATGGAGAAGGATTTTTGGTATTTATTAACAGTTGGCTTAGTACATGAAGTCCATTCAATAGATTTTGAATATAAAAATGCTCCAAATAACATTGTGCTATTAAACAATTGCCCTAAAAATGTGTATCTGACAAGGTCTAGGACCTAGGACTTCAGTTATTTTTCATGTGACAACTTATGATTGATTCCATCTCAATCACCACATTGGTCTCCTGAGCATAACCTCAAAATAATTGTAATTTATAAAACAATCATTCAGACTAGGTATCACAGACACCATGTTTTGGAGCAAATATCTGCGGTTTAGAGAAGCTATAAAAATATCTTGAGATTGAAACAGAAGCATAAAATTTCAAGACATGGGAAAGCATTGTACGCTCTAAAAAAGGCATCCAGAGTGGTTGAGATTCTCACCCAGTTGCCAGGACACTCGGAGATATTCACATATTTCAAGGTAAATATCTTGCTGGTTGAAAAAGTGACTTAAACTGGGTCAGATATTTTTATTCTATTTACAATAAGGCAAATCTGATTCTAGGGCCATTCTAAAGGAATTTAAGTTGAGATAAAGACCCCTGAATAAATCAGTCACTAGGCACAGAGATGGCAAATACGCCTATCATGTTTCTATAAGTACCACCATATCACAGATGATGGCTATAAAATAAATATCACATGGAGTTAAAAAGAGCTATGGAGACAGAATGCATTTCTCAGACCTAATAACTAGTGCCAGTGAAATATTTTGTAGTATAAAGATGAAACTAATAACAGTCATTATGGATAAACACGGCTGCACTTAGGGATAAAGATTCCATTTGCTCTCAGGATTGAGGGAGTCTAATTTTATAGTTGGTAATTTTGTAGCTGCTCAAAGTTCTTTTTATGAAGCCATGTAGCAATATTTAGTGTTCTAAAATCAAATATTGTATTTATTTGTTTCTTTCTTTTAGGGAAAATAAAATTGAAACTGTTCTTTCTGAGGTTGTTCAAAATTTCAAGTAAATTTTTATGAATATAATTTCTAGATAATGTCTTGGTCTTCATCTAAAAACTAAGTCTAACAAATGCATGCGGTTATCACAATAACTTTGTGTTCAAATTATCTTCACCTGAAAACTTCTTTATAGTGCCAGACATCTAACCCAGGGCCTCTTACTTGCAATGCAAGTTGACAATATCTTCAATACAAACCTCTACCACTGATCCATATCTACAACACAAATGCTCTAGCACTGAGACATATCTTCAGCATACATGCTCTATCATTAAGCCATGTTGTCGACATAGTAAATGCTTTTCCAGAGTCACATCCTCACCTGGAGGAACTCTTTTTGAGAGAGAAACTAGTCAATTAGGAACGTCAAAGTCCTAGACAATGACATTTGTTCTTGCCTGACTTCCTCTGCCCTCAAAAGCCTAAATATGAAGGTAAGTTCATCATTTAGTCATTTATTTAGGTTTGTATATAAGATGAGGTGTGCTCAGAGGACTAGCCCCCAAGGGAATTTTGTTGTTTGTTTTAACACCCTCTAGGTTTGCAGCTTACTTTTATTCCTTGTCCTTTTTCTACTAAAAATCCTTTTAAGACAATTTAGACAAGATGGTTCTTTGAGACTAGGCATCCACCATCTTGTAACCTGCAAGTGTAAGTGGTTTCCAAATAATGTTCTTACTCTCAAATGTATCTCATTTGATTGACCCTGGAATGGCCTTGAGACTGAAGCTCCAGGTTTTCAAGAGCCTATGATCAGCACTCAGAAATTTTGATATCATTAGTTTGCAGAAGGGACCTGGGTATATTTACAAACTCCCCCAGGACACTCTACTAGGGTTTAAGCCATAATTCTAAAGCTGCAGCTTCGCATCTAAACATCACATAGCAAAACTGTATCTACAGAACATGTACATGTGTAATATTATGGTGTATATAAAATAAATATTTGGCCTAGTCCTCATTTCTGACATTCTTAATTAGAATGCCCTAAAGCAGAAATTTTCAACTTTTTGCTCCTGACCTGGTGTGTAGTGTTAGGCTTAGTTGAATTCTCAACACCAAGCTAATGCATTGATACTATCCTGATAAAGTAGGCAATACTTTTCACCCCCAACACTCACTTATCT
This sequence comes from Suncus etruscus, assembly GCF_024139225.1. Lineage (NCBI taxonomy): Eukaryota > Metazoa > Chordata > Mammalia > Eulipotyphla > Soricidae > Suncus > Suncus etruscus. The sequence continues at coordinate 86,101,687 of NC_064868.1, forward strand.
GTTATAATTGGCATCAGGAAACCAAAGACTTGACTAAACAACACCAATCAAATATTTATTGAACAGTAAAATTTTCATTTACTATGTCTTCTTGGAAAGTGTCTGTAGCATTCATTTCTTTATTTTTAATTTCGGTTTCTAACTGGCTGCACTTTAGCCTAAATGAATGAGCAGAGTAAAATGAAGAGTTACTCAGAAGAGCTCTAATTTGTTCTCAAAATTGTGGATTAAATAAAAGTTATATATGTATGTGTTTTTTAATAAAATGTTGGTAGTTGAGAGGTACCACCTTAAATTTATTAGATGTACAGAATTTGGGGCCGGTGAGGTGGCTCTAGAGGTAAGGTGTCTGCCTTGCAAGCGCTAGCCAAGAAAGGACCACGGTTCAATCCCCCAGCATCCCATATGGTCCCCCAAAGCCAGGGTCAATTTCTGAGCGTTTAGCCAGGAGTAACCCCTGAGCATCAAACGCGTGTAGCCCCATCCCTCAAAAAAAAAAAAAAAGAAGTACAGAATTCATAGACAAATTTTGAATTTGTTAAATTCCCACATCAGTAACTCTGTGGATTGTGATGTTATTTACACTTCCTGTTTCCCAGCCTTTCTTTATATTGAAGTTGCATTTATGTGAAGTTTCAAGAATACTGCTTCATACCTCAAACAATGTATACATATCAGTTCCCTGGATTTACTTTTGTTAGGAAAATAATGAAAAATTTGGAACATTAGATTCAAAAAATGTTTCCCATTGTACATAATTTTCATATGCTAAAAGAAATGCAATAATAATTTCACTGTAAAATATTAGAATTTGTTTTTAATAAATGATATAGCTTTAAGGCTCAGTGAGAATAATGAAATTTAACTTATAAGAAAGAGTTAGACCTGAAGTACAGGAAGACTATAATAGATTCTGTGGTTGTTCTCACTCACTTCCATAATTTTCACCTATATATTTTACTCTGAAATTATATCTTCAGCCAGACCTTTTCTGAAAGCCAATGTCCGTTCTTACTAATTTTGGGGGTATTCTCAAAATGAAAATCCCATTGGGAACTCATTTCAGCCTAAATAGCATTTTATTCCACTCCTATGTTCACCTATCCTTTCCTTCTTCACCTTGCATCAACATCATCTGCCTTGATAAATTCTATTCTCACAAACCTCCTACCTCAATTGCACTTAAACAAATGGTGCTAGTTCACAGAACATTAGTGTGCTCATGAATTACCAAAGTTCTGCCTTTTTGAATTCCTAAATGCATAAAATTGATTCTCTCCTTGCTGATTAAGGGGTGGTGACAGTGAGTATCTGCGATGGTCCATGATTCCTATGTTCAGTCATAAAAGATACTGAGTAATAAAGTAATCCAAGTTGGAAATAGAAAGGTTTATTGGCAAGTAGAGAGAAAGGAAAAGAAACTGTCCCTCTCTCGCTAGGGACAATTTTAGCATAGGAGTAGTTCAATATGGCTTTTGTGGGGGTTGGGTTTATATATGTGTGTGTGTGTGTGTGTGTGTGTGTGTGTGTGTGTGTGAAAACTAAATCTTTGCATTATTTATCACCTAAAATAATGTTTATTTAAAAATACAAGGATTATACAAAGTGGTCTGGCTAATTTCATGCCTTTTGGATTATTGACCTGTCAATGCCTTTTGGATTATCATTTTGGCCATGAGCCTTTTTGAGTTATCTATTTGGCTGTTGGCCTTAGGTATTATTCATTTTCTGAATCTCTTTGAGCCTAAGATCTAGAGTATAATCTATAATCTAGGGTAATTGTTAACTTCCTGTTTATCAGAAAGATTCCAGAAGTTCACAGAATGTTAAAAATGTGAGATGAAAATAATAAAAAATGGAATAGTGCATAGCATCTGGTAAGAGGAATCAGAGGCTTCTTTTTTTGGGGGGGTCACACTCAACAGCGCTCAGTGATTACTCCTGGCTCTACACTCAGAAATCGCTCCTGGCAAGCACAGGGATGCCAGGATTTGAACCACCATCCTTCTGCTTGCAAGACAAACGCTTTAACTCCATGCTATCTCTCTGGCCCCAGAGGTTACTTCTTTACTTACAATTTTTTTTTGTTTTAGAGCTACACCTGGCTTTTTTCAGAATTAACTCTTGGCTCCATCCTTAGGAATCACTCCTAGTGGGCTTACATACTTATGAAGCATGCATTGTTAGAACCTGAGTTGGCCATGTGGAAGGCAAATCCATACCTGCTATAGGATTATTTTGCCCCTATTTCATTACTATTCATGTGCTGTTTGGTTTATTATTTGAAGGCAACATGGAAGAAAAAAAAGTGATACATTCAATCTGTTTCTATAAATTTCTCCTGGCAGCCTAATAACAATGAAATGATTTTGGCTGGAGAAAATGCTCAATGGACTGAGTGCATGTTTTTTTTTCATTGTTACTTAAGAAATACAAATGGCCAAAAGGCTCATGAAAAAATGTTCCACATCACTAATCATCAGGTAGATGCAAATCAAAACAAATACGAGGTACCACCTCATACCACAGAGATTGGCACACATCACAAAGAATGAGAACAAGCAGTGTTGGCGGGGAGGTAGCGAGAAAGGAACTCTTATACACTGCTGATGGGAATGCCGACTAGTTCAACCTTTCTGAAGAGTGATATGGAGATTCATCCAAAAACTGGAAATTGAGCTCCCATATGATCCAGCTATACCACTCCTAGGAATACACCCTAGGAACACAAAAATACAATACAAAAACCCCTTCCTTACACCAATATTCATTGCAGCACCATTTACCGTAGCAAGACTCTGGAAACAACCAAGATGCCCTTCAACAGATGAATGGCTAAAGAAACTGTGGTACACAGTTGGAATATTATGCAGCCATCAGGAGAAATGAAGTCATGAAACTTTCCTATACATGAACGTACATGAAATCTATTATGCTGAGTGAAATAAGTCAGAGAGAGAAAGACGCATAATGGTCTCACTCATCTATGGGTTTTAAGAAAAATGAAAGACATTTCTCAATAATTTTCAGAGACAAAAGAGAGGAGGGCTAGACATTACAGCCCACCTCATGAACCTCACCACAAAGAGTGATGAGTTTAGAGAAATAACTACATTGCAAACTATCCTAACAATGAGAATATATGAGGGAAATAGAAAGCCTATCTAGAGTACAGGTGGGGGTGCGAAGGGGAGGAGGGATATTTGGGACATTGGTGATAAGAATGTTGCAATGATGATGGGGGTGTCATCTTATATGACTGAAACCCAACCACAATCATGTTTCTAACCAAGGTAAATAAAAAATATTAAAAAATTAAAAGAATGGAGCCATAAGCTAAGATTCTCTACTAGCTGCATTACTTTGACCAATTTACTGACATGAAGATCATTCAGAACTACAATGACTGTCCTAATGCCCATTTCATGCATGTTTTTCAGTAAAAAGAAGACAGCAGGCATTACTGACATGGGAACTTCCTTTTAGGTCTGTTGATACATCATCTTGAAGCAGGCAGGTACACAGAAGGTCCTGGCACTGAGTTTCTTGGAACGTACTAGAAAAGTCACCCTGTCAGCAGCCCTCAACTATACGAAGGCATAAAGACCAGGTCCTGTTTTTCAATGTAAAAACAGACCAAATAAAACCTTAACTGGGAATGCTCTACCAAGAAAAAGGTAGAACCCACCAGAAAAGAAGTTTCTAGCAGGGGTCCTCAAACTTTTTAAACAGGGGGCCAGTTCACTCTCCCTCAGATCATTGGAGGGTCTGACTATAGTAAAAACAAAACTTATGAACGAATTCTTATGCACACTGCATATATCTTATTTTGCAATGAAGAAACAAAACAGACACAAATACAATATGTGGCCCGTGGGCCATAGTTTGAGGACCACTGTCTAGAGGAACAAAAGACTATGGAGTGAACAAGAGAGGACCAGAAGAAAACATCAAAATTTTACCCCTTGACAGTAAACTAGCAACAGACTCTAATTTGCATGGAGGAGAGTTTGGGGGAAATTATTACAAAATCAACATTTCAAACTTTTCAAATCCTCATTCTATATGTCAACTTAGGATGCACAATTTCTTTTTTTATTAATATCTTTATTTAAACACCTGGATTACAAATATGATTGTAGTTGAGTTTCAGTCATGTAAGTTTGTAGAATCCTTTCAACATTTTCACCTCTGGAGAAGTCTGAATTTTCTCATGAGTACAATGTTCTGTGACTTTTCTTCTCATATCCCCTTAATAAATCCATTTGACTTTACTATTTATCTTCTCAAATTATTTTCTGCAAGGTTAGATGACATAATAACCAATAAACTCTGGGCAAAGTCCATGACTGAATTTCTTTTCCTGCAATGATCAACCCCACACTCCAGCTTAAGGTCACAGCTTCCCCACGATATCAGGTGGTAGGCATTCTATTCCATGCTGTGCAGATCAAGTGTACCTCTGCTCCAGTTTGACTACAGCTTAAAGGCTGGTACAATGCTGATGTCCACACTGTATGTGTATCTGTGGCAAAATCAAACAGTCCCAACCTCCCACACCCTCACAAACATATTCACAGGGAGATTAAAGTGGTTCTAGCAGGTTGGGAGGGGTAAGGTCAGTAGCACACACTCAAATTTGTTGTGACAACTACTTTCCAGACTCCCTACTTCTCCAACCGCCTCATTTTGGAAAAACATTCAGGATATCTTTATCAATTTTTTTCATGTAAAATCTAGCAAAATTGAAAATACCTTAAAATTCTTCTCTTTGTAGAGAACTAGTACGGGTCTCACTAACCACAGTACTATTCCTTAAAATCTCTCATTAATAGCCTAGCATCTCATCTGCCCCTCCCCAAGACTTTTCTTATCAATATTCTTTTTCCAAATACAAGCTTTTTGGGGGGGCACACCCATTTGACGCTCAGGGGTTACTCCTGGCTATGCGCTCATAAATCGCCCCTGGCTTGGGGGGACTATATGGTACCCTGGGGATCAAACACCGGTCTTTCCTAAGCTATCACTTGCAAGGCAGACACCTTACATCTAGTGCCACCTCTTCGGCCCCCCAAACACAAACTTGACTTACCATAATCAAAATAAATAAATCCAGAGCTTGCTTTCTGTAATAGTGCTATCTCTTCTAGCTCAGGCATTTTTCAGAGTCCATATGCTTTCTTGAAGGCCCCCAACATATTTCAAGGAGCCACAGGTGAAAATTGAAAACTATTATGGGGGATTAAGGGATCTCTTAGAGGGACAAAGGGGGCCACAGGAAGCAGACATATTTTGAAGGGGCTATGGTCACAACAAAATTATTGAGAAACATTTCTTAAGTATAGGATCTTGCTCTTTCCCTGAAAATATGATTACTTAGACTTCTGGAGGAAAAACAAAGAGGAAGAGAAGAAACCAAATGGTCAAATAAAAGACATCTTTGAAGAGGCGGTAGCCTGAAAAAAAAAAACTCAAAGTTAACATTGTGGAACCTGTCAAAAAGATTAGCATTTTATACTTTAACTATTGTAACACACTGAGTCCTATTTCCCTGTCTCTTCTTCTAATCACTCCATATATGCCTCCTCTCATCATGTCTCCAGAATCCCTCTTGCCAGTTCAACTTTCACACAGATATAGAAGTTATTTTTTTCTAACACCAATTTTCAAAATGGAACTTATTATTTGTTATTCCTTGCCCTGGACATAAGGCCAAAGTTCTTAAAAGGATGTGTATAAATGTAAAGCAAGAGAACCTCTGTGATTCAATGGCCGTTCATTGAAAATACTAATTAATAAGAACACACTGTTGACACTCAGATCCTAATTCATCTGTACATTTTGTTCTCTTTGCTTGGAAGATATTTCCATATTTTTCTTGAAGTATATTTACATATGTACTTGAAAGCACTGGACTTTATTATACACAGCAACTTTTTTATATCTTATGTAATTCAGTCGTTAGATAACAAAAATTATCAAGTAGCTCATGCCCATGTCTAAAAACCATCTTAGAAGAAAGCTAGAAGTGGGATTCATACCTTTTGTCTTTCTCTTTCCAATTTATTTTACTACACTATATTATATGCTACTTTCAGATACTGTGTCAGCCACTAATGATCTTGGAATGGACATCTGTTCTGAAAGCATCTCTGGCAATATAATGTCTGCTTGTCTTGTGTTATAACTAGTGTTTTTGATACCTCCTAGTGCAAAAGCATGCCAAATCTTAAAGCTAGTCCCTTCTTATATTGTCTTATAAATGTGTCTCACCTATTCACTTTTGTAATTAACTAAACTTAACCATCACTCATTTGGTTTTTACTGATGGCTACATGTATCCCCTTTTGAGGGTTACTAAAAAGGAAACCATAATTTCACTATCCTTCCCAATCAAGGAAATCAGCAAAATGACCTTGTGCAGCCTCTATGGGGGAGTGGATGAAATCCCAGCTGTAGCGGAGAGTTCCAATTTACTGCCACTCTGCTGATTATATGCTTGTATATTTCCTGAAATAGTGAAAAGCTGTCCAGTCTGGAAAACAAATAGATGAGAAAACACGGCTGATTGTAGGGGGAGATGCCAAAGTGAGCAGTGGGCATATATATTTATGTTCCCAAATATTGCCAGGATATTTGTCCAATGTAGAAGTCACCGAGTAAGGTAGGATTTCCATAGAAAGACTTCTTCATTTCAGGTGATGGAGTGACAGCAGCTGGTAGTAGACCAGCCACCTGACATCCAACTCAGCCATCCAGCTACCATCACATGAAGCATCAAAGTATCTAGAAAACCTGTAATTATGGCATTCATGTTTACCATGATCTGTAGCTTAGAGGTTGCTTTTATAAACACTTTCTAATTTGATCCTAGTGACAACTGTAATGGAAGGGTGATAGTAATGATCACGATTGTCCCCACGAGGCAACTGAGGCACACAGTGGAGCTGCCTTGCCCATATCACTGTTTGTCAGTATCTGAGCCCTGATTAGAACCAAAATATATTATTTATCACACCCTCCTGCTGCCTTTGTCAGAAACCCTGCATGGTGGGTGTGAGAGCTCACCTGATTATGCCATTTAGAACCACGTAGTGACTGGATCAGATTAAAAGATAGAAATACTTAAAGTAATAGTAACAGTTTGGTTTTCCAAAGTGATTCATTCTAATGAATTCCCTGTAGGAAAATGAAAAGTTAAATGTGATATGAATCTTTACAATTTCTCAGAGGAATTCAGGAAAAGATTGTTTTCAATTTGGCATCTTCCCTTATCTGTGCTTGTGTTTTTGTTTTTGTTTTGCTGATGAGAGTTAGAGTGTTTCCCAAGCAATTCTTGTGAGATCATGTGGTTCCAGGGATTCAAATCCAGGTAACCTACATACAAAGCAGCTAAATAGTATCTCCTACAATAAAAAAAAAACTTTTTATTGAACCACCATGAAATACAAAGTCAAAAAGTTGTTGACTGTTGAATTTTAGCTATATGAGTTTCAATCAACTATCCCTTCACCTATCCCTTCACATATGTCCATTTCCCAGTACCAATTTTCCAAGTTTCCCTCCTGTTCCATCCCTCATCCTGCCTTTATCTTCCTTCTCTCCTTTTTTAAGCACTGTAGTTTGCAATATTGTTATTAAAGATGTCTCAAGCATATCACTTTCCCTCTTTTCAGCATGCAGTTCTTGACCAGAGTGATCATTTCTAACTATCATTTTCATTTTCACAGTTGGATATAGCCAAACCATACTAAACATGCCCAATCTTACCTTATCTCAGAAGCTTAGCATAGTTGGGCCTGGTCGTACTTGCATTGAGAGACCTCCTGGATATTAAGTGATAAATTTCTCCTCTCCAGGACACAGGACACAGGCAGGATACAAAATTTTCAGTGTCCAGCACAGACAGTGAGTAGTTAAAGGAAATAGATAACTGACCGAAAGTGAGTAATATGAATTCCATTCATTGGATTTCAAAATTAATTGTATATAAAGTGATAAAAGTGAGCATATTATTTTTGGAGAGGGCGTAACAAAGTGTTTTTCAAAACACCTGCCAGTGTTTAAGACTTATTCCTAGCTCTGCATTTAGGTTTTACTCCTGGTGGTCTCAGAGAACCATGGGGTTTCAGGAATTGAACCCAGATTTGGCTGCTTCCAAGGCAAACACTCAACAACCTGCACTGTCTCTAAGGCCCCAAGGGTGTCATTCTTATGGAATACTTATACATGTGGTCACTTTACAAAGAACTCAAGAAATCACTGTTTTAAGTTCCTACTTGGTGAAAAATCAATAACTGCTTGAGTAACTAAAAACAGTATCTTTATTTTTAGAAAAAAGAAAACCAAAACACTAGGTTTGAAAATACTTTTAATTAAAACATGAATAGTTTCAGCATTTAGCTTCTGACTTTTAATTACACTTTTACAATTTAAATGGTAAGGAAAAAGGTAATATCTGAAGACAGAATATGAAGATTAAACCTTAAAGGAAAAACGTCCATGAATAGGGAAAAAACAGCTAAAAATGTATAAGGAAAGGACACATTTTTGTTTTAAAGAAATGAGTAACTTTAAATTGGAAGCTTCAACAAAGGTTATGGAGATGGGGGAAAATCTGGAAATCTAAAATAAATCTTGGGACTTCTGACAGGAAGAGGAAGGTCTATAAACAGGAGGTGCTGTGCAATTGAACAGGAGATAATATTCTCTGGTTTGAGGTTGAAATCACTGATACGGATGCATTTGCTTTGTAAATGGTACCTGGATTTTGGTACCTAGAATTCTCTGTTCCCTGGTGGCCCACATAGTCACCATTCACATATATGGTGAGAATATTAATCAGGACAAATCTCTCAGCAATGTTATGCAGCCTAAAATCTGGTCATGGAGGCAACATAACCCCAACTCACTTTCTCTTTGAAAGGGACCTGAGCTCAGTTTCAAAGGTGCCTTCCAATTCTGAGCTCTGCAGGCTAACTCCAGGCTCCCTGGCAAGGCTGCCACTCAGACTCTGCCTGAGCAGCTCTCACAGAACAGTCTGGGCACTTGGGGAATTCATGAAAAACCTATTTCCTGTAGGAGTTCAGATAAGTGACAGGAGACTGTCAATTTATCCTACAAGTCACACTATTTATAAACCTGGAATGCATTTCAATCTGGAAACAGGTTTCAATAATCCATGAATTAATAAAAACAGATTTTATGAAGATAAATTCTGTAGACATAGCTCAATGTGAGATAATCAAGTCTATAGAATGATAGTAAACCACCAGCTGCCTCTGTTTGTCTTGTTCCCTTAAGAATTGTGGGTCAGATTTTTAATTCTTACAAATTAATGTCTACACCCAGCCCTACTCTCAGCCAGGATGTTTTGGTGAAAACAGAAACAGTGGTGAACTTTAAAATGTGGGCATTGTCTTCACCTAATTAAAGGTAAACTACTACAGTTAGATTGGGTGAGCCTTTTATGTTATTTGCACCTCAAGTCTGGAGTTTCTATTCCCTTAATAGTGTTTCTGGTATATCTTCTACCTGTCACCTCTCAGAGAGCTCTTGTCAGTTTTCTTTATCCTCTGATAGAAAACAGAGTCATCCCATCTCTTTATCTAATTGTGTACTTGAATTAACCTTATATAAGACTGTAAACACCTATGTGCTTGCCTCAAACAATTATACCATGAATCACCAAATATTTTTGCTGCTGCTTGTGGCATGACACAGTGCTCAATAAATAGTTGGTGATGGGTCTCGGATTGAGAACAGATAAGCATTCTTGGAAAAATACCCATTCGGTAGCAAGTTGAGCAACTCAATGGATTGACCATTAGGGGTACTTACTTCCACCTGGAAACAGGAAAATATTAAGGGAATTTTTTTTCTTTTTGCCAGAGCATTTATGGATATGACAAATTATTCTCCAACCTGTAACTTCAAAATAGCCTATTCTGAAACAAAATCAATGTTACAGAAAAAAAGAACAAATTCTGAGTAGTCCGCGAATTTGCAGTCTTGCGAATGACTATTTTATGCATATATCTTCTAAAACTTTGTTTCTAAACTGACTATAGCCCTTTTCAGAACTTGTTTTCTCCTCCTTGGCCCATTTCACAATTAATTGGTGCACAAATCTCAGACTATGTCCCTACACAATGTGTATGATTTTTTTCATAAATATTTCTCCCTTGAAATATGTTGAGAACCCACAGAGGGCACATAGCCCCTTGTTGAGAAATGTTTTTCTACCATATAATTTCTTCTTCAAATTTCAAGACGAATGCAACATTGTTATAACCAGTATCGAGAACACAGTGGGAACACATTTTTTCAGGGCAGACAGTTATGACTGGAAAGAACATTGCTTTTTTGCAAGGTGCTTTCTGGAAACTCTGCCTTGTATGACTAACAAAACAGAAGAGTTCAGTAAATTTGGGAAGGCACAGAATGATCTCATTTTTTCAAAGCCACTGAGCCCTTTAACAATGTACCTTGGACTAGGTTTGAGGTATTATGCCATAATGCAGCAGCAGATAAAGACCACATGAGATCCAATTTGCTTATAGTGGCATATTCACAATGTTTTACAGTTAAAATCGCTCATCAATAGAGTGCACTGGTAACATCCTAGACATCTGTCACTTCTACGGTTGGGAAAATGAAAAGACATGTAAAATAGTAGGAAAAACCTGAGGCATGAGGCACAACTTCAGTTCTTCATCTCCATTTCTCAGACAGGCCACTTATCACTACCTGGATGCTCTGTTCTTCTAGTGCTCTACATCTATGTGGTCATGTTGGGACTGTTAATGGTTTTGTTTTATTGAGCAACTATTGTTTTATAAGACCATGCATGTTTTATGGAGTACAATGTAACCACACTACACCACGTATACCACCAAAGTGCCAGTATTTCTACCACCAGAACATTTTTGCCCTTCAAACTCATTTATGCCTCTCTTTTGATAACATTAGTTTTATAATCAGTGTCTATAATTTGATTTCATTGTACTGTGTTCACAGGGATACTATCTGAGAAGTTCATTGTTAAGTAATACTTTCATTATGCAAATAGTAGAAAACTTTTTTTTCATTTCTTTATTTTTATTTTTATTTTTTTATTTTAACAACTTTATTACATACATGACTGTGTTTGGGTTTCAGTCATATAAACAACACCACCCATCACCAGTGCAACATTCCCATCACCAATGTCCCAAATCTCCCTCCTCCCCACCCAACCCCGCCTGTACTCGTGACAGGCTTTCTATTTCCCTCGTACATTCTCATTATTAGGATAGTTCAAAACGTAGTTATTTCTCTAACTAAACACATCCCTGTTTGTGGTAAGCTTCATGAGGTGAGCTGGAACTTCCAGCTCTTTTCTCTTTTATGTCTGAAAGTTATTATTTCAAGAATGTCTTTCATTTTTCTTAAAACCCATAGGTGAGTGAGACCATTCTGTGTCTTTCTCTTTGACTTAATTCACTCAGCATAATAGATTCCATGAACATCCATGTATAAGAAAATTTCATGACTTCATCTCTCCTGACAGCTGCATAATATTCCATTGTGCATATGTACCACAGTTTCTTTAGCCATTCATCTTATGAAGGGTATCTTGGCTGTTTCCAGAGTCTTGCTATGTAAATAGTGCTGCATTGAATATAGGTGTAAGGAAGGGATTTTTGTATTGTATTTTTTGTGTTCCTAGGGTATATTCCTAGGAGTGGTATAGCTGGGTCGTATAGGAGATCGATTTCCAGTTTTTGAAGGAATCTCCATATTGCTTTCCATAAAGGTTGAACTAGATGGCATTCCCACCAGCAGTGGATAAGAGTTCCTTTCTCTCTACATCCCTGCCAACACTGCTTGTTCTCAATGTTTGTGATGTGTGCCAATCTCTGGAGTGTGAGGTGGTACCTTAGTTGTTTTGATTTGCATCTCCCTGATGATTAGTGATGTAGAGCATTTTTTCATGTGTCTTTTGGCCATTGTATTTCTTCTCTGTCAAATTGTCTGTCCATTACTTCTCCCCATTTTTTGATGGGATTAGATGTTTTTTTTTTCTTGTAAAGTTCTGTCAGTGCCTTGTATATTTTGGAGATTAGCCCCTTATCTGATGAGTATTGGGTGAATAGTTTCTCCCACTCAGTGGGTGGCTCTTGTATCCTGGGTGCTATTTCTATTGAGGTTCAGAAATTTCTCAGCTTAATATATTCCCATCTGTTATTCTCTGCTTTCACTTGCTTGAAGATTCCTTTAGTCTCAATGTCCTGGCGGTTTTACCTAATTGTTGTTCTAATATATCTTATGGTTTTGAGTTTGATATCGAGGTCTTTTATCCATTTGGATTTACCCTTTGTACATGATGTTAACTGGGGGTCTAAGTTCAATTTTTTTGCAAGTGGCTAGTCAGTTCTGCCAACAGCACTTGTTGAAGACACTTTCTTTGCTCCATTTATGATTTCTTGCTCCTTTATCAAAAATTTAGTGATTGTATGTCTGGGGAACATTCTCTGAGTATTCAAGCCAATTCCACTGATCTGAGGGCCTGTCATTATTCTAATAACATGCTGTTTTGATAACTATTGCTTTGTAGTACAGTTTAAAGTTGGGGAAAGTAATTCCTCCCATATTTTTCCCCAATGATTGCTTTAGCTATTCTAGGGTGTTTATTGTTCCAAACGAATTTCAAGAGTGTCTGATCCACTTCTTTGAAGAATGTCATGGTTATCTTTAGAGGGATCACATTAAATCTGTACAAAGCTTTGGGGAGTATTGCCATTTTAATTATGTCAATCCTACCAATCCATAAGCAGGGTATGTGCTTCCATTTCCGCGTGTCCTCTTTTACTTCTTGGAGCAGAGTTTTATAGTTTTCTTTGTATAGGTCCTTCACATTTTTATTAAAGTTGATTCCAAGATATTTGAGTTTGTGTGGCACTATTGTGAATGGGGTTGTTTTCTTAATGTCCATTTCTTCCTTATTACTATTGGTGTATAGAAAGGCCATTAATTTTTGTGTGTTAATTTTGTAGCCTGCCACCTCGCTATATGAGTCTATTGTTTCTAGAAGCTTTTTGTGGAGACTTTAAGGTTTTCTAGGTAGAGTATCATATCATCTGCAAATAGCAAGAGCTTGACTTCTTCCTTTCCTATATGGATTCCCTTGATATCTTTTTCTTGCCTAATCGCTACAGCGAGTACTTCCAGTGCTATGTTGAATAGGAGTGGTGAGAGAAGACAGCCTTGTCTTGTGCCAGAATTTAGAGAAAAGGCTTTCAGTTTTTCTCCATTGAGGACAATATTTGCCACTGGCTTGTGGTAGATGGCCTTAACTATATTGAGAAAGGTTCCTTCCATTCCCATCTTGCTGAGAGTTTTGAAAAAGAATGGGTGTTGGACCTTATCAAATGCTTTCTCTGCGTTTATTGATATGATCATGTGATTTTTATTTTTCTTGTTGTTGATGTTGTGTATTATGTTGATAGATTTACGGATGTTAAACCAGCCTTGTGTTTCTGGGATGAAACCTACTTGATCGTAGTGGATGATCTTTTTAATGAGGCATTGAATTTTATTTGCCAGTATTTTGTTGAGGATCTTTGCATCTGTATTCATCAGCGATATTGATCTGTAAAGAACTTAAACACTCCATTACATTACCTGATATCCACCTAAATTAAAAAAAAATATTTTTATTGTGACCAACATGAATTACAAATCTTTCACAGTAATATTTGAAGTACATAGTAGCATTGAATCAGGGGTAGCTCCACCACCAGTCTTGTTCTCCCTCCACTCCTGTTTCCAGAATCCCCCTTCTTTGGCCCCAAACTGCTAGAATAATTGCCCCCCTCTGTGCATAACTTGTTGAATATTGGCTATTGATTCTATTGTTATTGACTTTGGGCTTGGTGTTTACTGTAAGTCTGATCATTTTTAATTTCTACTCAATGTTCTTGCAACTGTTTGTTTCTGGTACCATTTATTTTTCCCCTCACTTTATGAGGCAGAACAAGATGATTCAAGTTATGTGTTTGAAAAAAAAGAACAAAGAGAAGAAAAACATAACAACAACAAAAGAAAACAAAAAAGAAAAAAGACAAAAACCTACAACAAAACAAAAAAGAAACAAAAATCAAACAAAAGACCAAATCCATCAACTACAAAAAAGCACCATAGCAACAAATACAACAACAAAACAATAACCAGGAGAATGAAAGAAATAAAGAAGAGAAGAGAAAAGAGAAAAAGAAGGAGGGATGGTATGGCAAGGTATATTTTGTTTGTTTTAGTTTTAGTTTTTGTTTTTGTATAGGCACAGTAAATATTGTGGAAATTTGAAAAAGAATTCTTTCAGCCAAAAAATACAAGGGTTCTCCGCCCTTGAAACATAATTTTATGGGAATAAATACAGGCTCCATACAAGCTCCTTTTCACCCTCTAAGGGCCTTTTTATTTTTTCAAATTAATTTATTTAAAGAAAATGCATTACATAGTTGACATAACTGATGATAGTACAATTTTAGGAAGACCAAAAGCAACTTGTTTTTTAAATAGAAAATTGAAAGAAAAATTAAAGATATGGAAGATAAAAAAAAGAATATTTTTGAAAACTATTGACTCACAATGAATTCATTGAAACACCAGCAGAAAGTTTAGTAAGCTCTTCTTTTTTTTAAATGATGAGTTAAAAAATACAGCAATAATGGTGTGAGAGTGGTAATTGTTGTTTGCATAGGCCCAAGAAAATATGGGTAAAATGGGTGGGGGGAGCCTTTTTCTAAATACAAAGAGACCTTATCCCTGAAGTTCTCTGGAATAAGACCAACTCTGGGCTCCAGGCATACTAGGTTGTCCAAACCCTGAGTCATTCTCTGTGGTCATGGCAATTTTTTTTCACATATTAGCTGCTGTTGTTGTCTGGTTTCTGTGCCAGAAGGATTTTGGTTTCTGTATAGTTTCTCTGTTTCATCAAAGTCAGGATGTGGAGCATCCTCCAGTTTCACCTCACCATCAGATGCAGAACATCCTGCCCTGCAAGCAAGTTGCTGCTCTCGCTGAGTCATCTTGGTGACAAGGGAACACTCCTTGGAGTAAAGTCAGTTCCAGGGTAGTGGCAAGGTCTCCCCTGGTAAAGGTTTGCCTCCTGGTTATGTTGTAGACAATTGTGGTTGTTTCCATAGATGGTCAATGGTTCAGGGGTGTATGGGCAATGCCCATTCTTTGGAGGCCTGAACCAAGTCATTATGCCAGTGTTCAGGGTATAAGGCCTACCTGCATTACAAAATTAGATAATAACTTGTTTGCTCATGTAGTATTTTCCCATTTTAATGTGCCTATGCAAAAGAGGAACAATGACACAATGTATTATTGGTGCTTCTAGGGAGCCAAGGGAACAAGTCCAACATTCCCCTTAACTTGGTTCTAACATAAATTCTAAAGTAAAAGACTCTTCTATCATAGTTCCTTGTTGAACAGATCACAAAGAAAGGAAAACAAACAAACAAAAAACAGTGGCAATGATTGTCACTGTATAATGGGACATTCAATAAAAGTTATAGCGTTTAAGGGAATACATCTAGGATATTTAAAGGAGATATGCATGTCCCTTTATGTCATTAAAAATAGTCGGAAGAAGGGTGCTGAATCCTAGACACCACTTTGGTCTGTGATATGGCCTTTTGGGGTCTGCAAAATTACTCCCAGCAGTTTCATATCAGAAAATGCCTTTGAGTGGGAACTAATCATAAACCTAGTATGGTAGTAACCAAAGTTACACAGTGAAGGAAGGTGGAGGAAAGGAGGCTGCTGAGAGTAGATAAGTAGGAACAGAGTACTGGTTTCTTTTCAGCCTGAGAGCCAATTTTTTCACTTGGTAGCTGGTTGTCAGCTAGCTTTGTTGGGGATAACATGTGCTTCATGGGGAGCCAAAAACTGAGGGTAAAATGGTTAAATGTGGGGTAATAGGCAGTGGAAGTGAGGGAGGAAAGGACTAAAAATGAGTATACAGTATACAACATAGACATTCTGTATACAACAAACAGATTAAGCTCAATGATATCTAATAATTGTCTATACTTTCCGCATGGGGGTGCTAGCCCTACACAGTTTCAGAATGGAGAGAGTAGGAAAGAAAGTTGCCTGCGACTTCCTGAAGCCAACACCTCTTGTACTCTTGTGCTGCCGTTCCCCATGCTGGCAAAAGCTCCCAGCTCCCAGCAAAGAAAGAGATCCTTCATGGGCTGGAAGCCCAGAAGTTCATCACCCCCTCCCAATCCTCTCTCTGGAGCCATGTGGGAAATGGGGAAATCCTTGCATCCCCTTTAAATTCCTCTTCGGGACCCACCTCACTGCTCCCCTGGGCGTGTGGCCCAGGCATAGCCCTGGAATTCCAGAGGAAGGAGGAAGGAGGTGGAAGGGTGCTGGTGTGACCCAAACCCTGCACACTTTCTTGGCCTGGTTAAAAAGTCCTTTGACCTGGTGGAGCCCTGCCATTCTCCAGGCTATCAAAAGTTTCTGGCTCCCAGGAAGGAAAGAGATCCTTCAAGAGCTGGAAGCCCAGAAATTCACCACTCCTACCCAAATCCTCCCTCCAGAGCCAGGTGGGAAACTCATCATTGGAGTCACCTCACTGGGTGTAACTTTTCACTCAGTTTTGGATGATAGAATCAGGCCTCTAACTAGATATCTTGGTATTTACACAATACATAGGATATAGCATATGATAGAGTCTTTTTTTATGGTTCTAGCAATTTTGTTCCATCACTGTTGTTGTATTCAGTCTTCAGTAAATGGTGGTCTTGGATTTTGCACAGATACTAGGATGAAGCCTAGGGTAGTCTTTTATTATGCTTCCAGAAATCTGCTGTCTTGCAGTTGTCAAACTCAAACCTCTAGAATTAGATATCTTGGTTATTGTATAAATACTAGGCTGAGGTCTAGGCTAGGGTGTTCCTTTTTGGTCCCAGAGTAAGTTCTGTGGAATTTAAGTATCCGCCTCTAGCAATATGATGTTCCACTTGACTATATGGTGGACTATATGTTTCTTAGGATATACAGAAATCTTAAAGCTTAGCGTTTGACCCTTGTTTGAGTGGGCTTTTAGTGTATGTGTGCTCAGTGTCCAAATTGATCATATTTTGATTCTAGATTAGATTAAACCTGAGATTACCCTTTTTCCAGACAATTTTTGATTTTTTTTTGCTTCACCTCATTGGTATCTTTAGGATTCAGAAGTTATGGTTGATTAAGTGTGTTAAGCTGTGACTTTATAAATATTACTTCTTGCAACTGCTTATTGCTATCTATCATGGAGTCTACTTGTTTTTCTTTTTCTAATCTAAATATTTACTTGCTTCCAGAAAAAGCAGTGTGCTACAATTATTTTTATAGAAGAGAAAATTATATAATTAACCTCAGAGTTTTGTCCATTAAGTACTACACATATGTTTCTTTATTTTTCTTTCTAAGTCAAGTGTTGAGTCTAAGAAAATTGCTACTAAGAAATATGACATTAGTATAAGAATTATTTTGAGATAGTTATTGTATTTGGGAGGTGATCATACTTGTTTGTTCACAGGGAATCATATGGTGCCAGAAATCAAACCCAGGGCTCCTGCAGGCAAAGGATGACCTGTAAGCCATCTCCTCAGTCCTCAGCTTGTTTTTAGTTTTTTTTATTTTTTAAAAAATACAATAATACATAAAAAAGCCTAAAAATAAAAATCAAATTATAATTAATCCTACTTAAAATGCAATACATTTTCAGTTACTTCAATGACCTACACAGACAAAAGCCAATATAATGAAAGCAAAATCTGTTTGCTTCAAGTAGCCTGGATTGTTATAGTCTTATCAGTTTTATGAGGAAATGAGATAACTATTAACATGTACTGGAAGAACAATTCAAATCACTAGAAAGTCTTATCAAAGCAGGTCTTGATATGTATCTATCTAACAACCATACCATCCTTTACTGTGTTTTTCCTGGCATCCTTTCCTGGCATTCCTCCAACTTCAGTGCCATTGGATAAGATGGCATTTAAGTCAGTGACTTGTAACAGTTCAGGGATTTTGTATCATTCCTGGGGTCTTTCACATGCATACAGGAAATGTAACTAAAGATCTACTTTTTGCCTACAATTTATCCCTGAGAGTATCATATACAAAATAAATGTACTAAATAAAATGCTCATAAAAATTGTAAAAAGACCTTTACTTATAGGAGTAAAGACACTGTGCTCCCCTTCTAATTTTTCATAGATATGTGGTTACCACATGGGAGGCCTTGTACTTAGGCTTCTGCTTGTGAGTAGTTGATATTCAGGTGTGGGATTTTTTCTTACTTATTATTTAAGACACTTCATTGTGGTTGTTATATTTTACTTTATCAATATTTTAAGTTTGCCTGTGGGAAAATTTATTTTACTCTAACTTGAGACCCATACCTTTATCATTTGTCTTACTGTTATATCACCCTGTGAGCTGTTTCCTCATGAATTTTTATTGGATGCAGAGTTGTTTCCTACTGATTAGAGGTCAGTCATCCCTGCCTGATGGGGGTACCAAAAATCTCACCCCACTGACCTAGCAATTCCAGTGGGAAGACCCTCTTTTATTCAGAAAGAGATCAGAATAATATGTCTCTTTTGGAATCTGGAAGCACAAGCCTTAGTAGTGAATAAATTGGGCTGACAGAACACAGGAACCATGACCAACATCAGCGGCCCTGAAAAGGGAGAAATTATGACAGAACAAGATTCCATATCAATAATCCAGGACCCTGAGCAGCCTATTTCTGTAGACATTTCTTCGAACATTTTTATATTTCCTAAAAATGCTTTTAATAAAAATCTTACTCACTGGGTGTTGCTAATGAAGGCCTTATACTGCAGTGTTTGAAATGAGAGAGCAGCTCTCTCCTATTGATCTTCATCTTTATCTAGTCAGAAAAATGTCACTTCAGTCCAGAGATTGGATTGGGGTTAGATATTTACAATGAGTTTTTCTACCAATTCTTAGACTATAGTGAGGACAATTAAATTTCCTTTTTTTGAGCTAATGCCTGCCTTTGATAAAGCTCAGGCTTCCACTGTCCTGTTTAGACCAAAACCAGGATACATATTGTTTTAAATACCTTTGTGAACATAAACTGCTCTAATAGGAAACCAAATTTCAGTTGAACTGGCTTGGGGATCACCTATTAAACCTTGCCTGCTTAATGACACCTACCTAATAACCTCCATGCAGGTGTGGTTTGAAATTTCACAAGTGCCTTTAGAGAGCAGGATTAAAAGCTTAATGAGTCTTGTGAATCTGTTCTGTTGAGACTTGTAGTAGGGACTTCTCTGAATTTCCCAATTAGTCAGTCTTTAATGACCTTTTCCTTTTAGTATACTCTGAACTGGTGGGAAGTGGAGACATCCAGTGACTGTAATAAAGTCAACTTCACTAAGCCCTAGCCATTCTTTGGCCATTTTGTGAAGTTGTTTAGATAAGAAACTTAGGGATCTGGAGATTTTTTCCCAATAATGAGATAAGCATGGCCAAGTACTACTCTTTCTTATAAGCTACCTATGATAGGGAAGGCTTTTATAGGTCATATATTGCTACAATTGGAATGAAAAATATATATAGTTGTTTAAAACCTAATTTGAAAAACTAGTTGGTGACATTTAATAAATTTATAAGTATATCAACAAAAAGACAAATTAAAACCATACGATCATATCAATAGATGAAGAGAAAGCATTTGATAAGGTCCAACATCCATTCTTGATCAAAAAAATCTCTCATCAAGGTGGAAATAGAAGGATCTTTTCACAATATAGTAGAGGCAATCTACCACAAGCCAATGGCAAATATTATTCTCAATAGATATAAACTAAAAGCCTTTCCTCTAAAATCCAGTACAAGACAAGGCTGTGCTCTCTCACCACTACTATTCCACATAGTGCTGAAAGTTCTTGCCATATTGACTAGGCAAGTAAAAGAAATCAAGGGCATCCAGATAGGAAAGAAAGAAGTCAAGATCTCACTGTTTGCAGATGACATACTATATTTAGAAAACCCTAAAGACTCTACCAAAATATCTAGAAACAATAAACTCATAGCAAAGTGGCAGAATACAAAATTAACACGCAAAAATCAATGGCCTTCTTATATACCAATAATGATAAAGAAGAAATGAATATAAAATAAAACAATCCAAATTAAATTAGTGTTACAAACTCAAATACCTTGGCGTCAACTTAGCTAAAGATGTGAAGGAATTATACAAAGAAAACTACAAAACCCTGCTTCAAAAAATAAAAGAGGACACGTGGATATGGAGGCATATACCTCCTCATGAATTGTGAGTATTAACATCATTAAAATGGCAATACTCCCAAAGGCTTTGTGCAGATTTATTGCAATACCTCTAAGGATATCCATAACATTCTTCATATACGTGAATCAAATTCTTTTGAAATTCATCTGGAACAATAAACACTCAAGAATAGCTAGAGCATTCCTTGAAGAAAGGAATATAGGAGGCATCTCTTTACCCAACTTAAAATTGTATTACAAAGTAATAGTCATTAAAACAGCATGGTACTGGAATAAATACAAACCCTCAGAACATCAGAATAGACTAGAGTATTCAGAGAATGCTCCCCATATATGCAATCAATTAATCTTTGATAAAGGGGCAAGAAATATAAAATGGAGTAAGGACAACCTCTTCAAAAACTGGTCAGCCACTTGCAATAAAATGGACTCAGACCTCCAGCTAATGTCATGCACCAGGGTCAAATGAAAATGGATTAAATACCTTGATACCAGACCTAAAACCATAAGGTATATAGAACAACACGTAGGTAAAACACTGCAGGACATTGAAACTAAAGGCATCTTCAAGGAAGAAACAGCACTCTCAAAACAAGTCAAAGCAGAAATACACAAATGGGACTATATTAAGCTGAGAAGCTTCTGCACCTCAAAGGAAATAATGCCTAGGATACAAACACTCCCCACAGAATGGGAGAAGCTAATAAACAAATACTCATCAGATAAGAGGCTAATATATAAGATATACAAGGTACTGACAGAACTTAACAAAAAACAACTAACCTCATCAAAAATGGGGAGAAGAAATGAACAATTTCTCAAAGAAGAAATACAAATGGCCAAAAGACACATGAAAAAATGCTCCACATCACTAATCATTTGGGAGATGCAAATCACAACAGAAATTGGTGCACATCACAAAGAATAAAAATCAGATTTGATGGTAGGGATGTGGAGAGAAATAAACTCTTATTCTCTGCTGGTGGGGATGTTGTCTAGTCCAACCAATATGGAAAACAATATGAAGATTTCTGAAAAAACTGGAATTGAACTCCCATTTGATCCAGCTATACCACTTTTAGGGGTATACCCTAGGAACACAAAAATACAATAACAAAATCCCTTTCTCACACCTATATTCATAGCAACGCTTTTTACAATAGGCAGACTCTGGAAACAATCAAGAAAACCTTTAACAGATGAATGGCTAAAGAAACTGTGGAGCATATACACAGTGGAATATTTTGCAGCTGTCAGGAGAGATGAAATCATGAAATTATCCTATACATGGATGTACATGGTGTCTATTATGCTGAGTGAAATAAGTCAGAGAGAAAGACGCAGAATGGTCTCATTCATCTATGGATTCTAATAAAAATTAAAGACATTGAAATAATTTCCAGAGTTGAGGGCCAGAAGGACTACTCGAGATATGAAGCTCACGACAAAGCGTGGTGAGTGCAGTTAGAGAAATAAATACACTGAGAATTATCATAACAATGTCAGCGAGTGAGGGATGTAGAAAGCCTGTCTCAAATACAGGCAGGGGGTGGGGGAGAAAAGAGATGGGGCATTGGTGTTGGGAAGGTTCACAGATGACGGGATGTGTTCTTGTTATGACTAAAACTGAACTTCAATTATGTTTGTAATCACGGTGTTTAAATAAACTATTTAATTTAATTTTTTAAAAGTTTTTAAGTAAAGAATAAAATTTTACTTATATTTTTAGGCACCAGATTTATACATTGTTATCAGTGGGATTTCATACATGAACTATTCCAGTGTTGCACATTATCCTAAAATCTGCCTCCTTCCACCATGTCTCAGAGTACTTGAACTCACCCCTTTACTTAACTGTCCCCACGCAAGCAAGCTTCCTACTGAAGACAAGTTTTCAGTTTGTGGTACCTTTGCATTTCTTTCTCTTTATTGTCTCTTTTTATAATGTATATTAGATACATCATTCAGCATCTGTTCCTCTTCTTTGACAAACTAGACTCAGCACAATACTATGCAGATCCCTTCACATGACAAGTTATATTATTTTTTCTTATAACCAAGTAGCATTCCATTATGTCTGTATATATATACATATATGTATATAGTATATATATATACCATTGTTTTTTATCCAATCATCTGATATTGGACATTGGGTTATTTTCAGATTTTCGCTATTGTTAATAGTACTGCAATAAACACAAAACTGCAGATGTCTTTTCTCAGTTTAGTTTTTGGACTCTTGGGTGAACTTGCTGGTGACATGGAAAGTCAACTCCCTTGTATTATAAGAAACATGCTTATTTTTTTCTACAAAGCCAAACCAGTTGACATTTGAACCATCAGTAGTTAGGGTCCATTATCTTTCCAACTCCATGACATGCTGGTTGTTTTTGTTCTCTGTCATATGTGTCAATTTCACTGGTCTGAAGTAATATTTCACTGATGTTTTCATTTATTTGCATTGCCCTGATGATCAATAGTGCAGGCAACTTTTTTATCTAGCTCTTTGCCATTTATATTTCTCCTTTGGAGAAGTTTCTGTTCATGTCTTCGATTGTTTTGATAGCTTTTATTTTTTGTATGTTGGAAGAGCCATACTAGTGCATTATGTATATTTGATATCTACCCTTCCTCAAATGAATGTTTGACAGGTATCCTCCCCTCTCTGTGGAGTATCTTTATTCTGGCCATCGTTTCCATAGTTTTGCAGAAGTTTCTTATTTTGATTTAAAGCACAATGTTTTGCACAGGCAAAATCCATAAATTACTTTGGATAAACATAAGTAGAACACTTCATGACATTGAAGCTAGAGATATCTTCCGTGATGTGAAACCACTGTGCAAGCAAACTGAAATAAACAAAAGAGTAAAAGGTTCTTTTTAATCATTTGACTGATTAATCATTTGTCTGAGAATAGTTGACTGAATTTCATATAAAAGTTACATTTCTCTCTCTGTTGCTACACCTAATTTACCAAACGGTTTCATTGACAGGCCAAATTAATTGAAATAAAGTCAGTTAGTTTGTATAAGTACAGTATGAGTTGGCAGTATTTTGTTAATGTGGTACTCCATTGTTTTTCTAAGAGGATTCCTGGGCCCCCATATGCACTAGTAACTCTAGTAACTTCCTCTGACACTGTTTTTTTTCATAGGCACATCAAAATGTGAAAAGTTAACAGTTGCAAACAAGTTTTTATCTAATAGAGATGGGAACAAAGTTTTATAATTCAGAGGGACCTTACATGCTAGACACTTGGCATAATGACTTGGCTTACACTCCATTTGATTCAACACTGACTATTCACCACCTGAACTAAGGATTTCACTTATGTAAACAAATAAGTTTTCCCACACCAGGAACATAAATTCTACCAAAGAGGACCTTACTACCACCATGGCACTTACTCCAAAAACAATTCTTTTTTTTATTTTTTATTTGCTTTATTATGAGGACAAAGATACAAAGAGAGGACAAGTTGAAGTCATAGTGGGAAGACAATCACCCATAAGCAGAATTCTCATTTTCAGCCAAAAAACACCAATAAAAACAAAACACATGCACAACCACTTTGTCCCCCAAGTTCTCAGATTGCAGTACACTATAACATTTCTTAGCATCGAACAAAGAAGCAATCTAAAGGCACAAAATCTATGCAACTCCCCCAACATTAAAGGCTATAGTATTGTTGACACAGTTGATCACAACAGATTATTTCATCAAGGATGAGAGGAGCACAGAAAAGAAGGTGTTAGAGTGGCAATTGTTTGACCAGAAAAACATAGGGGACATAGAAAGGAAAGGCATTGGCCTAAATACAAGGAGACCTTACGCCTGAAGTTTTCTGGCACAAGACCAACTCTAGGCTCCAGGCATATGAGGTTGTCCAACCCAAGTCATTGTCTGTAGTGCCAATACACTTTTATTTTTCACAGTCACTGTTGTTGTTGTCAGGTTTCTGTTTCTGGAGTTCCTGGAATATCTCCATATCCTACATCAAAGTCAGGATGATGTGGAACATCCTTTAGTTTCACTCACAATTAGAGGGTGATGCAGAGAGCTCAGTCCTGAAAGAAGGTGGTTGTTGTTAAATCTTCTGGGTGTTAAGGGAAGAGCAAGAGCTAGCCTCCTAAACGAAAAAGGAATCGGAAGTCAGATATCTGCCCACCCTATTCCCCATGGGGTTTGGGGAGGCTCCAGGCCATAGACCTTCCCCCTAGCTTGGGGGGTGGTGGAAGGCTTGGCCCCCAGCCGTCTCCCTCTTTTTTCCCTGCACTCCAGGCCTTCCCTGTGTGCCTGCCCAGGTGGCCAGAGGTGGGTGCCAGGTGGACTCTATAGGGATCCTCAGGCAAAAACAATTCTTATATCACCCTAAAAATGAGGCAACTATGTGACTCCTGCAGTAAATTGGAATCAATATTTTCACCTGTGATACCTAAATTCACATTAATATCTTAACCTGAAACAGTTAAATGAGAAAAATTTTAGTGCAGTGAGCCTGGCATGGAGAAATCCATACTATCCACTTTCAGTGTTGGGGGAATACTGGGTCAAGGATTTTCCTGGAGGTTGAAAGTTGTGTACAGACAATGGTTGTAAATCTGTCTTTTTGCTTTATTTATTTTTTTGTCACACTCGGCAGCTCTCAGGGGTTACTCCTGGCTCTACGCTCAGAAATCGCTCCTGGCAGGCTTGGAGAACTACAGGGTTTGTCGAGATTTGAACCACCATCCTTTTGCATGCAAGTGAAACATCCTACCTCCATGCTATCTTTCCGGCCCAGTATAAATTTGTCTTACTTTACAGGGCAAGGAAAATTTTTTGTTCAAATCAGCCTGTCTTTTAGGATTTTACTGAGAAAATAAGTGTGTTCATAAATTTAGTTGTTATGTGTAACATTTTGTCATCAAAAACTATCCCTTTAGCATTCTCTTTCCCTAAAAAAGGGCTTGCACAGCCAACTGGCAACTTATAAAGTGTTTTATCTGTATTAGGGTCCAAGCCTTCTACAACAAAGTTTTTCAACTGGGACCCATATGCATACCCCCCTTGTGACCCTCAGAATATTTGATAGGAACCACAGATGAAAAACATGTAAATGATGCGTGGGAGGGGTCACAAGATGAAAATAGGGGCAAACTGTAATTAAGAGCTAAAGGAAATAATCAAAGTCAGAAGGGCCAGGCTTGAATAGCACTATTCTTCAGAGTGGATGAGTTTCTATAGGGATAGATGCAAAGAAGCATTAGCTTGAAGAGAAGGATAAATATATTTACTAAAATATGTCAGGAAACAAGAAAAATGTTATTAGTTTACTCACAATACTATGCAATTTACTTATGCTGTAGGCAGGCTAAAACAATAGTTGTTTTAATTTGTAAGTTTTAAAAATAAAAAATTACATCAGTCCTATGTAGAAAATTTTGCTTTACTGTACTGTTTGAGTCTCTAGTTTTTCTATAAACTCTGCAGTTTTCAGGGACAAATCTGTACAACAGAGTACAAGTTCAAAGCTCTTGAAGAGTCCCCTGAATACAATACATTAGAAGAATCCTACTAATGACAGAAGGCTTTCAAATATTCGCTAATAATCATTTTATTGTTACAGAGCTGGCAAGGAAGTTTGCCACGCACTGTGATTTGACCAGAACTTAACAGATTCTTCTGAAATTTCACATAATTCTA
Source organism: Suncus etruscus (assembly GCF_024139225.1). NCBI lineage: Eukaryota > Metazoa > Chordata > Mammalia > Eulipotyphla > Soricidae > Suncus > Suncus etruscus. The sequence continues at coordinate 86,127,710 of NC_064868.1, forward strand.
GAATGTCTGAGATTGATGTTAAGAAGATTAAAACATTTTGGTACATAACAATGCTTCCTGTGAAGTTTTAGCAACCAAATAGGCTGACTCTCATGCATTTATTTTTTTCATGGGAGGGGAAAGTATGTATGATGGGGTGCTTGAGTAACATTTCAAATAAATTTTATTTTTTGGAAGAAGGAAATTTATTTAATGCTGATTTTCATTGAATTACTTATTTTTTCTTTTTTATATTATTGTAATAACTTTATTTAAACACCTTGATTAAAACATGATTGTTGTTGGGTTTCAGTCATATAAAGATCACCCTTCATCACCAGTGCAGCATTTCCATCACCAATGTCCCAAATCTCCCTCCTCCCAACCCCCGCCTGTACTTGAGACAGGCTTTCTATTTCCCTCATTAATTCACATTGTTATGATAAATGTCAGTGTAGTTATTTCTCTAACAACACTCACCACTTTGTGAGAAGCATCATATCATGAGCTGGACCTTCCACCCCTCATCTATTTTGTCTCTGATAATTTTTGCAAAATGTCTTTTTTCCCTTAAAACCCATAAATGAGTGAGACTATTGTGTGTCTATCTCTCTCCCTCTGACTTGATTCACTCTAAAATAAATTCCATATACATCCATATATAAGAAAATTTCATGACTTCAACTATCCTGATGGTTGCATAATATTTCATTGTGTATACATACTACAGTTTCTTTAGCCTTTCATCTCTTGAAGGGCATCTTGATTGTTTCCAGAGTCTGGCTAATATAAATGGCACTGAAATAAATATAGGTACGAGGACGAGATTTTTGAATTGTATTTTTATGTTCCTAGGCTATATCCCTAGAAGTGGTATAGCTGGATCATATGGGAGGTTGTATCAAGTCAGCCCCTGAAGAGGTTGACTGATGGTGGGATGGAGAATGAGGCCTTTCTCTTCCAGCTTGGAACATGCGTCTGCCACCCTGTCTAGCCAATGGTTCTGAGGTGAAACGGCAGGTAAACAGCTCGCAGACAGTCAGGCTCGTGAAAATATTCACTTTATTCGGTGGACAAGACTGAAGTCCAAAGACTCAGTTTCAGTTCCAGCCAAAAAGCCCTGGCCTCCCACAGTCTCTTGTTTTTATCTACCAGAATCAGGTACCACCCAATGGTGGGATCAGATACCAACCAATGGTGGAAGCAGAATCAGGTAGTACCCTAGGGTGGGGGCAGAATGCCAGGTCACACCCTAGGTTAGGGCACAATCACCAATCAGTTTAGGGTGAGTAACATAGTAATCCCCTAAAATATTTACATACACAACAATGGAGGTCACTTCCAGTTTTTTGAGGAATCTCCGCATCGTTTTCCATAAAGGTTTGAATAGACAGCATTCCAACCAGCAGTGAATCAGTTCCTTTCTCTTCACATCCTCATAAACAATGCTTGTTCTCATTCTTTGTGATGTGCGCCAATCTCTGTGGTGTGAGATGGTACCTCATAGTTGTTTTGATTTGCATCTTCCTGATGATTAGTGATGTGGAGCATTTTATGTGTCTTTTGGCTATTTGTATTTCTTCTTTTACAAAGTGACTGTTCATTTTTTCTCCACATTTTTGATGGGGTTAGATTTTTTTATTGTAAAGTTCTGTCAGTCCCTTGTATATTTTGGATATTAGCACCTTATCAGATGGGTACTGGGCAAGTAATTTCTCCCAATAATTTCTCCCAATCAGTGTGTGGCTCTTGCATCTTGGGCACTATTTTCTTTGAGGTGCAGAAGCTACTCAGCTTCCATCTGTTTATCTCTGCTTCCACTTGTTTGGAGAGTGTTGTTTTCCCCTTAA